>NW_019416237.1:749214-898685 GCF_000390285.2 Anoplophora glabripennis
AGACCTATGTTTATAAGGCAAACACCTATTATTTTAAAGAGATCTATCTGCCCTCGAAGTTTCCTACATAAAATTCGGACCACCCTGTATATGCCTTTAGAGTAGTAGTAGTTTAGAGTTTGACGTTCTAACGACTGTAGTTCAAAACCGACAAAATATTTTTTCGTCCGATATAGTCTTATTCTCTACACGATCATGAAACATGTTCATTTTGGTGGGACATCTGTTTGGGGTGGCACCCAATTTCATAACAACAGTGACAGTATGGCTGACTTTTTGCAACATCGCTTAAAACTTCTTTTTAGGGAATCACAAAAACCAGCACTACGACTGTTGCAGCAGAAATAATGAAAGTAACAATTCACTTCTTGGATTCTCACCATAACCATTTTTACCCACGATGCAGATCGTTCGAGGACAAAAGAGTACCTTACAAGCGAAATGAATATTTTAGAGTTAATTTTTCCGTTCAAATGCAGATAATTTAAAGCGATTAAAGTGGGATTTCAATCATCTCCAGATTTTTTTGAAAATATTTATACAGGAGAAGCCAGTAAACTTAACCACTACCAAATTCGTATTCAACGCATCAAAAAAAAACAATGGATTAAGATTAATTTCTTCATTCGTTGCAAATTTCGAATGACTTTAGTGATTTCACAGCTATTTTTCGTGTTTTCCGAGTATTTTCTCAAATAATTCGCTTATAAGTGATTATTAAGGCTTTATCCGGTCCAAATATATATTTTTTTTAACTAACGACGGATTCGCATTCAGTGTATCAAAATAGGGAAATCAGTAAAACCCATAAGTAAAGTAACAACAAAATTTTACAGCTTTTTTTCATTAAAATTGATCAAGGAAAAAATTATGTGTTTAACTTGGCAGTAAAGTATTAGATTTATTTAATCCTCGGCTTCGCCTCATCTATTAAATACCAGCCGTTGTATTAAATCTTGTACTTTACTGCCTAGTTAAAGAAATAACTATATTATTACGATTGACAAGGAAGCGTTTTAACAACTTCTTATTTTGTTAACTTTGACTTTAATCTCTAGAGTTGAAAAACGTTCGGACTCTGTAGTATTTTTTAATTATTTATTATTTCTTTTCTACTGTCATGTATTTAAACGTATACCACTTATGTTGCGAACTTCTATTATTCATCCAACAAATCATCTGCGTCACTAAAAATCCAATAATACATAATAGCTAAATATATAACGAAACGAAATTTATGAATAATTCGATTTATATCGATATGTGGAATTGTATGGTGACATTAACTCTGAAAAGCACTTATCTTCAATCTTGCCTGTCCGATTTTCATGAAAATAAATTTCAACGCTCTGTATAAAATTTCAATCAAACGTGATATGAGGGAATTCCTGCTGGAATTCCCGTGAAACTTCCAATTTTGTACATTGACTGAAAAGATCTGCAGGGAGTTGGTCCATTTGACCCAACCGCTACATGTGAAATAGTAACACTAGTTAAAATTTTGTCATAATGCAACGCCATACATATAAATTGAATCGCATTTTGTAGTTGCTTGAGAAAGCAATTCGTTCTTACAGCTTGTCACCTGAAAAATTGAATTGAAGAAGAGAAAAGAGCTTATGAATATCAATCTACGAAATTACCTTTATTTTAAGGAAGGTCACATAGAACAGTCTATTAAAAATAGCCTTCATTTTTTTAAATGGACACTACATAATGATATGATGGTAGTTATTTACAACGTTGCTCGGACACACGGACGTTAGAGCTACACAGATTTATGCTGGCTATGTTGCCTAGGTGTACTGCGATATACAGGATGTCCCATAAGTATACATGGAGCAACGCCGGTTTCTACACACTAAAATATCATGATCTAACCAAACTCACCTTAGGTCAAAAGTTGATACTTAAAGGGACACAAGGCGTTTCAAAATTTCAAATAATGCACAAATTTGTCAAATCAACGCAAGTTTAATCTTCGGAACTAATAAATTAACGGTGTGAAGTACAAAGTATCACCATGTCAAAACCCTTGTCGAGTCGTGGTCAAGAAATGGTGGGGTCCGTAATAAAATATTTTCAACGAGACAGTGAAAATGGAGAACTGTTCCACTTATGGTAAGGGACGTAAGTGTTACTTACATCAATCATGAATTGTATTTTAAATATAATTAGCAATATTTAAATTTTACGTCAAAATTGTTAGGTTACCTATGTCTAATAAAATTGCGCCTGTTTTTAATTTATGTTCTGTTAATATTATTTGTTTCAGAGAGTTGCCGAGGCTTAACATACGAGTGTCTCAACAGTCAATAATGCTGAAATGACTCAGATGCATTTCATCTACAGCTTAGCAAGTGGGAATGCGAAAGAAGCGCCAATTTATGAAGAACGTTATCCTAACAGAGTAACACCATGTGCTAAAACACTTAGAAAGCTACATCTCAAACTGAGTGAAACTGGTAGTAAGTCAAGGCAGACCTTCAGCAGTAATAACCCCAGAGTTAGAAAAAGCTATACTTCCAAAGATAGAAGTTCCTTAGACCAGTGCCAGGAAGATAGCATTGCAACTTCATGTAAGTCCGAAGACTGTTTGGAAAGCTTTGAAAGTTTGTCAATTATTCCAATACCACATACAAAGAGTAAAAACTCTGCTGCCCCGTGATTTTAAGCCAATGCTAGATTTTAGTAAATGGTTACAGTGGCACATAATAAGAATTTTTTGACGAAAATTTTATTTACTGATGAGGCAACTTTTTCGCGAGAAGCAATTATTAATTTTCATAATGAAGAATTTTGGGCGGACGAAAATCCGCATGCAATAAGAGAGGGTCGTTCTCAGCAATCATTTTCGCTGAATATATGATAGGGATTATTCATGACTATCTTATTTGACCATACTTTTTACCAGCTCGATTAACTGGTGACTCGTATAGGCAGTTCCTAGCCGAAGAACTAAACGTTTTATTAGAAGATTTACCTCTACACCTCATTTCAGTCGTGTTGCTCGTCAGAATCTCGACAACACCTTTGCAAATCGCTGGATTGGACGCGCAGGTCCCCAAGCTTAGCCAGCTCGCAGTCCCGATATGAATCCTTGCGACTTTTATGTATGGGGTCACCCCAAGTCTCTTGTGTATTAGATGAAAACGAGTTACGAAATCGTATAATTTAAAGTTGTGATGTCAAAATTTTCCAGTAATTTTTGAACGAGTGAGACAATCAATGATGAAACGATTGGAATCTTACGTTTTATCAGAAGGTGGACATTTTCAACATATCTGCTTTGATTTTTTATCGAAATTGATTATTTTTATGATTGTTGTTTGTAGTTGCCGGCAACTTTTCTAAGATTAGAAAAAAAATTCAAGATACTTTTTTTGTTGTAAAATGTTAGGCGAATCCGAAAATAATAAAAATTAAAAAAAAAATCTGTTAGCGTTCTACATTTTATGACGAAAACGTCGATTGACTCACGCCTAACTACGCCAATGGCGGCAAATAAAATTTATACTGAAAATACAGCTCTTTACCAACGTACAATAACTGTTAAATTTAATGAACCTAACATTGACTGTGTCCTGAAATTACGGACCATACTTAGGAAACATCCTGTATATTACATATTTTATGTACGTAATTCTTTTGACTGTTTCTTATTTAAAAGGACTTCTATTGTTCTAGACTACAATTTTAATAAACTGGACTCTATCAAAAATTAGTTTCCTTAAATATCCTGAAAAAATGTGCAACTTGGCAACACTGTACCATTTTACACTGTGACGTCATTGAAAACTTATCGTAAATAGACGTTATTAAGAGGGCTCTATAGCAAACAGACAACCAGCAATACATTTTACAACAAAAAGTAGTTTGAGTTTCAAGCTAAGTCCATTTTACGGAAAATCTACGTTAAAATGGGGGAAAGTCTGTTATTTGTGGATTAATTATTCATATTTAGACAAACTGTGTAATAAAATCTATAAAAATGTATTGCTGGTTGCCTATTTGCTATAGAGCCCTCTTAAGGAAACAACTTTGTAAATAATCTTCTGTAGGTGATGTGGTTATTCTTATTCTTAGAAGTTTAAATNCCCTCTACAAAGTTAGTAGCCAGCGCCTTCCGGTCAATTAAAAAAAATAGATACACACAACGTAGGGATTCCTTATGACGATCACATGTTTTTGGCCACAACTACGTTTACTTATTTTTTATCGAACCAAGGGTTGTTATACTACAGAATTTTTTACATGTTTGCTAATATCTTCGCAAATAGAGTGTAATAAATTACACTCTATTTGCTTTGTTGATTCAATAATTTCTGATGGAATTAATCTAAATTCTTTCATCTCAAATAATAAATAGTTATTTTTATGGATTTAAATAGGAACAATATGGCGATTACTGTGTACATAAATTATTTACTTAATAACGCTCGTCTCGTAGCACCCACAGACTTGATGAAATTATTATTATTTATGAAAGAAATAGGTATCATACAGTTTTAATAATATAAAATAAATAGCTTTGTTTGCTATTATGATAAAATTAAAATTGATCGACGAAAAAAATATGTGTTTAACTTGGCAGTTAAGCAGATTTAATGCCTTGGCTGCTTTAATAGACTCGGCAGCGTCTCGTCTATTAAATACCAATCGAGGTATTATGCATTGCCCTTTACTGCTTAGTTAAATAACTATAATAGCAAACGAATATAAGAATTAAAATTATAACTCGCTCTATTTTGCACTTATAATCATTTTTCATGACTCGAAACTGGTTAAATTATTGTAGTTAGAAGTAGTTTTACAAGAGCTCATAAAAATATCGCAAAGATTTGGACAACAATGCATGTGGGTGAGATGCTATCAAATATTAAGTTAATAATTTGAACTTTGAGGAGCATTGTGCGAAATAAGGGCACACGATAACGCTACCCTAGATTCAGATTCCACAATACGGTATCCTAGAGCAGCTCCGCACACGCATTTGTTTGTTATTCGAGATTTCAGATTCGCTTGGCGTTGCGTCAGTAACGTGTAAATAGGGCATTTTAACATTATCATGGTATTTATCTCCTTGTAAACATGCAAGTTGGAACATTCAGTAGTAGCACATAAATTTATCTGCAATACGATTTGTAGCGCTTCAGCAAGAAGCAAGGCTGAAGATTTATCGTCACTAGAAGATTGCCCCCAAGCAAGAAAATCACAAAAAGTTAATTCAAATTATAAAACTTTTTGTATACTAACACAATTTATTTCGAATATATTCATGTTGTCTAATTATACAACGATTAGTTTTGAATAATAGAACAACAACGACAAGCAAGAGTAAATAATATATCAGTCGGTAATTTGTTAAATTAAGTATACAGGGTGTTAATGATAAGTTTTGTCTTTAATGGTATATTCTACCGATGAGAATAATCAAATTTTGCCCTATAAAAACTTCTGATAGAACGCTTCCCTACGGAGATACAGGGTGTTAAAAGTTTCAAGTATTTATATTATTTTTCCTGTAACTTCACTGGCATAAAAGATTGTGTGATAAAATTTGGGGGACGACTTATCATGGATGACTATTCCAAAATACGCTTTTTTTAAAAAAATCGTATGCCACTGGTTTGTTAAATAATTTTACATGTTTTTAAAATGTTAATCAATTTGTGGCAATAAAATATTCTTGTAAAGTATTCCTAAAATTTACTGGTCTTTAGATAATTGGGAAATCAAATAAGAAGATACTTAAGTAGGTACCTACGTTGCTATTTATCATTTTCTATTGATTGCTAAATGTGTAACAATAAATTCAATACCTAATATTTCAAAAGACTATACAACGCCATTGTTTTGTGTGTTGCAAGAAGTTCGTAATTTTTCATACAACTAAAAATTCTAAAGATTCTAATTAAAAAAATATTCAATTATACAAATATTGAATACGCAGATATACATTTTACATACGGTAGAGCGAATGGTTTTTCAACAAAGCCATATAATGCATTGCCCTTAAAGGAAGAAAGAGTAGTTCAATAATCTTCATAATCATATCCATCCAAATGTTTAATGAGTACTGATGTTGATAAATAACTGCTCTTGACTCTTGAGGCGTATAGCCATTAACGGTTCTTGTGGAAATTGCGATTTACTAAGGATCTTCAACCGGTACGAATTAGCAGAAATCATCGAAAAAAATCATTTGGCAACGATACTTGTNGACCCCGCACAAACCTTATGGAAAATGGCTTTCGGTCAAAATGGCTGAAATTGAAATATGATATAGCTCTCACCTTCCTGAGCAAAAGTTGTCATGGGCCCAAAGCGATCCTATGAGTAGGTTTAAAGATATAGAGCTTTGAAGCTAACGATTTCATAGCACGGTGCTGAATATAAGTGCAGGATAGTTGTATGTATATCTCTCTTTCTATACATGGTGAGTCAGTTTTTTGTAGACACCTCATTTCAGTCGTGTTGCTCGTCAGTATCTCGACAACACCTTTCCCAATCGCTGGATTGGACGCGCAGGTCCCCAAGCTTAGCCAGCTCGCAGTCCCGATATGAATCCTTGCGACTTTTATGTATGGGGTCACCCCAAGTCTCTTGTGTATAAGATGAAAACGAGTTACGAAATCGAATAATTCAAAGTTGTGATGCCATACAAAATTCTCCAGTAATTTTTGAACGAGTGAGACAATCAATGATGAAACGATTGGAATCTTGCGTTTTATTAGAAGGTGGTCATTTTCAACATATCTGCTTTGATTTTGTGTCGAAATTGATTATTTTTAGGATTGTTGTTTGTAGTTGCCGGCAACTTTTCTAAGATTAGGAAAAAAATTCAAGACACTTTTTTTTGTTGTAAAATGTTAGACGAATCCGAAAATAATAAAAATTAAATAAAGAATCTATTAGCGTTCTACATTTTATGACGAAAACGTCGATTGA
The DNA here is from genome assembly GCF_000390285.2 of Anoplophora glabripennis. Classification (NCBI taxonomy): domain Eukaryota; kingdom Metazoa; phylum Arthropoda; class Insecta; order Coleoptera; family Cerambycidae; genus Anoplophora; species Anoplophora glabripennis. The sequence continues at coordinate 756,166 of NW_019416237.1, forward strand.
CTCACGCCTAACTACGCCAATGGCGGCAAATAAAATTTATACTGAAAATACAGCTCTTTACCAACGTACAATAACTGTTAAATTTTATGAACCTAACATTGACTGTGTCCTGAAATTACGGACCATACTTAGGAAACATCCTGTACATTACATATTTTATGTCCCTACCATTGTTTTCCTGCGTTTGATTAAAAAGTGTAACATATTAACTACAATAATTACACTGCACAGTTCTAAATCAAACGACGTAATTTTTTTGACTGTTTCTTATTTAAAAGGACTTCTATTGTTCTAGACTACAATTTTAATAAACTGGACTCTATCAAAAATTAGTTTCCTTAAATATCCTGAAAAAATGTGCAACTTGGCAACACTGTACCATTTTACACTGTGACGTCATTGAAAACTTATCGTAAATAGACGTTATTAAGAGGGCTCTATAGCAAACAGACAACCAGCAATACATTTTACAACAAAAAGTAGTTTGAGTTTCAAGCTAAGTCCATTTTACGGAAAATCTACGTTAAAATGGGGGAAAGTCTGTTATTTGTGGATTAATTATTCATATTTAGACAAACTGTGTAATAAAATCTATAAAAATGTATTGCTGGTTGCCTATTTGCTATAGAGCCCTCTTAAGGAAACAACTTTGTAAATAATCTTCTGTAGGTGATGTGGTTATTCTTATTCTCAGAAGTTTAAATAGAATATCAGGTTACAAATATTTGATACGGATTATAGATCGCTCACACAGCCACATGAACTTACCCAAGAAGTCACCAAACTCTTATAGAAAATATATTTCTTGCTTTTCAGAAAGGTCAAAGTATATAAAACTGTCGAGTCTTTGGTCGGAATATTTCGTGGCGAAAGATTTACTGATGGCTGAAAAAGACATCTTAAACAATTTTCCAGGTTAACTGTTTATATGAAGTGGCAGTTTAGAATGCCGCACTAAGAAATCAAGTGTTCAATAAAAATGAAATATAAAAATTTGTAAACGAAGCACCTAATAATTCATATTTAATAATAAAGTTAATTTTAGTACTATAATTCCTTTCAGGGATTTTATAATTTACTGGAGTGGAAATTATATTAAAAATATTTACCGAACTCAATATGAGTTCGAAAGTTTAATACCATATAATAAAAAACTACTCATTGTTTGTTTTCCTTTTGGGGTAAATTATGGGATCTAACAATTCAAATTTGACACATAACTCTTACCACTTACAACTGACGTACGCTTAAAAAAGGATAATTAATCGTTGCGTTTTCGTGTGACTTTTGGAGGAAATATTACTCAAAAGTAGATCACGACACGTGGAAAAATCTGGGAGTACATAAATATAACTTTAAAGGACTCCAGTATCAAGCAGAAAGCTCTGCTTGGTAATGTCTCAAGTCACGCAGCGGTTAGTGGCTAACACGCCATACTAATCCAGATTCTCCTGGATTACAATTCCATTCCGCTAAGCCCAATTTTAACAATGTGTTTCGTTTATTGCCGTATCTTGGATAATCCTCAGGAAAATTGTTGGAATTGTTTGTTTTAAGGTTTGCCCTTTCGAGTAGTACTTTAAGCGGCATAGACTTAAAACTATTTTTTTTTTACAAACTTATTGACGGATTTTAAAAGTTCACACAGAGAATTTGTGAGGTGGACAAAATCATACTCTTTACTCATTTGAATCGTCATATTTTCAATATTTAAGAAACAGAAACAGAAAATTGTAATATTCTAACAATATTATACTACTGAGTTTATAAGTTTCTGTTTCAAGTCAAGTTAAAAATAAAAATTTTTTTTTTTTTCAGGTCATTCTGAGCCCTAATTTCAGTACCAACTTTGTCAGTTGCTGATATACAACAGAATTGATGAATTCATGAATGTCAGTTGTTATTAGGTACAATAATAACATTATAGTATTACTTTCAGAATAATTAATCATAATGAAACAAGCCTAATAAATTTTTACGGTTATAAACTTGTGTTAATTAATAATAGTCAGGCTATTCAACTGTACCACAAAACGTTTGTGTATTAGATTATCTGGTGCGGATATACCACAGCAATATAAGCTGTAGTAAACAATATACAGTTTCGTAAATTTATGACTGTACATTTAGGAAAATGTCAAGAGTTTTATTAACATAATGATGTAGGTATCTAAATTTTAAAATGTACATTAGAAACTAAGTGCTGCTTTTAAAATGTAAAGTACAATGGGTACCCTATTTTCCAAAATAAAATTATGGTATTATGTCGCCATAAGACGTAGCCAATTTGGTTTTACTATTGATCTTTTTTGTTTACGTTGCATATGGTGTCTTGTTTTTTTTTTAAATAACTGTTTTACTATACAGGGTGTTTGGAAAAGTTACATCTATGAACCATCCTACTTTTACTAACCGTGAATATGCCGATATGCATTTTATTTATGGTTTCTGTAATGGAAATAGTCTGGCGGCTCAAAAACAGTATCGACAACGTATCCCTGATAGAAGACAACCTTCTGCAAGATTGTTTGAGAAAATTCATGCAAGAACGATGGAATCAGGAGCCCTAACTCCAAGACATCGTTAATTTGGTCGTCCAAGGAGGCGTAGGCATGATTTAGACAAAGTAATTTTAGGATTTTTTGTAACGTAATACTACTGCGAGTGTAACAAGAGCATCTGCTCATGATGGTTCATGGTTGTAAAAAATCGAGTGAATTGCAAAGTCAGGCACAAAGATCACAACTAAGAAGATAACGAAACGTAAAAACTTAAACGATAGCACCCGAAAGTGACCATCATTAGTATCATTACAACGAAACTGTTCTGACCCATACATTATTTAAAAAATAATTATTTCTGACTAAACTACGCAGAATTCGAAAAAAAGTAGAAATTTTTTCTTCAAAAAAGTCTAATTAATTTAAAAAATAGTATTATTTGCATTATACTTCAAAGGTATACAAAATTTCGAAAAATTTCTGTTAAAAGTAGTTTTCTAACTATCCTTATTTACAACCGATTTTGATGAAACGTATGATAGTTAAAAACCCTTCTGGTATAATTATTACTTACAATTTTCATTTCATTCTCTCCTAAAATACTATATTACGGTATTCCGGTAATACAGTGTAGGAAAGTACCGATGGTCTATCACAAGTTACGTGAGAGCGATAAAGTAAGCCATAGAAATTCATGTGATAGACAAGGATGGCTATAATGAAGGCATCTAATAGTCAACGCCCATTTCGCCCTTCCACAAATAAGATCCACTTCTTATTTGTGTAAGGGCGAAATGGGCGTTGACTATTAGACGCCTTAATTATAGCCATCCTTGTCTATCACATGGATTTCTATGGCTTACTTTATCGCTCTCACGTAACTTCTGATAGACCATCGGTACTTTCCTACACTGTATACCTGAGTTTTTTATTAAAATTAGTGATACTGTGTTTGAGCTGTAAAAGTGTAGGAACATTTTTGACGCATGTTAGTGAAATACTTGGTTTCATTAACTATAACTGTAATTGTAATCTATATATTTTGTCGATTGGAATGGACATGTATGAAATATACAAGCAGCCGTCACGACTCTCATGTTTACCAACTCGTTAGAACTCATATCCGCCTAACTTACAGCTCGCTTCGTAAAATGCCATCGATATTTCACTTTCAGCCCTTGATAATTCACTGCATCGATTTTGCAATTAAGGTGGACCCGATCCGATATTTCACCTTTTCCATCGATAACGGCGGCAAATGCTCGCCTGCACCATTTGCGCCGGCGAATGATTTTTTATACGTGCAGCAGTTGCCGGTCGTTAAACAGTTCATTGTTGCACTTTTATGATATTTTAATAGCGCATCCGCGATCCAGGTGGCCCTAATTGCGGTCGTTAACTTTTTAAATATGACGTCGGTGGAAAAGTTTCCTCGTGGTGTACCTACGTTTCCCTTGTTAATTCGAAGCATCAAAGGCCGCTCCATTAAATCATCTCTGGTTGCCTTCTTACCGGCAAATATTTGAGCTTCCGTATTGGAGAAGTCAATTCTGACTGTTTAAATTTTAACTAACGGTATAGGAACATGATATATAGCTTACACGCCTTTTCCGCGTGCATTTTAGAAAGGATCATGTAATTCCAGACTGATGATTTTCATTTCACTTTAGCAAATTTAATTTTTGAAGGCGTTACTTAAAATTTCAGAGAACTTCCATATATTTTCAGAAAATATATTTTTTTCAGAAGACATTTGTGTTTCAAAACATGTCAAATGTATTTTTGACAGTTATTAGTAGAGTTCGGGAGAGGCGGCCCTTAACAGAATCGTACTCTGAATTTTAATCTCAGTTCTTTGCTAGACTATCGATATTTATTTTATACACTTGCATAAATTACAGTAAGATGTAGACAGCAAGATTTAAATATTTATACAGGATGTTCCAATTTATAGATATTCAATCCTTTAACACAATTAGTAAAAAAACAAATGGGACGATCCGTGTCAACCGGATTAGTGCTATAACCATAATTTGGAGTAACCAAAAAAATCGATCAACTAATTACTTTCAAATGCTGAGTGCGGTTTAGCAAAATCCAATATGGCGGCTCCAATATGGCGCCCCAAAGCTATCAATTTTTGTGAACAAAATTTGAAAACATACATAAAATTTTTGTCCATGTTTGAATATGCTTTCCAATGTATTTTGACCTCCAGAATTAATCTGGCGCGTCTCAGCAGTCTTGCAGCATGTCTAAAATATGCAGCGACTCGTTTTAACTTACAAGCTTCTCCGAATGACGTCATTTTAAATTCACAATACTTGGGCAAACTCAAAATTCCAAATTAAACAGTTCTTTCACTATACCAAACAAGATCATAAAAAAATCTTAGAGAAGTCAAGATGATGCCTCCATTTTGAATCCCCCAAGACTTTTGAATTCTGACCCCAGGTTCGTGGTCAGCGACCCCGTAAACCCACGGGTACCAAATTTGCCGTAGATCGGTTGATTTTCGAAAATATCGGTCGCCATATTGGATCCGCCATCTTGAATTTTTGCTGAGTTGACTTCAGATTCGTAATCAGTGACCTCAAAAACACCCGTATGCTAAATTTGGCGTAAATCGGTTGAATTTTTTTAAAAAATTTGGAAATTAAAAAATATATGTTTGAGGTTAGAAAGAAGCAATTGAAACGTGCTAGCTTAATTCTGGAGGTCAAAAAAACATCGGAAATCATATATACTTCACTTCAAATACTGACAAAATATTTTTGTATGTGTGCTTTTTTTCACAAAAATTGAAAACTTTCCGGCGCCATATTGGAGCCGCCATATTGGATTTCGCAAAGGCGCACTCAGTATTTGAAAATAGATGCCCAAAAATAATCAAAAACCTATTCTATCTATTAAAAAATCTATTAAAACGTACTAGAATTATTTAAAAAAATATTTTTCAGGAACTTTGAGGACACTAAACAAAATGATTTCGAATATACTCGAATTAGCCTATATCAGCCTATCTAGGAATCTATGGTCTTAAGTTGTACATATCCTGTATATTACAACCATGCAAACTCTCAATTTTTAGGTTTCTATTTCAGTTTGTCATATTTACAAAATTTCCCTACTTATGACTTTTTTCCTGTACTATGAAAAGAGATAATACTTCGCCGACAACAGCCTCCTACCCTTGCAATTTCCTTGAGGTGCCTACATTTTTAAACTGTCTAAAGTTTTCTTATTAACTTGTTTCCAAAGTAAATTACTGTCATACATAGATGACTAATGAAACTGAAGAAAATTTAGGGAAGCGCTAGTTAAAGTCTTCAGGTTGAGTGGACGAAATTATAGTTAACATTTCTTACTCAAAACTTCTAAATCTATACCTACTTATTATGTTCATTAAATAACAAAAATCCGCGTATACGTTTTATTAAAATAAATAAATTATATGAACTAGTATATTGTATGTAGTACCTAGCAATTGTTGGCCAAGGGGCAACAACAACACTTGTACAAAGGAATACATTGATATATCAAAATATTTGAAATTACGTGTTTTCCTGAAGCGTCAAGGTGACAACTACAAACCAGAGAAGTCAAAAGTTTTGCCAAATAAACAAATTGAAACGTTTATTTCTCAAGCACCAGATAATAACAAGTACATAATGAATAAAGTACGTTCCGATGTGAAAATTTTAAAATATCGAAATATTAGTTTTCCCTTCTTAACTTGCCTTAATATTTGGTGTTGCTGGTGCATGTCGCCGTGATAAACTGTATCGATTAAAATTGAATGTTATAGATGATTTATAGTTGTAATAAACGTTTAATATGTGGAATACATTCAATAAATGTTATATTTACTAAATAATGCATTTTGGATGTAAGTTGATTTGCCTGCGTGTATTTATGAGGGAAAAGTAACTTTCCCATACAGTTTGCTGATGGCTGCTTAGCAAAGAACTAAAATACTAGAATACTGTATTTTAGGGTATCAAATTGAGCCTAAAAAGGCACACATTCCCGAATATTTTAGGAAAAAGTTGTTAGTATTTTAAAGGTCATAATGAAAAACTAAGTAAAATTAAACTAATGACTGTATTGTTCTTTTCTGAAGTAAGTTCTCGTGCACATAATAATACGTACTTTGCTGTAAATTATTATTTAAAAGACATTAAGTCTAATGGGTAGTATTATCTGCAATCCCATTATCTGATCTATATTTCCATAAAACAATTACGGTACTTATTCATTATTAAATATAAATGAAGAATTTTCAATACGTTGTATAAATGGTACTAATGTCTTTATAAGTGCTCTGGAAAACCAACCCTTTTAGTTATTAATGCATTTTTATATTTGGCCACAGGAAAAAAAACTTTATCCATTATGCACCTGTAATTACTTATAGTTTTTTACATGAAAAATAGTAATCAGTTAGTCACAGTATACAATAGTTATCAGTTAGTGACAGTGGCCAAATGAAAACGAAACAGAGCCATTTTCAGGAACTGCGTCAAGATTGTAGAAAAACGCTCAGACCTGTCGATTTTAGATTAAAGGGGGACATTCTTTGCTGGTATTTTTGACTCCGCCACTTTCACCCCCAAGCAAGGGGGCGCCACTTTCACCCCAAAATATTTAAATGGCAATGGGAGTTGAGTAATATTTCTTTTGAAAGCTCTTACAATTCTCTTTACAACAGACTTTAAATTTTATAGTTCCGCCGAATAAATATTTATTAAGAATTTTGATTTTAAAGTTGAAACTTATGTACAAACAATTAGTAACGGTAAAAATGTCAGTCATTCGATATAAGTACGCCAATGGTATAAATTTAGTATTTCTTGCGTTACATTGGATTTTGGCGATTTGTTATCACTTTCGTAAAAAAAAACACAATTGTAAAAAACAGAAATGAATGCTATACACACACAATGAACGTAAAATTAGTGGATTCCAAATTATTTTCTAGTATTATTTGGAAGCGTTGGTTGGTAGTTTATTTAATTGTGTTTTTGAAAATTAAACACTATGGTTTATTCCATTGCGGAAAGGGTAGATATCATTTCGCTTTACTTTATGAACAATAAATGTGCGAATAGAACAGCTCAGCTATTTAATGAACAACATCAAGATCGACATGTCAGGAGGAAGTATGTTCTAGAGTTAGTAAAAAAATTTCAAGAGACAGGGAACGTAGCCAATAAAAAACGAGAAATTGAAAAACCTATAGTTAATGAAGCTAGTGAAGTTGCAGTTTTGGGACAAGTTCATCTTGATCCTACATTAAGTACGAGGCAGCTGGCATCTGTGTCTGGGATCAATCGAACTAGCATACAAACCATTTTGAAGAAGAATAAATTCCATCCATACAAAATACATTTAGTCCAGGAACTTCATGAGGATGATTATGACCGCCGTTTGCAATTTTGCGAAATAATGAGTGAGCGAGCAGGGAACGATCCACAGTTCCTTTTTAACATCTGTTTTTCTGATGAATGCAGTTTTTTCTTGAACGGGACGGTAAATCGTCACAATTGCCGCTATTGGTCCGATTCAAACCCAAGAGTTTTTCACGAGGTGCATACACAGCAACCGGAAAAATTAAATGTATGGGCTGGAATTTTCGGTGACCGGCTGGTGGGTCCTTTTTTTCTACCTGGTAATTTGACTGGCCAAATGTATTTGCAATTACTGGAAGACGCTATTGACCCTGCCTTGACTGATATTATTGAAAATGTTCCAGAGTATGATGAAGATCATTTGATTTTTCAACAGGACGGTGCTCCTCCGCATTATGCGTTAATTGTCCGTCAGTATTTGGACCAACGTTTTCTACGGAATTGGATTGGGAGAAGAGGCAGCATTGAGTGGCCTCCACGATCACCGGATTTATCGCCCCTTGATTTCTTTTTGTGGGGATACCTAAAAAGTAAAATCTATAAAACACAGCCAGCGTCGCTGGAAGATTTGCGTCAAAGAATTGTCGACGAATGCCGTCGAATCACTCCGTAAATGCTTCGGAAAGTGCGCGAACGTTTCGAACAAAATCTTTATTCTTGTACGGAAGCGGGCGGTCATCAGTTTGAGCATTTAATCAACTAAATAGTAAGTAAGCAACTAAACATAATTTAAATTTTAAAATGTAATATTTTTTTCAAAGTATTGGTCGGAATTTATAAAATTTAAAGTCTGTTATAAAGAGAATTGTAAAAGCGTTCAAAAGAAATATTACTCAACCCCCAATGCCATTTGAATATTTTGGGGTGATGCTTACTCTTGCTTGGGGGGTGGAAGTGGCGGAGTCAAAAATACCAGCAAAGAATGTCCCCCTTTAATCTAAAATCGGCGGGTCTGAGCGTTTTTCTACAATCTTGATGCAGTTCCTGAAAATGGCTCTGTTTCGTTTTCATTTGGCCACCCTGTATACTTATACAAATAATGACGCCAATTGTCTAGTGTGGTGAATATTTCGAAACTTGCAAGAGTGGAAGGGAGATATAGAGATAGACAGGGTTTACAATTTTACAGCAGTCCTAGAATAATCACGTACTTGATTATGAAATATAACCTGTCTACCTTTTACGAAGCTAATTATAAAGCTCTGACACAACCTTTAACGCTGGGAAAAAAATTAAAACCGGAATTTGTACAGAACGGAAATACGTAAAAACAACAATTTCCACACAAACCAGGAATGATGCCACAGAGCGAGCTTTTCATTTTCATGTTAAATTAAGGGCGGAAGTACAGAAAAATAATCCATTTTGGTTTTATTAACTGACGTAACACGACAGTGAAATACAAGAATTTTTATACAAAAAATATATGAAATTGGTATCTGCCAAAAATAACTTAGGCCTCATCACATGATATAGCCGATTAATTTAGAAATCAATAACTAAAACTTGGCGATAATTCAAAGCATCTAAGCTTTGGATAAAAAAAATGATAATACATGCGTACATTTGGAGGTTGCTGTGAGAATAATGTAGTAATACTGTTTAATTTTGATGTTGCCTTCACTTCTCTATTCTGATTAAGTGAAGGCAATACTCATAATAACCCTAGGGTCAAATGTTTATGTCTTCCATCCATTTGCGAATGTCTGATAACGACATCATTACCACTGTGACATTAATTGAGATCAAAGGTCAATTACTGGATATCTGTACATTTAGAGAGGTAACAATTAATCTGCCATAAGAGTCGAAATACATTTTTGGGACTTCTAGGAGTAGCTTGTACTTGCTCTTCCGCTTATTCTGTACTAAAGTAAACTGCCGCTTGGAAACTAAGGTATTTATAAACTCAGAAATCACTTTTTTTAAGACATATATTTGGAAGATCACGAACTGGAGGCTTTTGCAAATAATATATACCAATTTGATGATGGAGAAATAGAAGAATATGCTGATGAAACTTCTGAAATTACTGCAGTATATAAACGAGCTAGACTCGAATAATTTATATAGAATTTCTTAACTTCATAAAACTTATTATAATTTAAAATAAAATGAAATCATTAACTGATTAAATTATTGTTTAATTTTTAAAAATGTATATAAACACTTAAAATTAATTTATATTCAATAAAAATGTAGTATAATGCTTTTTTCCAAGATAATTTGATTTTAAAAATTTATTTATATAATTATCCTTTGAACAAATTTTGAATGTTTAAACAAATTGAATACAATGTACGGATAAAAGCTATATAAATTTAAGTAATGTTCATTAATAGAATAAAGAAAAATACACGAGAAGTAAGCAAATTAAAAAGTAGTAATTATCAATGCGTTAATGGGTCGATAATTAACAATAATTCGCATTTGAAAATGCAATATTTGGACTTTTCAGCTCGCGAGACACCGATTTAAAAAAATATATCAAAATCGGACCACTAGAAGCCGAGATAATCAACATTTTTAAGGGCGCCCGCAGCTATTTTGAACGTGCGATTTCAATTTCGAGTCGGCCGGAGTAGCCAAGCTCTCGACCCCCCACCACTACATCCAATACATTTTTCGTGAATTTCATACTCGGTCGACATTTTATATGGGTCGCACGAGGGTGCAAGTTTTGCAAATTCACTCCCGGGAAGTACTCGGAATGACAAAGGTATTTGTTTAAAAAAACAGCTCTCCAGATCTCGTAGTTACACCTCAAATGCCGGTTAACTTTGATCGACTATACTTAACTCTGGAAACAATTAACGAATCACCACGTTTTTTTTAAAAGAAACATCTTTCCGAGTACTTTCAAACCATAATTTTAAAAAATAATTATAATGAATTTATAAAGTTATTCTATTTGTTTTTAAGCGCAAATATTACGCATATCTTTAAACAATTACCACGGCCCTCCTAATTAACGGATTTCAATTTTTCTGGACTCGTTTTAAAGTTTGAGTACCCTTTTTTATGTGAAATTTTCAAGTATCTAGAAGTCTTAATTTAGGCTCAGTTAAATTTGCAAAAATTTTAATTTTTTTTTTAACAAAAATGTGGATTACAAAATTATTACTCAAAAACTATCGGACCGATTTTAACGAAAATTGGTGTGATGTTTTATTATATCAAAAATATTTTTTTTGGCCAAGTATGAAGATCCTACCTATAATATAAGTATTTTTAAAAAAATCACAAAAATATTGTAATTTTTTTAACTTTTTTTTGTTGTTCTTGCTATATTTTCAATAATTATGTTGCATTTTTTATTTGAAAATAGGTATATCGTGTAAAATTTAATTACGAATCTTTTTTTGCTCTTCAATTTTTCTCTGAAATGAATAGTTTTTGAACTGTGTTGAAAAAAGAAAAAAAAATTGAATTTTTTCCAATTTTTTCACTATTTGTTTAATAATAAGTTTAGCACACGTTTTGAAGCGCGCGCATAGTGAAATTATGTTTTATTATATCATTTTGGAGCCATTAAAGCAAAAATTAGCGATACTATATAAAACATCTACACTAAAACAAATCCCGTCTGGTCTAATAAGTGAAAACATTTATGACATTTTTTATTTATACCTATGCTTTTGCATGTGTGAATCCGTATTTAATAAACTATGCGCATTGCTTTTGCAATAGATATAAAATATCGATAGCGTTTAAAATATCACCTAACAATGTCTCCAATTACTTTTTCAGCACCCCCTCCGCTCATTTAGACTCGTTTTGTTATCTCTTTATTTCTTTCCAATAAACAAATCAAGGGTACCGAGACTGGATAATACGCGGCGTAAAATACCTCGGCCTTGCGGGAGCTTTCCATTCAGGATTCGGAATATTTAATAACGCTGCCATAGCACCTTCCGTGATACGAATAAAAAACACCAAAGCGGGGAATTTACATTTCGCCCCGAAGTTGGAGAGTTCCTCCAGGGGTGTATTATTCTTTGTGGGAAACTTCCACCTTAAAACCGTAGAGAAGCTAAAATAAGCGAACAAGGTAATGCATTTGCAAGGTGTTTTATTGGCTGAATTGTCAAGTATTGACTCGGAGTCTATAGGAACGTTTTTTTCCTTAGTCTCGGTGAGTTATTTGTGGCGATATCTTGCGGAGTAGAGGCGAATTCTGTGAATCTTATCGCGAGGTATTGGAAGGAATAATAAACGATACGTTGTTTCACGTTGCCGATGTGACCGCTTTTCAATAATGTTTTCATGCCGAATCCCGCAAACGATTTATTATACTTATCGAAAATAATAATCTACCTTCTATCTCCAGGTTTCTATAAAACTCTTGTGATCTTAACATTTAATCAAACAATGTTGAATACTTGATGTTTACTAGAAAAATGTGTTACTGATATTGTAGAAAATAACTACACCATAGATTATTAGCTAATTGCAAGATCATTTCTGAATTGAATCACCAAACATATACCGGTTTCAAATGTATTAGTTAATCATCGGTATGCCATGGGTGAGACAACTGACGAATGCTGAAGGCCTTAAGATGTATCATTTTTTTGTATGTTATATCTCACCCACAGTTATTATGGATTACAGTGGATTATTTTGGTTATTAGTACTACTCACAGAATTCCTAAAAAATTACAATCCCGTTGCATTATTATTGTTATTATTTGTTTAACTGAAAGCGTTCAGTAAGAGTCTATTGTTATTACATCAACAAAATAATTATATATTTACTATTAATAAGCTAACAACTTTATTGACTGATACGATATTTATAATAAATTTATTGTGACAATTTAAATTAGTGTTTGAATATCTATTATAAATTTTTGTTTCAAATTCCTGCAAACATAATAAAGAGATTAGGACCAATGATGTTCAATTTTTGTTGTAAGTTTAATTAATAGTGATATATTATTCATATTATGCAACAAAATATTTATTTTTAAATTTATATTATCCAATTAGTGACATATTAATTATTCATTTAAATAATGATGATAAATGATTTATTACATTAATCGATTCAAAATTTTTAGAGGATTGGTATTTAAATAATTACTAAGATTTGGATTTTGCTCTATTTACAGACACAATTGAGCGCCTACAACTTAATAAATTTGAGTAAGTTCGACTTTAAAGTAACAAACTATAACAGATAAAAAAAATTAGTTTGGAAATAAAATTTTAATTATGTGCCAAATTTGGTTTAATATCTCCTTTGCCTTATAAGATTAAAGAGTAATTTGTATATTTTTATGATGTTTCAACATCCATTAACTTGAAAAGAAAGTCCTTTAATCTGCCAAACATATTTTTCATCACCTGTTTAGGTATGTCGCCGTAAGACCAATGATATTCCAATTATTATAGAATACAGAGAGATGTTTAAAATAGTTTCGCAGAATCTACGACATACCTTTGTCTCTAATGCTAGGGTCACACAGAAGTTTATGCTAACCAGGCTCTTTACTCGTATAATACTAAATTAGCCACCACTGGTTCAAGATAAAGTTACGCGGAGCTCTATTTCACTAAACACAGAATAATATTATGTTAGTTGCAATTGATATGTTTGTTATGACTATTAAAAGAGCCATCATTGTTTAAATGTGGCAGATTTTTAAAAGGTAGTGGAGACAAGTACCTTGATAATTTTGTTTAAATTACTATGAAATTGACCAAAGTGGGATTAATTCAAGAGCGATTTTCTCAGAAACCGTTAAAGATAACGATTTGAAACAACGTAAAACAGTTCGGGAAAACCAATTTGCTGTCCAATTTGTTAAAAAGTCAAAGATGAAAATGTTACACACGCAAAATACCAAGGGCCCCACTCGGACCTTGTGGAAATAAATGGATTAGTCCATCAAATTGCTCATCAAAATTTAGCTGTGTATACCAAATTTCATTCATTTATCAACGCGATTGAGAGATATTGCAAAAAAATGGTTTCCATTCCTCCCTCTTCAATGGGTCCCTGTGCCCTTAGGAAGCATTTCCGGACCCATGTTCATATGAACTTTTTTACTTAGTTTTGATCATAGAATCGGCCTGTTCAGGGTTTGCAGCTAATTATGAGACACCCTGTATTGTATACGTTGAATTTCATATTCTAAAGCCAAACATAGTTAAACGAATATTTCAAATAAACTTTTTATGATCAACCTAGCTTGTTACAAATTATTACGAGTTCAGGTTTAGACCTAGAGCACCAATACGGTGTTCACATCAGCTATAATTAAATAAGAACTTGTGGTCAATCCAAAATGCTCTTTAGCCCAAAACAAGAATGCTCATTAGCCAAAGTCACAAAAGTGTTAAGCAGAATGGTGCAAAAATAAAAGCTATGAGAAAAGGCTCAATTAAAACGTGATTGCAAAGTGTCATCGAGATGGTGTTAAGTAAGTTATAGGCAACCAAAAGAGCGTGTCCTACTGTTTTGAACATCAGGATTAGATTTCCTGATCTGAAAATGAGCTAGATTAAACCGCAATGGAAGAAGCCTACTAGCCAGAGATTCATCTTGAACGAGTCTGGTGCGTTGTTGAAGTATTGCGCAGTAACCAATTCTTGGGAATTAAGGTTCCATTACCAAGAGCTATTGTTATAGGGGCCAATAGAAAGGACGCGATTCGACTGCGCCTAGCGCTTTCTGGGCCCTAGCGTTGTAGAGATACGTAGAAATAAACGGAATTTTATACACACTGTGTGCTATTTCCACCGAGTCTGAAATTTTATTAATGGTTTATAACAGTTTCCGAACTCACCTTCTTCGCAACGTTCTCCACCCCTCCCCAGCGGACATAGACAAACAGGCGCCCCCTCCGAATTCTCCAGGCTGCATCCGCCTCCGGGTCCGCAGTCAAGAGGACAGGGCTTGATCGTCGATATCGGCGAGGTGGCCCGCGGTACCCCCGTCTCATCCGAGGTGAGCTTCTGCTCCAATCGAGGACCCTGCGTGGTGTAGTTGGCTCGGCTGGGGGATGGGGTGGTGAAGTTGGGGATGACCTGAGGGATATCGTTGGACTCGGTGGTGGTGACGTTAGGCAGGGAGAACTCCAAGGCGTCCATCACGGCGTCTTTCTGATAGATTATGTCTTCTATCCCGTTAAGTTTCAAGTCTTCTAGGGACGGAGGTGATGCTGTCGAGTTTATTTCTGAAAAAAAAATGTTATAATGATAAAACTGGTGTATTGCATAGTTTTCTTTTATTTATTTTTTCAAAATCAACTCGGCAAGAATTTTTCCATCTTGATCATCATTAATTGATGTTTAAGGAGCAATAGACCTGCTTCTTTAATTTTTTATAAAACTTTGACGAATCAGGAAAGGAAAACAGTTCGACCCATCGATTTCAAAATTTACGGGCCTTATGTGCGTGTATTGAGCTAAAAAGAAATCTAAAAACATTGGTACTTTGCGCAATATTCGCAAAGTAGTCGTTGGTTTTTCAAAACAGCAGAAAATGTAATTTTTACACTTTTTCAAATTAATACTTAGTTTATTTTTTTTTCTCAAACTTACCAAAAGGCCCTTGAAAGGATTGCCTCAAGTTTCTAAAACAAAACTTCCGTTCTTTGTACGATTAGTTCATGAAATATCCATAATAAAAAAAAAGGTGACTTTTCACTCAATATCTCAATGAGAAATAATCGTACAGAAAATAAAAAAAAAACAAATTGAAGCCGAGAAATCAAGCTAAATGCCCCTGTCATCGACTAGGCCAGAAAAAAATTTTTTGAGCCCATGGGAAATTTTGAAAAATAAAATTTTTACCTAGAGTGATGCTCAAAACACTTTTTCATATCAAGATTTCAAAACTAGAATCTTCAAGCTTCAAGATGCTTCTTTTTTTCTCGATACGACCATTATTCACGAAGTTACAGCTTTTCAAAAATCATTAAAAAAAATGGAAATTTTTCTGATTTTTCTTAATTTTTTTGCTGAGAGTATTTGCCGAAAATATTTCACACATCCTATAATTTTTTTATTCTTCTTCTTACCAACATAATAAGGTATGACAGAACTGCATATGTATTTTAATGAATTTCCTAATTCTGAACCACTCATCACTCTTCTAATTTAACATTCTTTCGAGAAAAAAATAAAACGGATACAAAATACTAGTGTATTTCACAAGGATTTTATGTTTATACAAAGTGTTGGAAAAAAGTAGATGGAAGCAATTTTTTTGGGTGCAATAATGAGACTTTTCTGATGCAAATTTTCTTATTGACATTTCTTTTTAAAGATAACAAAACCAGGTACCAAAATAAAAATTAAAAAAAATATGTAAATTTTTAAGGAATCAAAATTGTACTAAAGTAACTTGGTCTATGGCGGTTCATTTTCATAAAGTTGTTGGTTAAAAAATAATTCACATTAATCTAGTAATATTGTCAAAACTTTTGATATTGTCCATAATACATTAGAGATATCAATCGTAGTTAAAATGAAACTACAGATTAAATTTAATTAACTTAGGTATTTAAATAATTAATTTAATTAAACTTTTTGATACATTCGTTGGTGGTAGAAATGTAGTCTAATAGTTCAATAATGTACATTCTAACAGTTAAAAAAATAAAATATTATCAAAATTGATACTAGTAAAGAATAATTCAATATAGCTAAAACAATATATTTAGATTTCTGTAAAGACAGTCTCTATAGGCGTATTTAGAAGGTTCCTTTAGATAATTGGCCCAGATAAATTATCCACGTTAATGAAAAATAAACATGTAAACAGTAAAGCATTGGAAATTAGGACCTGTTCTACTTTATGTTCATCTTTCGTGAATCCTGATGAATGGATCATGGGAACACCATGTGTACCTAAATAAATGTTAACATTTTACAGTTATACAGTTGCATGCAATAAATACAAACAATTTACTAAATGCAAATTGTTTCGCGATTTCATTAACTAAAGTTGAAAATGATAGAAAAATGAATAAAAATTAAGAAATCATAAAAATAAAAAATAAATACAAATTTAAAGATAAAAAATTAAAAAAAAAGAGAATTGTGATTGTAAATAATAATTTGTCAATATGCCAAAAACATAAAAAAGTTTTAGGGGATAAAACCTTACGAGACATTGTACACATGTTGAATATTGGATTCCAACCAACCTCACTGCGATTCCGCTTGTAACCATGATTTTAAAATGAAATCTGTATTTACGTTCATCCAAAGAGATTTATGCACTGTATCGCTATGCATTTCATTTAAGTAAAATTCGTTACAACTGAAATTTTAAGTTGGTTGTAAGTTCTTAATTAAAAATGGAAGGAAGTACCTCACGACCCCCTACATTACGTTCGATTTAGTCAGGGGATGTTATAAATTTTGATGGTGTGTTACATATATGTTACCACAAAATTCATTATAGTTCGATAAACTCTGACAATACATCATGTGGATTTTATAATAACATTTATATTTAGACAGGAACATTTCACGATATAACAATTTCAAAGACATATGTAGCATACATATGAATCAGTCACTTGGTGTTCAGCTCGGTAATACATTATGAATGACAACATTAAATCGACGAATGTCGTGCAGCAAATGGTATTTGCCATTGTCATATTTTATTAATTTATGGTAGAGTTTGATTCATTAATATTAAGAGTAATTCATTATTATTTAATGGAAAAGTCTGCATAAATTTGATTTTCTCTCTTATTCGCAGTATTTATAATTTATAATAGATAGAAGGTACATATTCTTTAATTTCTTTTTAGGTATATGGAATATTATACCCATAGTATAAGTACGAATAGTTCCAGTACGTTTAAAGTTCAGATTACTGATAATAATATTCTGTAATGCTGACGTTATTATTAGCTCTGTGCGAAGCAAATATTGACGATCTGTCAGTGTGCTCATTCATCAGCAGTATGGACATAGCTTTATTTGTGAACGATGGGTTAGTTGTTTCCTTAACAAGCATTAAATTTCTAATTAGTAACGCAATTGTAAGGGAACGTTTTTTCGTTAAATGAAAAGATTAGTTAATAATTCTAATAACGATAATAATAAATTACTAAAAAGAAAACCACCAGGATACTGTAGTAGAGTTTTTTTCTAGATCTCTTCTCAAACTGAGATTAAGTCAACAGAGATTTCAGAAATATCTTACAAATTTAGCCACAGTAAAATATGTAAAAGTTAATTAATATAGGTACCGATAAAAACCAAGGGGCGATATGAAAAAGCGTTCCAAATTTATCGGTCCTGGTGTCATTGTAAAAACAACACATTTTCGATCAGAAACTACTCTGTTGGTGTACTTTGGCGAAATCTTCAAAGAAAAAAATATCATCCACTCTCTAGGCTACCTACAACATGCTAAGGACCATAATAGAACTTAAAGATAAGAATGACATTTCGAAATATGCAAAGCCGACGATGTTTTTGAAGCGACAAAATGTTGGTTTCAAATCGAAGAAATCGAGTGTGTTTTCAAGACAAAATATCGATAATCTAGGCTAAAGCGCCTTAGAAATTTACGCCTATTAAAGTAAGCATACCTTCTTGATTGTTAAATATCGGAGATATTTACTGATTTTTTTATTATTTTAGCTTGCACTTATTATTGTAATTTCTGGTGCATGTNGAACATAAAGTCTATAACACCTAATAATGTATAAGTAATTCATTATAACCTTTATTTCATAGATGCATAAGGTGTATTAAGCACCTTCCAGTTAAACTCATTCTATAATGAGTATGGATATGATTGCTTTTTTTTTAAAAGTCGTATATTGGTTATAAAAGTTTTACTATGCGCTATACATATTATTCTAGATATACAGTTTAATAAGCCCATTTCTTTCAGTGTAGAATATATTAAAAATTTAAACTAATGTTTCAAAGTAGGCTATAAGGACTCGGCTGAAAATGGGAGTTGATTGTAGCAATCGGTTGATCTCTCCAAAGGAACGAAAAAGTTCATATAATAACAAAATCTTGAATTTCCCAGATGTAAGTCAATTTGGTATCGTAAACTTCTCACAAATGGAATTTTCTCTTTGTATTCGAATTTTAAGACAAACATTTTCGAATATAGGGGACCACTCATTACGTTGTATGCCACTGACACAGTTAATAAAATGTTTAAAGTGGATTTTTTTTGTTTCCTATAGAAATACAATATATCCAAAAATTTTAGCTTGTATAGTTTAAACTAAACATTTTCGGACTAAGGTAAATTAATTTATTTTCAACAACAAAATGTAATGACGATATTACTGACTTTTTAAAATTCTGGAAGTGTCACATTACTGTCCTCTATTTCCAGTCTTGACTTCCCCTCTCGATTTGACATCCCGATTTCCCTGGTCTATTTCCCTGCTGCAAACTAGGATTAATCTGTAAATTTGAGAATTAAAAAGAAAGGCTTTATATATTTTTTAAACAACTGACAGACAGCGGTTTGAGAAGCAACGGTAGGGCGTTGTAAATTTTTGGCATATTGTAATTAAACGATCTTTCAAATGTTGCAGTTTTATGTGAAGGAGGGGTTAAATTACCTTTAAATCAGGTGTTTAAATTATGAACGTCAGTTCGGAATCTGATTTTATTGTACAAATATTGGAGGGATTTATTTAACATGATACTCATAAAGAGAGCAGCACTGTGATGTAACATAGACGGGTATTTTTCATATCCAACCATTTTGTATTCATTAGCTTGTGTCTTACTCGATTTCTCTTTCTAATACCATATATAAGCCTAAGGCAGTAATTTTGAATTTTCTGAATTCGTTGAGATGTCGCATGAGCTAAACATGAACCATAAACAGTATCACCGTAAACACAGTTAAAACCAAAGACTGGCAAAGTAAAATTTTTAGTTTTTCACTTAAGATATGTCTGGATTTGTATAACATTTTTAAATTAATAATGGATTTTTTACACAGTTTGATATATGTTTATTGAATCTGAGGTCGCTATCAATAGTAAGACCCAAAACTTTAACTTCATTTTTAACTTCTAACTGAACATTATCAACAGTTATATTAACCTCGGGTAATAGTTGAGCATATTTGACCCGACTAGCAAAAAGCATAGTAACACATTTTGTGGGGTTTAAACGCAAAGAGTGCTCTAGTGAAATTCGACGAAGTGTTTCGAGTTCACTATTAATTATAATACAGCTGTTTTGAATATCATTAGGATGAAACGAATAGAATAGTTGAGTATCATCTGCATACATTTGAATTTTACAGNTAGTTATACAATAATTTAATAAAGAATAAGGTTTATAGTCACTATACAACTGTGCTAGCAGTACGCGTTTTATATCCAATATTCACCTGTTTAACTGTCACATATAGTATACAATGGTCTTATTAGGGCATATAGAATTCTAATAAAGAATACAGCGCATTTCTTTCAGTATAGTATATGGTATACTGTGACCGTTTTTAAACGCTCAAAATTTCGTGCGAGGTAGTAAAAGTTGTCCAAATTGGAATATATTTTTTTAAAATACTCGTAATTATGTCTGATTTCTTATGTCACTGTGACAATTGTGATATCTTAAGTACTCTTATAGACTACAATCATAAATGTTTCCCATAAATGATACCACAAGATATGAACAATATTTAGCGAATATAAAAATTGTAAGGATAAATTTTAAAACCAGTTAATTGTAAACTCTTCAACCACAAATTCTTGAAACCATAAACCTAAAAACCTAACCTAATAAACCTAAATCCTTTAAATCCAAACCCACAAAACCCTGACCTGTGACCCATAAAAAACCAGACCAGACCCATAACCCATACCAGACCCATAAAATTTAAACCAATAAAATCTAAACCCACAAAACCTTAACCAACGAAACCTAAATTCATAAAATCTAAATTATAAGACCTCAACCCATTAAACTTAAACCTATACAACCCAAACAGACAAAACCCAGAGCCATGAAATGTANTATAGTGTTGTGTATTAGTAATATATTAGTATTAGTATGTAATGTAAAACTTAAATTGTAAATTATTATAAAAGGAAACAAAAACTTAGGTAGTTTTGTGTTTAGAAAACTAATCTCTATTTTTTTTTAAAGCAAACAAAACCAATCCATTTTTGTTTGTAATCGTATCCGTAATACTGACATATTTATTTATTAAAATTAATTATGAAATTGGAATTATTACTGATCAGTGATCACTGATCGAAATTTTAAGCCCTTCTTGATGCTGCTGGGAATTCTTATGTCCTGCGAACGTACTTCATTGGATGTGGATCCAGTAGTATATCAACAGATTCAGACGACAATAATAACAAATTGGCTGTCTTGTTTTGGCTGGCTAGTGGTGACTCGACGTACCTTTCTGCCATAGCACTGGATTTCCATCCGCTTAACCGCTTGATTTGCAAAACATTGGCACCATTGTCAGTCAGTAACGCAGCGGCAGTACGTTTAAGGGCATGTCCAGTAAATGTCTCCATTTTCGGGAGCTTCAGAAAGGAAGCTATTCTTTAAGGGAAAGCTGCTATTGAATGATACCCTAAAACTTGAGTGCATAGCTTGTCATGTCTCCACTGTACAAAAATCTTTGGTTTTCAACAGATTTACACAAATTAATATATTTTTTTAACCATATTGACCCAATGTGGCTCTGTAATCGTAAAAGATCTACTTCTATAAGTTTTGGTATCCGGAATTTCTATTACCATCTTCTCTTCGAGAATATTAATGTGAGTGACCTTCTCTGGGGTTCGTCACTTGTACATGCACCAGAAATTACAATAATAAGTGCAAGCTAAAATAATAAAAAAATCAGTAAATACCTCCGATATTTAACAATCAAGAAGGTATGCTTACTTTAATAGGCGGAAATATCTAAGGCGCTTTAGCCAAAAAATTATCGATATTTTGTCTTGAAAACACACTCGATTTCTTCGATTTGAAACCAACATTTTGTCGCTTCAAAAACATCGTCGGCTTTGCATATTTCGAAATGTCATTCTTATCTTTAAGTTCTATTATGGTCCTTAGCATGTTGTAGGTAGCCTAGAGAGTGGATATTTTTTTTACTTTGAAGATCTTGTCAAAGTACACCAACAGAGTAATTTCTGATCGAAAATGTGTTATTTTTACAATGACACCAGGACCGATAAATTTGGAATGATTTTTCATATCGCCCCTTGGTTTTTATCGGTAGCAAACTTTCTTCTAATTTGTGACCTGCCTCCTGCAACTCCGGTATTATATCACGTCTTCGTCCGAAGATTCGGGACTCGTTAACCGTCAGCGAATGACAAAAATCATGTTTGTTGATTTTGTTTAATGCTATAACAACAACGTAGCAGCTTTCAAAATTCTACCTATTGAGTGAAAATTTCAGTCAGAATGGAATACATTCCTTATTTTTATAATAATTTATATTAAAGCATATTTTAAATATTATTCAGAAATTCGTGGTTGAAAATAAAATGGTACCTTTGCTATTTTCGATGGAAATTTTCATTAACGTCTCGAGATTTTGTTTACCTCGATGCTACTTTTCTTGACAAACAACATGGTCTCTCGACGGTAATGAAATATTTCCTATCTCGTATTGTAACATAGGAACTTTTAAGTTCTATAGTTTTTTTTATATTAGTCTGTAGTATATGGTATACTGTGACCGTTTTTAAACGCTCAAAATTCCGTGCGAGGTAGTAAAAGTAGTTTTTAAATACTAGTAATTATGTCCGCTTTCTTATGTCACTGTGACAATTGCGATATCTTAAGTACTCTTATAGACTACAATCAGAAATGTTTCCCATAAATGATACCACAAGATATGAACAATATTTAGCGAATATAAAAAATGTAAGGATAAATTTTAAAACCAGTTAATTGTAAACTCTTCAACCACAAATTGTTGAAACCATAAACCTAAAAAACCTAACCTAATAAACCTAAATCCTTTAAATCCAAACCCACAAAACCCTGACCTATGACCCATAAAAAAACAGACCAGACCCACAACCCATACCAGACCCATAAAATTTAAACCAATAAAATCTAAACCCACAAAACCTTAACCAACGAAACCTAAATTCATAAAATCTAAATTATAAGACCTCAACCCATTAAACTTAAACCTATACAACCCAAACAGACAAAACCCAGAGCCATGAAATGTAAAAAATAAGATCTAAACCTTAAAACCTAAGTTTATTAAACTTAAACGAACACCACCTGAACCCATAAAACTATAAGACCCAAACCCATGAAATCCTAAATCCATATGACTTAAGTCCACAAAATGTAAACCCATAAAACCTAAACCTATAAGACCTAAGCCTATAAATCCCGAACCCACAAAACTCAGAGCCATAAAATCTAAACCAATAAGATCTAAATCATAAAACCTAAATCCATAAGACAAGCCCACAAAACGTAAACCCATAAAACCTAAACCTACAAGACCTAAACCCATGTAACCTAAACCGATGCAACTTAAATCCATAAAACCCTCAAAACCCAGACCCAGAAAATCTAAATTAATAAAATCTTAACCCGCAAAATCTAAACCCACAAAACTTAAACCTAAGTCTACATATAATATCAAAACTTATAAGATTTTAACCCATGAAACCTCAACCCACAAAACCCAAACCCATAAAATCTAAATCAATAAAATCGAAAAAAATTATAAAAATTAAAATGAATGATATATTCATGATATTTACAAAATTTTCTATTTGTAAAAGTTTGATTAAATAATTCGTAATTAAAATGCTCTATCTACTTTAGCAGCAAGTATACATGTCTGTAAGATTAGATGATTTTTTATACTAGTCTTAAAACTTTTGTTTGTAGCATAATATTTTATAAATTCTGTTATCATATTTTGTGGTATCAAGTATGGGAAACACTTCTGATTGCAGTTTATAAGCAAGTTAAGATTTTAAATTATCGCAATTGTCACAGTGACATAAGAAAGTGGACATAATTATTTAAAAAAATATATCCCAATTTGGACAACTTTTACTACCTCGCACGGAACTTTGAGCGTTTTCGCCCACTCGTGTACAAGTATCAAGATTATTTATTAAACTCCAAAGTTGTAGCGGTTCTTCAAACAAGTCACCCGCTCACATTTGCCTTGGGAAAATAAGACAAGAATTTAAAATGCGGACTCATACGGAGGATTGAACAGGCGGTTTAAATAGGACAGCACACAGTATTTCGACTGCATATACCCAGTAACTTTTCATTTATATCCATATCATTCCCGACAGAACGGTATCGCTGCGAAGTCGGAGTGCAGATGCCCCAGGCCTTATGTGGAATTACCCGTGACAGAGACTAATCACCGAGGGTTGAGGAAGGTTATACAGCAGAGTTAGTAAATTCTGGCTGCTGGATACGGAGCAATGGTGCCGGGAAATATTCGACGCGTCAGGATCAGGTATGTTTTTGATGTTATTCGGCTGATTTAGCTGTTTTTACCAGTGCGGAGTTGTACGGGAGTTAGTTTTGTTCTTGGAGAACATATTTTGCGGTCGGAGATGGGTATTAACTTCAGACAGATGAATGATTCATAGAATCTCTAGAGGCGAGAGCTAGAAATCAAGACTAGGTCCTATATTTAGAGATCAAGATCCCACAACGTGTGGCTGTAAAAACAAATGAGAAAATTTCGTATATAGAAATTTTATGATTCTTTACAGCGTTATATGAAGACCTCTTTCATTTTCCTTTTCACTGTTAATACATAAAAATTTAATTGCGGCGTTATTGTCGAAGACATGTTTACTGTATTATTATCCATCTAACATTTATATTAAAGAGGAGTAAAATCATAAAATAGTGCAAAACATATATTTTTTTATGGTGTAATTAATAACGTTTGTCTGATTATAAAGGCTCGGAACTATAATAGGGTTACCCAGTTTTGGACACCTTGTAAAGTATATACAGTAGGGTGGGTCAAAAAAATCGATTATTTTTTTTACTTTATACTCTGAAAAATAGGTTGCTAGACACCTCTAAAAAATTATCTCCAAATATGAGCTCTTAATTTTAATAGGAAGGTCCTCCGCTTTACAGTTTTCCATTTTTTCCTCAGTATTAGAAAAAAAAATCATATCTCTCTATCAACTGTTCGTTAAAAATATTTCTCCTCATATGCTTGTAGGAAATTGAACGCTCTACAAAAAAGGTCTCATACAATTTTTTCGTAAATCTTACCGTTTAAAAGATATTAAAGGTTGAAGTTTGATTATTTTAAGACAATTTCTGTTTTGCTTATGAATTTTATAACTCGTTAACAAAAAATCATTTTGAAATGCGCAATTCATAGTGTTGTAAGAAATTAACAGCTCTACAAAAACGGTCTCTTATGATTAGTCGATTAAATAAAGCATTTTAAGTTTTTGATTAATAATTCGAAAAATTTCAATTTAGTTTTCAGGGTAATTTACACAAATTTGAGTTTCTAGTGGAGCTCCTAATGCAGTCAAAAAAATTCTTCGCTATCATACTCAGTGGTTAAAATTACAAAAATGTTTAAAAAAAAAAATCTGCACAAAACCAAAATGTTTAAAATTTTACTCACTTGATAATTAAATAAAACAAATTTTTAATAACAAATTGAACATTTTTTTCTTTAAGATAATACTTTTCATAACAAATTTCTAACAAAAACGTTATTTTTTCAAGATTTAATGAATCATTGACTCTCAGTCAGAAATAATGCACTAATTTCTTTTCGATGTAACCAAACATGCGTACAACTAAAAAAAAACTAGAAAAATAGTTTAAACATTTCTCTGTTCATAGAAACTCAAATTTGTATAAATTTCCCTGAAACTCATAAACTAAATTGAAATTTTCCGAATTATTAATCAAAAACTGTTAAAATTGGCGTGCATTGGAGTTTGATGATGAATATCTTTTAAACGCTTTATTTGAATTGAAATGAATTATTATATGAATTGAAATTCATAAGCAAAACAGGAATTTGTCTTAAAAAATCAAACTTCAACCTTTAAAATCTTTTAAACGGTGAGGTTTACGAAAAAATTGTAAAAGACCTTTTTTGTAGAGCGTTCAATTTCCTACAAGTATATGAGGAGATATATTTTTAACGAACAGTTGATAAAGAGATATGAGTTTTTTTTCTAATACTGAGGAAAAAATGGAAAACTGTAAAGCGGAGGACCTTCCTATTAAAATTAAGAGCTCATATTTGGAGAGAATTTTCTAGAGGTGTCTAGCAACCTATTTTTCAGAGTATAAAGTAAAAAAAATTAGTCGATTTTTTTGACCCACCCTAATATACAGCGCTATCCAATAAGTTTGCACCATATGTGAAAAACTTTATGTATAAATTTAATAAATTCCATCGGTTGTCAATTATCTCTGCATGTCGATAAATCAAAATAGCTCTCATCGAATTTCATAAAAGGTTTATTATATACGAGGGGCAGACGAATACTGCAAGAGTAAAGTACCCTTATTTTCAACCCTAGGGGAAAATGTTTTAAAGAAAATTTATTTCCCTTTAATAGATTAGCCCGGATATAAAGTTTCAGTTCATTATGAGGAAAAAGCGATTCCTGACAATTTTAAAACATTTCCTGGTACCATAATTCGAGCGAAACATCCATCACTAAAGTCACGTTTATTTAGTACGTTTCTACAAGAAGAACATTATAACGAGCGTTCAAATAAAAACGTGGTCGAAGTTGGCTCTGACACATTGGACGTAGGGAGTAGCTTATAGCGACCAACTTAACCTCATTTCTCAACGNCATTTTCCTTTTCACTGTTAATACATAAAAATTTAATTGCGGCGTTATTGTCGAAGACATGTTTACTGTATTATTATCCATCTAACATTTATATTAAAGAGGAGTAAAATCATAAAATAGTGCAAAACATATATTTTTTTATGGTGCAATTAATTAATAACGTTTGTCTGATTATAAAGGCTCGGAACTATAATAGGGTTACCCATTTTTGGACACCTTGTAAAGTATATACAATAGGGTGGGTCAAAAAAATCGACTATTTTTTTTCACTTTATACTCTGAAAATTAGGTTGCTAGACACCTCTAGAAAATTCTCTCCAAATATGAGCTCTTAATTTTAATAGGAAGGTCCTCCGCTTTACAGTTTTCCATTTTTTCCTCAGTATTAGAAAAAAAATTCATATCTCTCTATCAACTGTTCGTTAAAAATATCTCTCCTCATATGCTTGTAGGAAATTGAACGCTCTACAAAAAAGGTCTCTTACAATTTTTTCGTAAATCTCACCGTTTAAAAGATATTAAAGGTTGAAGTTTAATTATTTTAAGACAAATTTCTGTTTTGCTTATGAATTTTACAACTCGTTAACAAAAAATCATTTTGAAATGCGCAATTCATAGTGTTGTAGGAAATTAACTGCTCTACAAAAATGGTCTCTTATGATTAGTCGATTAAATAAAGCGCTTAAAAGATATTCATCGTCAAACTTCAATGCACGTCAATTTTAACAGTTTTTGATTAATAATTCGGAAAATTTCAATTTAGTTTTCAGGGTAATTTACACAAATTTGAGTTTCTAGTGGAGCTCCTAAAGCAGTCAAAAAAATTCTTCGCTATCATACTCGATGGTTAAAATTACAAAAAAGTTTCAAGAAAAAAATCAGCACAAAACCAAATTGTTTAAAATTAAAAAACTTTTTAATAACAAATTGAACATTTTTTTTCTTTAAGATAATACTTTTCATAACAAATTTCTAACAAAAACGTTATTTTTTCAAGATTTAATGAATAATTGAATCAGAAATAATGCACTAATTTCTTTTCGATGTAACCAAACATGCGTACGACTAAAAAAAAACTAGAAAAATAGTTTAAACATTTCTCTGTTCATAGAAACTTAAATATCTATAAATTTCCCTGAAACTCATAAACTAAATTGAAATTTTCCGAATTATTAATCAAAAACTGTTAAAATTGGCGTGCATTGGAGTTTGATGATGAATATCTTTTAAACGCTTTATTTAATCGACTAATCATAAGAGACCATTTTTGTAGAGCAGTTAATTTCCTACAAAACTATGAATTGCGCATATCACAATGATTTTTTATTAACAAGTTATAAAATTCATAAGCAAAACAGAAATTTGTTTTAAAATAATCAAACTTCAACCTTTAAAATCTTTTAAACGGTGAGGTTTACCAAAAAATTGTAAAAGACCTTTTTTGTAGAGCGTTCAATTTCCTACAAGCATATGAGGAGAGATATTTTTAACGAACAGTTGATAGAGAGATATGAATTTTTTTTCTAATACTGAGGAAAAAATGGAAAACTGTAAAGCGGAGGACCTTCCTATTAAAATTAAGAGCTCATATTTGGAGAGAATTTTCTAGAGGTGTCTAGCAACCTATTTTTCAGAGTATAAAGTAAAAATAATAGTCGATTTTTTTTACCCACCCTAATATACAGCGCTATCCAATAAGTTTGCACCATATGTGAAAAAACTTTATGTATAAATTTAATAAATTCCATCGATTGTCAATTATCTCTGCATGTCGATAAATCAAAATAGCTCCCATCGAATTTCATAAAACGTTTATTATATACGTACTTAGTACGTTTCTACAAAAAAAACATTATATAATAATAAAAATGGTGAGAAAATAAGAACAAATTTGGTACAAACTTTATTTTGTGTTCAAGAATAATTTAAATGTTAATGTTAATTTACCGTTATTCAAGAAGTATCGCCTACAATGTTTCACCTAGAAGTAGGGTTATCCGTAGTCAAAAAGTTGATTGTTAATGATATCGTTTTCTTTTCGTATTTCTTATTTATTTTTTGTTTTATATTACTTTGTAAAATAAAAATTGTTTCCACCTTATAGCAACCAGGGTTAATATTTTTTGAACAGATGAACTGTAACTGTTAATTTATGAAGTGGTGTTTACGAGTTTTTATATTATTCTTGAGCAAAAATGAAGTTTGCACCAAATTTGTTCTTATTTTCTACACCATTTTTTATAACGGCCTTATTAGTTCCTGATTCAACTTGTTTTCAGGAATTATAATGTTTTTCTTGTAGAAGCATACTAAAAAAACGTGATTTCAGTAATGCATGTTTTCGCTCGAATTATGATACGATTGAAAGTTGAAAAAATGTCAGGAGTCGCTTTTCCAATATAATGAACTAAAACTTTATATTCGGGCTAATTTTTTAGAAAGAATTAAGTTTTCTTTATAACATTTTTCCCTAGGGTTAAAAATAAAGGTACCTTACTCTTGGGCCGATTTGCAGTTTTCGTCTGCCCCTCGTATATAACACACGTTTTATGAGGCTCGATGGGCGCTATTTTGATTTGACGACATGCAGAGATAACTGACAATCGAAGAAATTTATTAAATTTTTACTTAAAGTTTTCTCCCATATGGTGCAAACATTTTCGATGGCGCTATATATATTTAAATGGGATGTTATTTGCTATATATTGACGTACATTTTATTTTCGTCGTGAGTGGTGACATCTTCGAAATATTTTTTAAATGGGATTGTATAAGTGTTTTGCATGTTTGATAGATTTTTTTCTCTTTCCAACTATATGAAACTTGTATGCCTTTGCATAATAAAATTTTTGAGAAAAAATTTGAAAATTTTCAGCCTTTGACTTTAGTTTTCGATGTTCGCTTTCTAAATCATATCAAATAGAAGGCGCTGGAAAAACAATTTTGCATACTTCTATCTGTCACATATCAGTTTGTTTGGAATTATTGCCACCTTTCAAGTTTAACCTATAACAAAATGAATGATTTTTTTAATGAAAAATTTTATATGCTGCAGGTTTACTATGAATGTAGAAAAAATAGTATTGCGGCTTTACAATCATATCGACAACGCTATCCATATAGAATTTCCCAAAAAGAATAAAGCTTAGTAAACTTCAAGCAAACCTAAGACAGTATAGAATGCTAAAGAAGAAAAGAATTTCTTTAGGATATGCTTGCAGTGAAAATCAAGAATTAGATTTAGGTACTATTAAAGGTGCAAGAAAATTTGAATGCTTCCATACGGGAATTAGCCAGGAATCATAATTTAACCGAGTATTGTGTATAAAATTCTAAATGAACATAAATTGTTTCCTTATAAGGTGAATTTGGTTTAACATCTTCATGAAAATTACTTTGAACAAAGAATACAGTTTTATCGATGGTACTTAAATAATGTCAATAATAATCCCAACTTTCCAAAAATAATTTTACGGACAGATGAAAGTAATTTTTATAACAGCAACATGTTTAACCGCAATACCATTGAAGCCATAATAAACCTAGAATTATAAGAGAAATTTTCAGAATCGATTTCATATTAATGTGTAGTGTGGTATGTTAGGTTCAAAAATTTTAGGGTTATACTTCTTTTATGGTTCTTTAACTGGTGAACGCTATAACAATTTTTTGAGAGATTACAAGAGTATTTTGAAGAATTAACATTTAATGTCAATATTATTTTCCTCCACATAATGCCCTAATAAACATAGATTATTTGATTGCTGCATTTGAAGACCGCTGGATTGATACAAAAGGACTCATACACTGGCCGCCACGATTTCCAGATATTAATCGATTGGATTTCTTTCTCTGGGGTTGCGTAAAAAATTAAGTTTATCTAACATTTTATAGAGAATTTAAATATGTAACAGTCGTATCTGAAAGGAGAAAGGCATTTTTCACATTCGTTAATTCAGTACATTTTTCTGACAACTATAATATGCCATATCATATGGTCTATTCCTATTGACCGTGATTATTATTTCAAATTCTGAAATTCTGATAGTTTAGTTAAATTTTCGTTGATAAACCAAAGTATAGAGAATTAATAATGTAATTTTACATGAGGCAGTAGCAGATATTCTTCAAATTAATTAGTCCATATTATTCTTTCCTGTGAAAATTACAGTTTTTGTTTTCTAAACTTTCATTTCATTTACAATAATTACTATTATATTTTCAAAGCACTCTTTAACAAAATATATAATTTAGTATTTCGACAAAAACAAAAAATAAACCCTAACATAAATTTCTTTAAAACAAATTCGCTGCAACACGACGTGAATTATAAATAAAACAAGCCTTCCTTAAAAGATAACTATACTGACACCTAAATTTTATCTCTTCGAGTAAGTAAATATTTACAAACACTGTTGGATACATCTCCGCAACCCTGCGAGACTAAAATCCTATTAACTATCCTCCCATCACAAAGACAAACAAATAATGAAAGAGTTGAGTGGGTCGGATGAGTATTTTTCCTTAACGTAACAACAGCCGAGAACTTCTAATGGAAGATGTACCTATATAAATGTTTACTTGGTACATCGATTTTAAACTAGTAGTTAAGTTCCAGTATACTACAGAAAAATTATGTTAAAAACGTAACAGAAAATTAAAAATTTTTGTTTCATGACACAGCGGTTCTCATTCAAATGTACAGAGTGTATTAAATTCGGTGGCATTTCACGATATCTCCGCAATTATTAAGGATAGGAAAAATCTGATGTCACGTTCTTAGACTTGACAGTTTCATCTGTCAAATCAAATATAGGTATTTAGTGAAAAAAATCCAAGGTAATTACTAGTAAAAATATAGTTGCTACAACCAATTGTTTCGATTTCTTTGAACCACTGTGTATATGTATCCCATTGTCTGTTATCACTGTATTTATTATAGCACTATATGTTTATACGAGTAAGATCTCCTAAGAATACCTAAAGAACCTGCTACAAGAGCTTATATTCCTCGGGATCTTTGTCACAGACTCGGAAACCACTGGTATGGGCTAGAAGTGAGCGTAAGACTCGACAGTTACGATTTATAAAAATTTGCGAGATTAATTGAAATTTTCCATAATTTACAATAAATTAAATTAATTTATAAAAAGCTGATAGATAAATATTAGGGTGGCCAAAAAAAAAACTATTTTTTTTTCGTGTCTCTTGTGAAAATATGTTAGTTTATCATGTTTTAAGAGTACCCTCAAAAAATGAGCTCAAAAATAATTTTTGCTCAATATTTTAAAAAATTTCCAAAATCGTCAAAAATTACATTTTTTTAAATTTTTTTTCTCGTTATTTTATCATTTTCTAAATTGAAAAAAAAATTCGATTCTGAAAATTTCAAATCGATATTTTAATTTCTAAAGGTCACTCATAATTATTTTAACTTTAAAAGTGGTGTATCTAAAATGTTTTCGAGCAACCTCTAAAAATAAATATCAACGAACCAATAATTTTTTTTATTGAATTCGATGAACAAAAGAATAGAAATAAATCACGACACTTATNAACACAAAATAAACCCTAACATAAATTTCTTTAAAACAAATTCGCTGCAACACGACGTGAATTATAAATAAAACAAGCCTTCCTTAAAAGATAACTATACTGACACCTAAATTTTATCTCTTCGAGTAAGTAAATATTTACAAACACTGTTGGATACATCTCCGCAACCCTGCGAGACTAAAATCCTATTAACTATCCTCCCATCACAAAGACAAACAAATAATGAAAGAGTTGAGTGGGTCGGATGAGTATTTTTCCTTAACGTAACAACAGCCGAGAACTTCTAATGGAAGATGTACCTATATAAATGTTTACTTGGTACATCGATTTTAAACTAGTAGTTAAGTTCCAGTATACTACAGAAAAATTATGTTAAAAACGTAACAGAAAATTAAAAATTTTTGTTTCATGACACAGAGGTTCTCATTCAAATGTACAGAGTGTATTAAATTCGGTGGCATTTCACGATATCTCCGCAATTATTAAGGATAGGAAAAATCTGACGTCACGTTCTTAGACTTGACAGTTTCATCTGTCAAATCAAATATAGGTACTTAGTGAAAAAAATCCAAGGTAATTACTAGTAAAAATATAGTTGCTACAACCAATTGTTTCGATTTCTTTGAACCACTGTGTATATGTATCCCATTGTCTGTTATCACTGTATTTATTATAGCACTATATGTTTATAAGATCTCCTAAGAGTACTTAAAGAATCTGGTTTGGATGCTACAAGAGCTTATATTCCTCGGGATCTTTGTCGCAGACTCAGAAACCACTGGTATGGGCTAGAGTGAGCGTAAGCTCAAAAAAAATTTTCGCTCAATATTTTTAAAAATTTCCAAAATCGTCAAAAATTGAATTTTTTTTTAAATTTTTTTTCTCGTTATTTTATCATTTTCTAGATTGAAAAAAATTTCGTTTCTGAAAATTTCAAATCGATATTTTAATTTCTAAAGGTCACTCATAATTATTTTAACTTTAAAAGTGGTGTATCTAAAATGTTTTCGAGCGACCTCTAAAAATAAATATCAACGAACCAATAATTTTTTTTATTGAATTTGATGAACAAAAGAATAGAAATAAATCACGACACTTAAAAAATTTCTCGAGGCAAAATTTACTACTGCACTGTGAAATATTTATATTTTTTTAAAATTTAGGTGTCTCGTGATTTATTTCTATTCTTTCATCAAATTCAATAAAAAAAATTCATTCATTCGTTGATATTTATTTTTAGAGGTCGTTCGAAAACATAGGTACACAATTTTGAAAGTTAAAATAATTATGAGTGACTTTTAGAAATTAAAATATAGATTTGAAATTTTCAGAATCGAGTGTTTTTTCAACCTGGAAAATGATAAAATGCGAGAAAAATATTAAAACAAAAAAACTTAATTTTTGACGATTTTGGAAATTTTTAAAAATCTTGAGCGACCTCTAAAAACAATTTTTTTGAGCTGGTTTTTTTAGGGGGCAATTAAAACATGATAAACTAACATATTTTCACAAGTCACGAAAAAAAATATATACGTTTTTTTTTGGGCCACCCTAATAGATAGAAAAATGGATCTTTGGATACTCGGGCTGACGTTTGAACATATCAGGCTGGGTCCGCATGGGTTCTGTAGTGGTCTTCGGGCCAAGTTTGACACCATCTTGGGATGGTGGTCTTCTTGTAAGGGTTTATCTGTCTCAGTTCTAATTCCGTAATACTTGAAAAGGTTTTACTTTCCAAAAATTCAGCGTCAAAAATTTTCGCACCCTTTCTCGTTGTCGGTGATTTCTCAGCGGTCTGTAGCGTTTTCTGCTGCATCGTCTGCTAGGACTGTTGGTGCTTGGCGTCAATCGGAGCTTCGTAAGGGACGTTTGAGAAATTTTCTAAACATCGGCAAAATTCTTGTTACATACGTTTGGTAGGATTTGCATTGCGTTAATGGCTTCTGAAAAGTTTCTTGAACTAATTATCATTCAATTTTATACTACTTTTATTATATGAAAAATTATAAACGTATGTTCGCGGATTGAGTTTACAAGAGGACAAATGGACCAAACAGTGAAAGATACGAAAAAAGGCATTCTTGATAAAAGTTTTTGCTAATACAAATTTCCATGACGAACTTTAATTTTGTTATACAGGGTGAGTCAAAACCACAAAAATGTTATTTTGCGCAGGAGTAAACATACCTTATTTTGCAAGATACAAAAAAAGGGGTTCTTGATAAAAGTTTTAGTTTGAAAAATGAATAAGAGTCACGTTATCAAAAATTTAATTTTTTAAACAGGGAACAAAGTACAAAACTAAAGCACATATTCCAGTGTAATTTTTAAAGAATACAAACATAATTACAACAACCATTAAGCTAAAAAAAGCAAGTAAAGCAATATGATGCAGATATCAAAAACACCAACCCCATACTGAACACATTTTTCTAACTGCTTCCTTAGATATCTGAAGATATTTCTTCCTGGGATATTGAACGGACAGGCTACCTTTTAACATTTAATGTCAATATTATTTGGTATTGGACCATTTCTACCAATCCATC
Source organism: Anoplophora glabripennis (assembly GCF_000390285.2). Classification (NCBI taxonomy): domain Eukaryota; kingdom Metazoa; phylum Arthropoda; class Insecta; order Coleoptera; family Cerambycidae; genus Anoplophora; species Anoplophora glabripennis. The sequence goes on from NW_019416237.1 coordinate 790,989, forward strand.
TTGAACCAAATCTATGGTTAAACCATTCCGTTACCTCACGAGCTCAATGTGCTAGACAACCATCCTGTTACAAATACATTTTTTGGCGAAAATTTTCGAATTCATCGCTAAAAAATGTATGAAGCATTTCTAAGCTATTCTGTTATTCTGTTATTGTAAAAATATGGGCCTATAATACCATGGACAGATATCGCGCACCACACGTACACTTTTGTAAAATATTGTCTTCGTGTCATTATTCTAAATTCAGGGTTTTTGGAGACCAGTTCCTGACGTGCTGGGATGCTACAGTTCCATTAGTAGAAAATGTACGTTCATCAGAAAACATAATAAACTTATACAAATCAATATATCCATTTAAAATTTTGTTTCCTACCCGCAAACAGAAACCTAGTCTTTTCACTTCATCTCCCTCTTCCAATGTTTGATTAAAGTGTGGTTTGAACGAAAATATTTTATTTTCTTTTAAAATCTTATGAATTATTTTTTTTTCACAACTTCTAAAGGGATAGGAGCTTCTCTGCCAAACAGCAGAACTAACGCTATGTAAGCGTCGTTATGGTTATATTTCTTCTTTTTCTTTTTGAGGTTTAAAATCGAACTAGTTCTTTGAAACTTTTTTATTATCTTGTAGATTGCCATCATAGTTATTGGGAATCTTACAAATTGTTCGCTAAATTGTTTCATGACGTAGTGATATCCCCAAAACATTTTATTATAAAAACCTTTTATTTAGTAGAAAGCATTTTGATAAGAACTATTAAATAAAGACAATAACAAGTACTCTAATTAGCGGAAAGAATACTTAATAAAATTTTTGATAGCTTGGCTCTTATTCATTTTTCAAGCAAATACTTTTATCAAAAATGTCTTTTTTCGAATCTTGCAAAATAAGGTATGTTTACTCTTACGCAAAATAACATTTTTGTGTTTTTGACCCACCCTGTACAACAAAATTGAAGTTCGTCATGGTGATTCGTATTTTCTAAACAAGAAAAAACTTTTATCAAGAATATATTTTTTTCGTATCTTTCACATTTTGGTCCATTTTTCTTGTAAACTCAAACCGCGAACATACTGTACATTTTCGCTTTATATTTTATTTTGGTAGCCTGGTCGCAACAAAAATATTTTTCTATTTTCTAGACGTGACAGTTTAGAGCAAAAATAAACTAACTCCCTGTTAAGGTAACATCCTTGTAATTAAATTTTACGTGAGGACAGCTATAATGAACCCATATTTTTACAACGTCCTTTTCATACTGCCTAAGTAACATCGCGCCGCTTCCGAGTCGCCTTTAATGAATATTATTAGACGTACTATTAACGTCTAGGCGCCTCTTTGAATAAATTTCCGCTTTACAAACGTTCCCTTGCCATACCTTCATTGGAAATTTATCCGCGACGCAGAAATATAGTGTATAAATTACACTCGCATTGAACAAACGGCGCAGTAAATACATTGCCACCTGGTTTTGCTTGTTTCTGCTGGTATACATTACAGAAACAGTTGCATAACGCAGACAGGAGGTGGATGTCAGATTCCGGTTCCGCTTTATTTTATTTGCGTCGAGATTTCGTATATCTTACAGCCGAATGAACGAGAAATCTGAAACAGGCCAGCTGTTACGAAACGTTTAAGTTTCTTCCGCGGTTGTGCTGAAATCTAATTTTAGAGTGAATATAAAGAAAATATGAATACCGCAACTACAACGATCGATACATTCTACAGAATCTACATATTTCTACTATATCCGCGTGTTTAAGGACGTATGCTTACAGGAAAATACCTTACCGAGAGAAAAAGATTTTATACCCTTCACACGTGCTACTATAAAAAATTCAATTCAACATCAAATTTTACATGCAAATCAATGCTTTTAAACATTAAAAATAACGATTCATTACCTCCAATGAATTGTAGACGAAGATAAATAGGATATTTAGTGTATCATAGTGCTACATGTTTAAGATGTACAAGGTGTATTTCAAACTAAACAGGACTTTTTTCAAAAATAGGTCAGACCATCTGAGGGTAAATCCTCCACTGATGTCAAAATTTCATAACATTTGGACGCATAGAAGCGGAGTTATTGCGCATGAATTGTCATCAGTACAAAAATGAGCATCGAACAAAGAGCTAATATTAAGTTTTGTTTTAAACTTGGTAAAACTTTTACCAAAACGTTTCAATTGATGAACCAAGTTAATGGTGATGATTGTTTATCCCGAGCCAAAAATTGTTCAGAATTCAACATTCGAAAGCCGAAAAGGACAAAAACTCCCTTTGCAATATTGTGACTAGTGATGAAACGGGGAGTTTACAATATGATCCAGACACCAAACGTCAAAGTGCCGAGTGAAAGACGACTGACGAGCCAAAACCCAAAAAATCTCAATTGGAGAAGTCAAAAGTGAAGACAATGTTGATTTGCTTTTACGATTCCAAGGACATTGTCCACAAAGAGTTCATTCCACTGGGCCAAACCGTTAATCCACAATTCTTTCTTGACGTTTCGAAGCGTTTGGTGCATCATATTTGGTTAGAATATCGCGCAGAAGGAAGTTGACGTTTGTTGCACGATAATGCGTCATCGATAGACACTTGTATCCGAGTTTTTGACTAAAAATCGCATTTTAACTGTCACCCACTCCCGTATTCGCCTGATTTAGCACGTTGTGACTTTTACCTTGTCGAAAAAATGCGTTTGCCGATGAAAGGAAAGCCACGTAGAAAGGACGTAGAAGCAATCCAAAAGCTTCTACCGATATCCTGAAGGATATCCCACCCGTATATCTTAAACACTCATTAGGCGTGCTTTTTGATCGTGCAAATCACTCTATACAGTCGGAAGGTAACTATTTTGAATAAAATAAGTCGGTTTTGCCAAAAAAACTTTTTGTTCTAATTTTTTAAAGTCCTATTTACTTTGAAACGTACTAATGAATACAAATTAATTAATGAGCAACATCTTCAGTAGCATATTTAGTATTTAGACATAAGTAGTTTTTGATAACAATTGTTACATGATGCTACATGTTTTTTAATTTACTTGGAAACCACGCAAATTGTTCCAAGTGCAATCATTTTTCCAATTATTACCATTCTTTCATACTAAAGGATCTTAATTTACATTTTCCAAGAGACAAAAAGAAAATCGACATATTTTTACCTCGGTGACTATGAAAAAATGGATCCCACGCAACCCGTTTGTTTGCAATTCTGTGCAAATATGATTAATCTATAGCCAAAAATGTGTACCAAATGTTGTGGTGATATTTCGGCTAATTATATTTGAGAAAACCAATGTTAACAGGTCATCTTCAAGTTGCTATATCTTCATAAGGAGTCAGAATTGAGCTTTAGTTTATTTGACCCTTTTTTTTCTTAATTTTACCAAGCTCGCCCTTATAAGTATTTTCGAGAATAATTATTTTGAAAATTTTTAGTTACATCTATATTTTTATATGCTTATTTATAAACAAAATTAATCAAAGTATATGATTGGCATTACAAGGTATTTGATATCTAGCAAGCAACTGTCTTGAAGTAAATTTCTGCAATTTTGTCGTCTTGTCATCAAATTAAAAAACCTACACAACAATAACAGCTCCACATTATTATATTTCATTAATTTCTTCTTTTTTTTTGAGGCATGTTTAACTGTTTACTAGAGAAGATTTTTTTTATTATATCATTATCAGTAGAGTTCGGCACTCGGTCGGATGGTCATAGCCGTCGCGTCGACCTTTCGCTACAGCGCCACATACGAAACCGGTAATAACGGCAGTTATTATATAGGCTTCGCGTTTGCTTCGTGTATACGTGTTTTAATATTCTAATAATGTCAAACGCGCCAAGGGGTAAGAAACGATATTTCACTGATAAAGTACGCAAAAATTTGTAATTTTTGTTTATATATACCTGTTTATTTATTTGTTTACGACAAACACGCCTATGACTAGCCGACGAAAACGCCGAACTCTAATTATCAGGTATAAAAATCTTTTAATCAAGAATTTGTAAGAGTTCTATTTTTTAAACAAATAGGTACAGTTTGACCAAACTTGTCTTACTCATAAATTTAAATGTATGTATAATATGAAACCTTTTTTAAATAACAATATTTACCAGATCTAGGAAAAACTTTTGGACAGGAAATACCTGCCCTACTATTAAGGCATCCTGTCGTTGTCACACGTACTGGGGACTCAACTGTGATACTCAAAATTTTGTTGTATAATCAAAGAAAAAACATAAAAAATGTAGGTAACATATACACTTAATTTTAATTATGATTAATTAAACACAATTATAATTAACTAAAAAATAACCCTAATTAAAACTAAATGCTGTATTCAAATCATACTACACATTCAAGTACAGGGTGTTAAGAATGACAATAGCTTAAACCGAAATTCCAGAGAACAAATATATATAATCTGTCCCACTTTTTACTGAAGAAGACACATATTTGCACTCAAATATAAAACGCTAGTTATTTAAAACTATTTCATCTAACCTCATGAAAACATGATACAATTCTATATTTGTTGAACTAAGTAAAACTATAATACTATTTTTATAGAATTTTGTTCGAAATACTGAAATTCAAAACGTAAGAATATTCAGTTTTTGGTGCATGTTTTAGAGAACTTTTTGGACAAAATAATGCAAAGAAACTTTTCCAAAATTGTAATCCTCAACACCTTGTCTAAACTCTGTTTTTGTAATACATATTTTTTGTATATATTGTCTGAAGTACATTTATTTGTGGCATACCTTTTGATTTTTTCTGTTTGTTGGGTATTTTTCGACCTGTGAGAAAATTAAGAAATTAATTAAATAAACCTTTGCTCAAATATTATCAGTCAAGGGTTATTTTATTAAATTATTTTTGCTTAACCAAAACTTACACTTAAAACCAGCCAGTAAACATAAAAACACAATATTATGATATTGAATATCAAATAAGTAAAAAAAACTGAATCAATAGCTTTAATGAAAACATATTTTTGTTCTTTGTTTTTACTAAATGTAGTTGTAAACACAGAAAATACTGAAACTCCTTTTATTTTAAAACAGGGACAGGACCAAAAACAGTTATACAATCTAAACATGTAAAATAAACATTCTCAAATTAATTTGCGAGGCAAAATTGCTGGGAATATCACACAGCTGTGTCGTTGCAGGTAATTTTTTGTTATTTTTCAGCTATGAAGGTATTTTTCCTCTATTTCTCATGTAACATGTTTCACTTGACATACAAAAGTAAATATAACTTTTATAACACCGTGTAACGAGGTGTTTATATGTCAAATAATGCATGACGAAAATAACCGTGGGCTGGGAATATCTCATATTAAAATAATATTAAGGGCAAGAATTTATTATAGACCTGCTTTCTTGGAATCGTCTACTGACTGATCGTTATTTTGTAATCAATAACGAAGACGTATTTAGTTACAAAATCGTACATTTGATGGATTATTAGTCAAAAAAAACATGCAGCATAGGTAACCAAGAATCAGAATAAATTTCCAATTTTATTATTAATGGTTCCATTTTAGCAGTTTCGTCGAAATGTTAATGAAGGGAACTAACATTTTGTGACCATCGTTGTATTATTATGTTACAATTTTACTACTTTCCGTTGTATTATGGAGCTAATAAAGAACTGTATGAAATCCTTCCCTTGAATCCTCTTTACTATGTCAATTTTACTTGATAGCGAATCCTCGATATACTCTTCTATTACGGTGGATAACTTCCATTACCGCAGCGTTTAATGGCCCTAAGCACGGGTAGAAACTTTGGCGAGCGATTTAGAAAATTATTCTGTTATCCGCATGCGCTTGGCGTTTGACATATAAACAATAAACCGCACCAAATCATATCCAGATTAATAATTAACGTTATTAAAAAAAACATATTTTTTTAAAATAAGTTCTATTTATTGCAAAAGAGCGAATTCCCGAGCGGCTTTTGCCTGACCCTGAGACAATTTATTTTTAACGCTACTTTGTTAGATGACATTGTCCTTTTTCTTTACGTGTTCTTGAATCAATTAGAAGTTATATCTACGATATAAACTTCTAAAATTAACGTTTAATTAAACATTAAGTAGGAAATTAATTAACAAATACTTGCTGCAACAATTTCAGGGTCAATCGAATCGACCTTTGGCACACATGTTGGTCTTGTTTTATTAATTTCATCAATATGCATCGCTCTTTGCAATAATAATGTGTAATTTTCGAGAACTGATTATTTCGCGTTCGACCTGTATTTTACAGTCAACAAATTGGTGAAATATGACTTTAGGTACCTTAAATTGTACATAATTTAATTGCCTATAACATTAAACAACTAATTTTCCGATAGGTCGTCTATATTTTTTTGGGCAGTACAAAAAGTGAAAAACACGTAATTTTGCTTCTTATTTACAATTTGCGAACTTAAAGTCACTTCTGTCAAGTTAGTTTTTTGATACTATCATTCTACATACCCTTCACAGTCATAAAATGACCACTAATATTTTTTTTTTACGTTCAAACTCTAATTAGACTGACTATTTAAGGTGGTCTAAATACAGTTTTATTTGAATATTTATTAATCCTACAAGTCTATATCTATATCAATTCACTGTGACATTAAAACTTAAAAATGTTTTGAATATGTTTAATATTTAACGCACGTAAAATTTCAGTTATCATTTATGAATATTTTATTCAGAGCTTCTGTAAGTATTATTCTGTTAACAGAGATGTTTGAGATATTTTTCGCCCTATATCACAACTGAGTAACATCTACAAGTAATATCTAAGTACTCTAAGGAATATTCGCTTTTATTAAAGAATTTATACATTGTTTTTTTTGCATATATGTAGAAATTATTTATTCTTTACGTACCGCAGTTTAAAAAGCTGTTTGCTGGTGTTATGTTTTAAATATAAATATATTGTGCCATCATATAAAAGACAGTGTAGATATATGCTTATACAAGGTGTTCCAGGATTAAGTCGACAAACTTTAAGGAGATATTCCTCATAAAAAAATAAGAAAAAATCAAGTATAAATTTTTTTCTAGAGACGCTTCATTTTCAAAATATAGCGCATTAAAGACTTTTTTAAAAATTCGAATTTTTTAAGTAACTTCTAAATGAAGAAGGCTATTTAAGCCAAATTTGGCATGACACATCTTCTTATAAGATACCATTTTTCCATAGAAGTACAAGTCCCGCAAGCAACCAGTGGCGGAGTTATGGGGACTCACTCATTAAATTATAAAAAAATTAATACGGCCCTACTGAAAATAAAAAATGATGCTGTTTTTAGATAGAACAGTTTGTTATTGACAAAAAGTGTACATNACGTTTCAATTGATGAACCAAGTTAATGGTGATGATTGTTTATCCCGAGCCAAAAATTGTTCAGAATTCAACATTCGAAAGCCGAAAAGGACAAAAACTCCCTTTGCAATATTGTGACTAGTGATGAAACGGGGAGTTTACAATATGATCCAGACACCAAACGTCAAAGTGCCGAGTGAAAGACGACTGACGAGCCAAAACCCAAAAAATCTCAATTGGAGAAGTCAAAAGTGAAGACAATGTTGATTTGCTTTTACGATTCCAAGGACATTGTCCACAAAGAGTTCATTCCACTGGGCCAAACCGTTAATCCACAATTCTTTCTTGACGTTTCGAAGCGTTTGGTGCATCATATTTGGTTAGAATATCGCGCAGAAGGAAGTTGACGTTTGTTGCACGATAATGCGTCATCGATAGACACTTGTATCCGAGTTTTTGACTAAAAATCGCATTTTAACTGTCACCCACTCCCGTATTCGCCTGATTTAGCACGTTGTGACTTTTACCTTGTCGAAAAAATGCGTTTGCCGATGAAAGGAAAGCCACGTAGAAAGGACGTAGAAGCAATCCAAAAGCTTCTACCGATATCCTGAAGGATATCCCACCCGTATATCTTAAACACTCATTAGGCGTGCTTTTTGATCGTGCAAATCACTCTATACAGTCGGAAGGTAACTATTTTGAATAAAATAAGTCGGTTTTGCCAAAAAAACTTTTTGTTCTAATTTTTTAAAGTCCTATTTACTTTGAAACGTACTAATGAATACAAATTAATTAATGAGCAACATCTTCAGTAGCATATTTAGTATTTAGACATAAGTAGTTTTTGATAACAATTGTTACATGATGCTACATGTTTTTTAATTTACTTGGAAACCACGCAAATTGTTCCAAGTGCAATCATTTTTCCAATTATTACCATTCTTTCATACTAAAGGATCTTAATTTACATTTTCCAAGAGACAAAAAGAAAATCGACATATTTTTACCTCGGTGACTATGAAAAAATGGATCCCACGCAACCCGTTTGTTTGCAATTCTGTGCAAATATGATTAATCTATAGCCAAAAATGTGTACCAAATGTTGTGGTGATATTTCGGCTAATTATATTTGAGAAAACCAATGTTAACAGGTCATCTTCAAGTTGCTATATCTTCATAAGGAGTCAGAATTGAGCTTTAGTTTATTTGACCCTTTTTTTTCTTAATTTTACCAAGCTCGCCCTTATAAGTATTTTCGAGAATAATTATTTTGAAAATTTTTAGTTACATCTATATTTTTATATGCTTATTTATAAACAAAATTAATCAAAGTATATGATTGGCATTACAAGGTATTTGATATCTAGCAAGCAACTGTCTTGAAGTAAATTTCTGCAATTTTGTCGTCTTGTCATCAAATTAAAAAACCTACACAACAATAACAGCTCCACATTATTATATTTCATTAATTTCTTCTTTTTTTTTGAGGCATGTTTAACTGTTTACTAGAGAAGATTTTTTTTATTATATCATTATCAGTAGAGTTCGGCACTCGGTCGGATGGTCATAGCCGTCGCGTCGACCTTTCGCTACAGCGCCACATACGAAACCGGTAATAACGGCAGTTATTATATAGGCTTCGCGTTTGCTTCGTGTATACGTGTTTTAATATTCTAATAATGTCAAACGCGCCAAGGGGTAAGAAACGATATTTCACTGATAAAGTACGCAAAAATTTGTAATTTTTGTTTATATATACCTGTTTATTTATTTGTTTACGACAAACACGCCTATGACTAGCCGACGAAAACGCCGAACTCTAATTATCAGGTATAAAAATCTTTTAATCAAGAATTTGTAAGAGTTCTATTTTTTAAACAAATAGGTACAGTTTGACCAAACTTGTCTTACTCATAAATTTAAATGTATGTATAATATGAAACCTTTTTTAAATAACAATATTTACCAGATCTAGGAAAAACTTTTGGACAGGAAATACCTGCCCTACTATTAAGGCATCCTGTCGTTGTCACACGTACTGGGGACTCAACTGTGATACTCAAAATTTTGTTGTATAATCAAAGAAAAAACATAAAAAATGTAGGTAACATATACACTTAATTTTAATTATGATTAATTAAACACAATTATAATTAACTAAAAAATAACCCTAATTAAAACTAAATGCTGTATTCAAATCATACTACACATTCAAGTACAGGGTGTTAAGAATGACAATAGCTTAAACCGAAATTCCAGAGAACAAATATATATAATCTGTCCCACTTTTTACTGAAGAAGACACATATTTGCACTCAAATATAAAACGCTAGTTATTTAAAACTATTTCATCTAACCTCATGAAAACATGATACAATTCTATATTTGTTGAACTAAGTAAAACTATAATACTATTTTTATAGAATTTTGTTCGAAATACTGAAATTCAAAACGTAAGAATATTCAGTTTTTGGTGCATGTTTTAGAGAACTTTTTGGACAAAATAATGCAAAGAAACTTTTCCAAAATTGTAATCCTCAACACCTTGTCTAAACTCTGTTTTTGTAATACATATTTTTTGTATATATTGTCTGAAGTACATTTATTTGTGGCATACCTTTTGATTTTTTCTGTTTGTTGGGTATTTTTCGACCTGTGAGAAAATTAAGAAATTAATTAAATAAACCTTTGCTCAAATATTATCAGTCAAGGGTTATTTTATTAAATTATTTTTGCTTAACCAAAACTTACACTTAAAACCAGCCAGTAAACATAAAAACACAATATTATGATATTGAATATCAAATAAGTAAAAAAAACTGAATCAATAGCTTTAATGAAAACATATTTTTGTTCTTTGTTTTTACTAAATGTAGTTGTAAACACAGAAAATACTGAAACTCCTTTTATTTTAAAACAGGGACAGGACCAAAAACAGTTATACAATCTAAACATGTAAAATAAACATTCTCAAATTAATTTGCGAGGCAAAATTGCTGGGAATATCACACAGCTGTGTCGTTGCAGGTAATTTTTTGTTATTTTTCAGCTATGAAGGTATTTTTCCTCTATTTCTCATGTAACATGTTTCACTTGACATACAAAAGTAAATATAACTTTTATAACACCGTGTAACGAGGTGTTTATATGTCAAATAATGCATGACGAAAATAACCGTGGGCTGGGAATATCTCATATTAAAATAATATTAAGGGCAAGAATTTATTATAGACCTGCTTTCTTGGAATCGTCTACTGACTGATCGTTATTTTGTAATCAATAACGAAGACGTATTTAGTTACAAAATCGTACATTTGATGGATTATTAGTCAAAAAAAACATGCAGCATAGGTAACCAAGAATCAGAATAAATTTCCAATTTTATTATTAATGGTTCCATTTTAGCAGTTTCGTCGAAATGTTAATGAAGGGAACTAACATTTTGTGACCATCGTTGTATTATTATGTTACAATTTTACTACTTTCCGTTGTATTATGGAGCTAATAAAGAACTGTATGAAATCCTTCCCTTGAATCCTCTTTACTATGTCAATTTTACTTGATAGCGAATCCTCGATATACTCTTCTATTACGGTGGATAACTTCCATTACCGCAGCGTTTAATGGCCCTAAGCACGGGTAGAAACTTTGGCGAGCGATTTAGAAAATTATTCTGTTATCCGCATGCGCTTGGCGTTTGACATATAAACAATAAACCGCACCAAATCATATCCAGATTAATAATTAACGTTATTAAAAAAAACATATTTTTTTAAAATAAGTTCTATTTATTGCAAAAGAGCGAATTCCCGAGCGGCTTTTGCCTGACCCTGAGACAATTTATTTTTAACGCTACTTTGTTAGATGACATTGTCCTTTTTCTTTACGTGTTCTTGAATCAATTAGAAGTTATATCTACGATATAAACTTCTAAAATTAACGTTTAATTAAACATTAAGTAGGAAATTAATTAACAAATACTTGCTGCAACAATTTCAGGGTCAATCGAATCGACCTTTGGCACACATGTTGGTCTTGTTTTATTAATTTCATCAATATGCATCGCTCTTTGCAATAATAATGTGTAATTTTCGAGAACTGATTATTTCGCGTTCGACCTGTATTTTACAGTCAACAAATTGGTGAAATATGACTTTAGGTACCTTAAATTGTACATAATTTAATTGCCTATAACATTAAACAACTAATTTTCCGATAGGTCGTCTATATTTTTTTGGGCAGTACAAAAAGTGAAAAACACGTAATTTTGCTTCTTATTTACAATTTGCGAACTTAAAGTCACTTCTGTCAAGTTAGTTTTTTGATACTATCATTCTACATACCCTTCACAGTCATAAAATGACCACTAATATTTTTTTTTTACGTTCAAACTCTAATTAGACTGACTATTTAAGGTGGTCTAAATACAGTTTTATTTGAATATTTATTAATCCTACAAGTCTATATCTATATCAATTCACTGTGACATTAAAACTTAAAAATGTTTTGAATATGTTTAATATTTAACGCACGTAAAATTTCAGTTATCATTTATGAATATTTTATTCAGAGCTTCTGTAAGTATTATTCTGTTAACAGAGATGTTTGAGATATTTTTCGCCCTATATCACAACTGAGTAACATCTACAAGTAATATCTAAGTACTTTAAGGAATATTCGCTTTTATTAAAGAATTTATACATTGTTTTTTTTTGCATATATGTAGAAATTATATTTATTCTTTACATACCGCAGTTTAAAATGCTGTTTGCTGGTGTTATGTTTTAAATATAAATATATTGTGCCATCATATAAAAGACAGTGTAGATATATGCTTATACAGGATGTTCCAGGATTAAGTCGACAAACTTTAAGGAGATATTCCTCATAAAAAAATAAGAAAAAATCAAGTATAATTTTTTTTCTAGAGTCACTTCATTTTTCAAAATATAGGGCATTAAAGATTTTTTTAAAATTCGAATTTTTTAAGTAACTTTTAAATGAAGAAGGCTATTTAAGCCAAATTTGGCATCACACACCTTCTTATAAGATACCATTTTTCCATAGAAGTAGAAGTCCCGCAAGCAACCAGTGGCGGAGTTATGGGGACTCACTCATTAAATTGTAAAAAAAAATAATACGGCCCTACTGAAAATAAAAATAAAAAATGATGCTGTTTTTTGATAGAACAGTTTGTTATTGACAAAAAGTGTACATTCACTTTTTTTCCTAACTCCTATAGTATCATGGCAAAATTGATTGTACATATATTTCATACTTAAATGTACCATTAATTAATTTTTTATAAAAACTTTTATGCAAAAAAACGCACTTTTTTAGTTTTTTGGATTATAAAACCTTAATTAACGAAGCAATCTGAATGCTATAAAGAGACAATTTGTAGGGAATCGAAATCAGTTGGGAATATTTATCGTTTTTTTTTTAAATTTATTACTCCGTACAAACGTAGTTTAAGTACTTTAAGTGTGCACAAAGCAGGCGCTGTTGGACCATTAGTTTTGGAACAATTGCAGTTTGATCTTTTCCCACTACTCGACCGCGTACGCGCGCTCGACCGTTTTTTAGCATGATTGGAGGAATTTTCCACCTATTTCGTATCATTTTATCGGATATTTAGAATATTTAGTTTTGTAGTATTAAACTTCTACTTTTAAAATCCGGCTGAAAAATTAAAATCGGACCACCTTCAACGCATCCAGAAATTTTGCAAAATAGTGCACCAAAATATTCAAATTGCAATTGTGCCAAAACTAATGGTTCGATAGCGCCTGCTTTGTGCTCACTTAAGGTACATATAATTCATTACTTTTGTCCACAGACTCAGCTCTACAACTTAAAAAATGGTGGAGTAGATAATGAATTTTTAAACAAACGCTAAATTTTCCGATTTTTCCGGTTTTTCTCCGTNAAAATTGATTGTACATATATTTCGTACTTAAATGTACCATTAATTAATTTTTTATAAAAACTTTTATGCAAAAAAACGCACTTTTTTAGTTTTTTTATTATAAAACCTTAATTAATGAAGCAATCTGAATGCTATAAAGAGACAATTCGTGGGAAATCGAAATCAATTGGGAATATTTAGCGTTTTTTTTAAATTCATTACTCCGTCATTTTTTAAGTTGTAGAGCTGACCCTGTGCACAAAAGTAGTTTAGGTACTTTAAATGGGAACAAATCAGGCGCTGTCGGACCATTAGTTTTGGAACAATTGCAGTTTGAATTTTTTTTGCCCTCATTTCCAGATCTTCTCCCACTACTCGACCGCGTACGCGCGCTCGACCGTTTTTGAGCATGATTGGAGGAATTTTTCACCTATTTCGCATAATTTTATCGGAAATTTAGAATATACGTTTTGTAGTATTAAACTTCTACTTTTAAAATCCGGCTAAAAAATTAAAATCGGACCACCTCCAACGCATCCAGAAATTTTGCAAAATATTCAAATTGCAATTGTGCCAAAACTAATGGTTCGATATCGCCTGCTTTGTGCTCACTTAAGGTACATATAATTCATTACTTTTGTCCACAGACTCAGCTCTACAACTTAAAAAATGGTGGAGTAGATAATGAATTTTTAAACAAACGCTAAATTTTCCGATTTTTCCGGATTTTCTAATTATCCGATCGGATCGATCGACCTCTCGTTTTATTCGTATTTCGATTCTCTATAAATTTTCTCTTTGTAGCATTCAGATTGCTTTGTTAATTTAGGTTTTATAAGCAAAAAACTAAAAAAGATGCATTTTTTGCATAAAAATGTATATAAAAAAAATTAATGGTAAATTGGAGTAGGAAATATACAGGGATAGCCAGAAGTACATAATAAAATTTATATCTTTTGAACGAGTTAATTTTTTTTAAAACGCCGAAACACGTTAACTGATTTAGATTTTTTTCCATCTTTCGGTTATATAATATTTAATTTTTCTATCACATAACCTAACCCGCAGCTACCCCTACTTTTTTTTCAAATGGAAACATAAGGCATGAGGGGGCTCGTAGAAAAGTTTATAGAAAACCGAATCCAGCCATACCAAATAAACAAGTTTTATTTTTTCAATAGNATCGCCTGCTTTGTGCTCACTTAAGGTACATATAATTCATTACTTTTGTCCACAGACTCAGCTCTACAACTTAAAAAATAACGGAGTAGGTAATGAATCTTTAAACAAACGCTAAATTTTCCGATTTTTCCGGATTTTCTAATTATCCGATCGGATCGATCGACCTCTCGTTTTATTCGTATTTCGATCATCTACAAATTATCTCTTTATAGCATTCAGATTGCTTCGTTAGTTTAGGTTTTATATGCAAAAAACTTTAAAAAATGTATTTTGTGCATAAAAATGTATATAAAAAAAATTAATGGTAAATTGGAGTTGGAAATATACAGGGATAGCCAGAAGTATATAATAAAATTTATATCTTTTGAATGAGTTAATTTTTTTTAAAACGCCGAAACACGTTAACTGATTTAGATTTTTTTCCCATCTTTCGGTTATATAATAATTAATTTTTCTAACCCCTAACCTAACCTAACCTAACCTAACCTAACCTAACCCGCCGCTACCCCTACTTTTTTTCAAATGGAAACATAAGGCATGAGGGGGCTCGTTGAAAAGCTTATAGAAAACCGAATCCAGCCATACCAAATAAACAAGTTTTATTTTTTCAATAGCAAGGTTTTTAGGGTTGTATAAAACACCTACTTAACAAGTGAAATAAAATTTAATTATCTTCAGTGTTATCCTCCATGAATTTGCACAGAATAAAATAAAGAATTTGAAACTGTACCTATCACTGCTAACGCAAAAAAGATATATTTTTTATGTTGCGTTTTTTTGGCACCACTTACTTGCCAGGCTTTCTGGTTAATTTTTCGCTTTAGTTGTAAATTGGAGTTCGAAACGTTACTATTGTGTCAAAATCAAGTTATTTACTGAATTGCAATGGTATTGTCGGAAAGGCAACGCATCGAAATCTTGATATTGCTTGGATGTGGAGACAAAATAAGAAGTCAGGCTGAAGTGCGCGATTTATTTAATGCGAAATATCCCGAAAACCAAATCTCGCAAGGGACAGTTAGTAAAATATTTCACAAATTTGAGGAACACGGTACAGTACAGACTTTGCCCAAAACTGGACGGGCACGTGCTTTGAATGAAGAAAAGAAATTAGACATTGCATTAGAACTTGTTGAAAATCCTCATACTTCAACTGTTTCATTGGCCCGCAATCACGATGCTTCTCGAACTGCAATTCGAATGTTTCTGAAACAAGAGAAATACCACCCCTATAAGGTATGTCTTGTCCAAGAGCTTTTGGAAGACGATTATGATAGGCGATTACAATTTTGTGAGGAAATGATGAGACGGTGTGACGACAATAATGGTTTTCAACGAGACGTACTTTTTTCGGATGAAGCTACGTTTTATTTAAATGGAGTGGTTAACAGGCACAACTATCGCTTTTGGTCCCAGGAAAATCCACACTGGACATGCGAATCGCATACGCAGCATCCACAAAAAGTTAATGTATGGGCAGGTATCATCAACAACAGAATCTTGGGCCCATTCTTTTTTGAAGAAAATCTTACTGCCGCACGCTACCTGGATTTCCTAACATTTGACCTGATACCTGCTCTAGCTGTGATTTTCCCTCATGAAATTGATCCAGATATACCGAATGAAAGAATTTGGTTCCAACAAGATGGCGCTCCCCCACATTTTGGTATTGATGTTCGAAGATACTTAGATGAAATGTTTCCAAATCGCTGGATTGGTAGACGGGGTACAGTTGAATGGCCGCCAAGATCCCCAGACTTAACACCCCTAGATTATTTTCTTTGGGGATATTTGAAAGAAAGAGTCTACCAAGACAGACCGGATAATATTGAGAATTTAAAGAACAAGTTTAGGGCGAAGATGCATTTACCAGCTGAAGTCATTCGGAATGCTGTGGACAGCTTTTACTATCGTCTTGGAGAATGCCAAATAGTGAATAGAGGACATTTTCAGCATATGCGACATTGAGTTTACTTTTGTAAATTATCTAGTTGTTTCAATTTCTAAATAAACTGTTTATTTGGTATGGCTGGATTCGGTTTTCTATAAACTTTTCAACGAGCCCCCTAATGCCTTATGTTTCCATTTGAAAAAAAAAGTAGGGGTAGCTGGGGGTTAGGGGGTTGAAGAAAAATTAATTATTATATAACCGAAAGATAGGAAAAAATCAAAATCAGTTACCGTGTTTCGGCGTTTTAAAAAAAATTAACTCATTCAAAAGATATGAATTTTATTCCGTACTTCTGGCCATCCCTGTATAAGCATATATCCACAGACTGTCTTTTATATGATGGCACAGTCCGTTTGCTACTACTGATTAGCCTATAAGGACACTTTTACACTTCAATTTTTTTTTCAAAAGGCGTTAGGAATCTTGTCTGTGGGGATTACATATTTTTTGCATACCGAGATTTCAGGTATCGAAGAACATTGTTTAACTTCATTTGATAATACTTTTTGGAAAAAATGTTTTGAATTTCTTTGAATTTGCTGAATACATTTAAAATAGAGCAACAAATATGAAACACACAGCCAGCCACATTCTGCCTAATGAAGAAATACACTGTACTCGGTTTCGGTTAGGTTCCTGTTGCTATCGTAACAGGAAAACGCGACTCTACGACATTACACATAACCGAAACACAATATAGACCAGTCTAGTATGTTTTGGTAAATGCTGATAAATACTGGCATTAATTTAGCATATTTCCTCCTGCAGATTAGAACTGTTTGCGTACCCCTAACTATGCGGTATTTACATTATAATAGAGTGTATCCTAGAAAGCCGATTAGGCTTTCGCAAAATGTAAATCCTGAGCCAAAACAGGAACCGCATTAGCGTTGGTCGGTGCCAGCTTTCAAGATACCACTCGTCATAAGTCATTCATAAAGACCCGAAGAAATGAAGCGTTTCAAAGTAGATAGTGGATGTAATGTAACGAAGTTTTTTACTCATCTTTTGAATGCGTTTTCTACTTGTGTGACACACAACTGTTTTTCGCCTAGCATTAAACAAAACCAAAAAAAGGAAAAATATAAGAAGATTTCATAAATATAAACATAATTTAATAAGAAGCTTAAGTAGTAACAATTTACAAATTTATTTATTATAATAATTAATGTTAATTATCCTTTGAACACAATAATTATTGATAGTAATACCAGAATTTGTAGGCATTCGGTGACTTATTTCTATAGATGATGGTTCATTGGAATTGTCTAGATTAACTGGTATTTTATTTATTTGGTCGGAAATATTTAATACTTTAGTTGGGTTGTTTCCTCTAGCACTAGACTGTTGTTTTGTGTTTGTCAGGATTTTTTTAGAAATGTGAATCTTATTTGATAAGCAGTCATCGATGTATCCTTCTGCAATTGCAGAAGAACGCCAACCTCCATGTTTTTTAAGTGTTAGTAAATCACTCCCAGAGTTAGCTAGTAGGGTTGCGGAACTACGGCGGAAACAATGTCCTGTGTATGTATTAGGTTCAGGCAGTTTCAAAAACGTGCCTATTTTGCTTGGAATTTTGCAAAATAATTTTTTTCCGATGGGTTGCTCTGTGCATTTATTACTCTTGTAGGTACTAAATGAACATGCGATTATGAAAGTGTGGGTAGGTCTAAGAAAAACATATTTGTATATTGTAAGTAGATTCAATACATCAACTGTTTTATTTGTGACTGTAAATGTTCTGGTAATGTTATTTTTTTTGTTTGTAGAACTGTAACAATCCATACGTTTCATATTCAACAACTCATTTCGACAACAAGCTCCATATAGTCCCATAATAAAAGAAATCTATACCAGTACAATGCTAATAAAAAAAACATAATTAATTCAACTTAGTTTATCTTCATCATAGGTATTCCGAATCATGTGCTTCCTTAAAAAATTTAATACATTGTTCTTGAGTCACACTTTGAGACTTCTTGGACAACTTTATGAAATTGATTAAAATTCATATTTTCCTTGACTATTTAAATAAATTGCTTTTCAACAGTGAAAATTCAGACCATGGAGTACATGCTTTTACAATCTTTGACCTTTCTGATATATAAGCAAGTGGTATATTTTCCGTTAAGTTTTTGGCTATTTCTTCCTTTTCCAGTTATTCGACAATTCATAATACTTTTCTTACCATTGTTTTGACTTTGTAGGTAACAAATTCAGAGAAATATTGCTAGCTTCCTTTTGCAAGTCCAGTGGATTATTCGTAAATTCTTCGTGACTGTCTCAGTTACTATTTATTTTAATCTATTCACAGAATTACAGTTGTTCACAACTTATTATTTTACACTTTTGTTGCTTGTTTTGATTCCAAATTTTGGTTTAAATTAACATTTAATGAATGATGGTTACTTTCGCTGATGGTTACTTTCGCTGTACGGTAAAAATAAAACTCTCTCTCAACGGTGAATATAAAATATTTTTATTGAAAACTAAGCTTGTGAAAAAAAGACGTGTTGTCGGTTCGAGCGTTTGCTGGGGAGTCGTCTTGGTGTGGAGTCGCTCGCAGAAGTACCTGGTCCTTGGCGCCAATCTGCCGGTGTCGTCTTCCGGGAACCCTGGTGCGTCCGGGCGGCGCCGGCGTCAGGCTGGCGCTCTTGACGCAACACTTAAAAATGGGTCACAAGGGAACATGTGTACCCACAATTGTATAAAACGTCAAAGTACGCAAATGACAAGCAAAGGTGTCCAGATTGTGAAAAATTACAAAATCTTGTTGTATAAGTTTAGAGGTCCAATAGTCGATATATGTTACATTTTGGTCATACTTTTAGGGTCAACATGATTCATGATCACATACGCTAGGCAAAAAAATAAGAAGTTACTTCAATAGTTGTCAAGTTGAAAACGTAAATATTTAACGAATATCAGAATTAGAGTGAAGTAAAGAACAACATTTGGGTTCGTAAAAGTTTTACAATCCTTTGTCGCACCCAGATTAAATACAGGAAAAAGAGTCTTCAATTTCAATATTCAATATTTTCAATATTCGACATTCAATTATTGCGTTTTATTGTTTTCGGTGGCAGTGGTTTGTTAACAAATAACATGTAGGTATGTATTTGTAGAGAACATTGTTGCTGTTTGAGTTGACGGCCTTTCCAGGATTTTCTAAGAAAAATCAACATTCTGCGTTCTCTTATAAGACTCAGTAGAGCCAATGCATAAATAACAGAAAATATAACATACGGAAAACTTTACCAGTTGTACTTTACATTCGGCATAGATGAATTAAAGATGAGAAAAAGTTTCAATCCTCTTTACGTTCACTTTGATTTATATTTTGAAATTCTATCACATACAAATAAATGTTTTCATACGTCTAACCGTGCTGCGTTTTACTATTTATATAAGCAAGAGGGAGGCTCTGTACATTTAGGACAGTGGAAAGTAATATATTGAAATGGTATATAGTTGTGTGACTTTGTATTTGTGTGAGCGCCAAATTAAATTTTAAATTTTGTTTTAGTGTGACATGTAAATTTGATTTTAGTGTGATGTTGCCTTTTCCCTGCTAGCTAACTCTCTACTACTCCTCTACTGAGGAGAGTCTAACTCTCCTCAGTAGTCGGTTCAAATCAAAATATTATTCTTCCAGAAACCAAGCACAAGTCTAAACAACAGATGTTATCAATAAATTAATTTATTAATATTTTATTTTGTATATCAATGTTTCAGTTTAGAAATGTCACACACTATCAAATATTTTGAAGTTTTTTAGAATGTCTTGAAGACTTACAACAAGAATTTATTTCGATTTGGCTAATTTCCTGAAATAACTGTATTACTGGTTGCTTTCTATATGTACTTAAATTTTCTCGTATAATTTCTTGTTTTAATATGTTCCAACTTATCACTAATCTTAATATCTATAAATCTAAAATGCTTGGCCAAATTTTTATGATGCTTGCTATATAACTGAATTAAATTTGTTAAAATTTGAAATCTCTGAATTTCTGACAACTTTCAAGCGAATTTTACTTTTAATTTGTGCACAAATTGTCTACGAAAATGAAAGGTACCTTTTTTTATACGTATTATTTGTTTAATTCCTTTTCTTTCCTGTCTCAATAGCTTTTTGGACACTGTCGGCTATACCGCTTTCTGACGAATTTCTTGGGACCTGCTTCTACTACTACTTCCACTTTCTCTCTGCTACTGCTACTACTAGGCCTCTTATTTATCTGGTTTCCTGGGACTTGCCTGCTGTTGTACTTTTTTCTCTCGGAAGCTGCTGTCTTTCCGCTTTCTCTCTGCTGCTGATGCTGAAGGTTCGTTTTCTTTCTGCTGCTGTTGCTGATGGTCCGCTTTCTTTCTGCTGCTTCTGCTGGTTTCTTTTACTTTATTTCTCTAACACTCTCTCAATAAATGCTTCTCTTGTTTTCCGGGGTTTTTAATATCTTTCTACAATATCTGACTTTTTCACCCAATTAATTCGTAACTAATCAATAATTATTTTTTTCTTTCCACTACTTTGATTTTTTGTTTCTCCCTTGTTAAGGCCTTTCCACATATCAGATTTTGCTTTCTTTTTACTTGCCGTTTTTCTTTTTCACTCACCTCACTTCACTTAAACCTTTACATTTATGCCCTATTCTAGTTTCTTAACAATCACATTTACATTCTACTTCAAAATATTTCTCATTCTATACTCTTATTTGACTTTTCTATATACTACTTTATTCCTTGTGAATCCCACTTTAATTTTGACATTTCTATGACATATTGATTTATTGATATACAACTTTTTCTTTAAACCTTAATATCTTTTCCTAATTAGTATTTTACCTTATATTATAACTATTTATGAGCACTCTGACATTTTAACTTTTATTAGATATCTGTCACTTATGAATTTGAATTACTTTTAGTTATGTTTTCTAACAACTTATTAGCATATGCTCTATCTAACCAAAATTATAATTATTTTTATATTTGAATTTTGAAATTTATACTATTCTAATAATCCGATGATTCCTACTACTTATTCAATACTAACAACAATTTTTTTAATCAAATATTTTCTTAATTTTATAATAACCATTTCAACCATTATCTTTACCGCTTTGTCTTTTAAATAGAAATTGAATTTAAATTTTAATTTGCTCTCTCACGTCTGATTTCATCTCAATATAGTTTAATCATTGTTTAATACCTTTGTTTACACAGGTATATGAGGTTCTTGGGGTTGTCCCACGTCTTGAATTTTTTAAGTCTCGACGCTTCCGCTACCATTTTTTTGATGAGAAAGAATGATCGAACAATACCGAGGCCTCAATCTGCTTACTCCAAAATTTTAAATCGGTTTTTGCATAAGATATTTAAAAAATATTTAATTTTAAAAACATCATATTCACACGAAAAAGAATACGTAGTCAGTAGACACAGTATATATATTTTTTGATTTAATTACTTAGAACATCTAACTTTAAATAAAAAATGTACTATTTAACTTACTTTTATACTCTATTCTGTCAAAACTGTTGATGAATTCACTCGAACATTTCTCCGACTGTAAAAAGTAATCGAGCTTTTCGCCACATTTAAGATCCCGAGTCAGCTCTGGCAGCTGAAAGCGCCCGTAAAGCCATAAAAAATGGCGCAGTTAAATTTTTCGCATCGCTTTATTCGCTGAATGGTAGTTTAATTAGTTTTAATATTTCTCGCCCCATGGAGTAGGTACAAACCTTGAAAAGCTCATTAATAACGAATAATTAATTGACATTATCGTACGCCAAGAAAGATGTTACTTGGAAGTAACGAACAAAGGAAGTTTATTAATTTCATAACGGCTGTATTGTTGAGGAAAATTGTATTAGCCATTGTAGGCAGCGGATTGCCCGTAAATTAAAAATAATTTATGGCCTAATGGGGCCTTTTTTTTGTCGTAACATTAACTTTCTTGTAATTCGTATAGTTAGGTTAATATATAGAGTACACAAAAACCAGGTAAAACATTATTTATACAAGGTAAATAATATCCAAAACCTCTATTACCTGGTAGAATACAGGAGACCTTTTTAAGCCACTGATAAAATCATAAAATCTGCAGGTATTTTGCTGCAAAGAGTATTCTCTTGTTTCATGTCGGTAAAATGTACTATTTTGAAAAATAACTAAGAACTACCTGGCATTTTAAGTTCATTGGCCCGGAGCCCTTCTGCGATACATCTCCCAGTGTGGTCAGGCGGGCTCTGGGCAAATGGACTGAAATAGAACACAGGAAATACTGGACATCAAGGCCATGGCATAGCCATTCTAAGGAGCTCATGAAATACCCTTTGAAAGAAAGAGCAAATGAGTCGCTTTATATTTGTACCTACATTAACGTTATATGCACTTTTTACGTGCTGTCTTTTCTTATTTCTTCAAGTGCTGTTAGCCCTAGGACATTATAACACTCTATATATTTATTTTGGAGAGGGTTGTTTTTAAAAATTAATAAAAATTTTAACTTGCTTATTTATTTTAAACAATCAGTTCAATCCGATAACCACTCAAACTTTTTAAACCTTACAGTTAAGAATTGCAATGTACTATTTTATACAATTATAATATACAGGGTGTTAATGATAAGTTTTGCCAAAGATTTTAAGATCTAGATACCATCTTCTTAATATTTAGAACTGTTAAGTTGGACAAAAGACACTTCAAATTTCGAACCCTGAGGATGTTGTAAAATAACATCGAAATGTTGGCAATGATTTAAAATATATTGTTCTTTTATTTATTGATCTTTATCCCACTAAAACCTTGACTCGGATCACAAGAAATGTTCAAAATGCTGTCCTTGGGATGCAATGCACGCTACGCAGCGTCTCTGCATTGACCGTCTTACACGCCTTATAATTCCAGTCCTATTGTGTGTGTATGGTTGCGAAACCCTCTACAATGCGCTGTCGAAGTACTTCTACATTGGGAACTGGAGTACGATATATCATAGTTTTGAGGTAGCCCCAAAAAAAGTAATCCAAGGGATTCAGGTCGAGGGAACGAGCCAGCCAAGCAATGGGTCCTCCTCTACCAATACAGTGGTTAGGATACTGATTATTCAGCAACTGTCTAACGGTAAGGCTGTAATGAGGTGGCGCCCCATCATGCATATACCACAATAACTGACGTAACCTCAATGGCACTTCTTCTAGAAGAGGTGGTAATTCTTCTTGTAGGAACCTTTGATAAGTTCTACCATAGAGGGTTCTGTAATCTCCCACAATGCCTGCCCAAACATTCGGAGAAAGCTGTTCTTGGAATCGACGTTGGGAAATAATATACGGATTTTCATCCACCCATTGGTGGTTATTATGAATTGAAGTTATCCCCGAATTCAGGTTCGGCGACCTCAAAAGCATACATACTTACAGGTTAACATTCGTGAAAGGCCTTTTCTTTACTTTGACCTTGAAATGATCTTGACTTGACCTAAATGTGACCTAGTAGCGCTAAGCTATCCCCAAATTCAGTCCCCCCCAAAAAAAACTTATATACGCACTGGTTGAAATTCAATACAAGTCTTTTCTTCAGTTTGACCTTGAAACGACCTTTACCTGACCTCCAGGTAACCTTAGATAGCTAAGCTATCCAAGAATTCAGGTTCAGAGATCCCAAAAGCATTGTACCTACTAGTCAAAATTCATTACATGCCTCAGTTTTTGAATGCATCAACTTGAAACTTCGTGAAGCTTACTCAGTCCTTCAGTCAAAATCACACAATGCCCCCCTCTATATCTCTGAAACTATCCATAGGATCACTTTGGGCCCGTGACAAGTTTTCATCAGAATGTCGAGAATTATAACATATTACAATTTCAACCAAATCTAGCGGGAACCAATTTCCATTCATTTTGTGCGGGGTCCTTTCGCTTCATCGGTAAATAATATTAATAACTGAAAATCAAGCTGTTCGCATTGTAAAAACCACTGAGAAAATTCAATCCTCGGGCATGAACTCGCTGGACATGATATGGGCGTAATTGCTGTTCCCGTAAGACGTTCCAGATCGTTACATGTGATACACCCAAATCTGTTGATATCTGTCTAGTACTGGTAGATGGGTCTGCATTTACAGATTCCAAATTTCTGTCTTCCAAATGAACTGTACGACCAAGTTTTTCTTTTGCTCGACGTTTTGGTAGCGACAAACATGCAGTTTCACGAGCTCGATGAACGCTTGAAAAAGTATTCCTTGTTGGACAACGTCAATTTGGAAAAGTCTGTCTATATAGTCGTTCAGCTTGTCTAGCATTGCCATTGTAAAATGTATATCTGCCAATCCAATATTTGTATAATTGACTATCATATTTTTTTTATTAAAATCTGTATGAAAATAACAAACTTTTTGCACACACAAAACAGTGGCGTTGTATAGTGTTTTGAAATCTCTCAAAAATATTAGGTATTGTAGGTATTGAATTTATTGTTACACATTTAGCAATCAATAGAAAATGATAAATAGCAACGTATGTACTTAAGTATCTTCTTATTTGCCACAAATTGATTGCACATTTTAAAAACACTTAAAATTATTTAAAAAACCAGTGCCGTACGATTTTATTCAAAAAAGGGCCGCCTACTCCCACAATAACTACGCCACTGGAGTGTATTTAATACGTTATCTATACGTTAATAAGTTATCTATGAAAAACCAGTCCCTACATCGGTAGAATACGCCATTAAAGTTTGGCAAAACTTATAATTAACACCCTGTATTGTTTTAGAATAAATAATTTCTGGAAAGGCCATAAAAACCCCATGTACCGGTAATAAGAAATTACTTTGGAAGAAAAATTTTACGATTTTTTGGTGTAGCTAAGACAACAGCATGGGAAAATTACACCCAGCTCTAAAGCACAGTTGGAAAGCCACATAATACCAATAAAACTCAGTTTACGGCTTAAATATTATTAGTGCAATATGAATTTCCACAGTGGAGCCTGGCTCGCACTGAAACTCGTTTTATTTCAGACCTGAACGCCCCCATTTTGCAACCAACATAGTTTACGAGGTGTAGCTTGTCTTGGGGCGCTGACGTTATCATTTTTTATCGATTTTATGTTCAATAACCGAACCATGAAATGCTACGGAAAATGTGCCACTTTATGAGCCTTTATTAACCGATAAAGTTGGAAATTCTGTTTTGTTTCCGGAGAAATCAGATGTAAATTTATTTTAGAGACTCAATGTGTTTATAAAAGATTTTTTAATGGTAAGTAAAACGTATTTTCAGTAGCATTTTCAATAATTAAAACCTTTGAAGCTGGAAAATGATGCCGAAAATTAATTAATAATGATCAAGATTGTTAAAACTTATTGAGAACCTCTGGAATCGTCCATGACTTACATACTACATAAAAAGAGGTGAATAGTTGTATTAATTAATCTAAATGACAAAAATTTAGATTACTTTTGATTCATCAAACATGAAGTTGCTTCTATACTAAAATATTTTGATTTCAGCTTGTTTGATTCCCACTAAAACATCAAGTAAGATAATTTAATTAATTTCAGGTCCCTTTGGACCCACTTCTATAGCTCTTTTAGTGCCATAAAATCTGTTGTGTTACTTTGAAAAGTTGCGGAAAAATAAACACAAACTTCCCAACGATCCGAGTTTCCAAATGCCGTATAAAACTTTTCTGTTTAACGAGCCTTCTTCTAACAAAACTGATCCTTTTAAATTCCCCGAACTATGGATAAAGGCCATTAAAGCACTCCTATATATAAGCGCGAAAATATGGAACTCACCATAACAACTGTATCCATCTTCTCGCAGTATGTAACCTTCCCTGCAGTCACATTCGTACATCCCGTCGTGGAGTTCGTAGCACAACTGTTCACACGGACTCCCGTGGCCACATCGTCCTGGAAAAGGATAACATTTTACTGGTAAATGAAATTGCTGTTTTCATGTTCAATTTAATGATATAGGCATTACTCTGAGGAGAAGAAGGAAAGTGACAGCGGCTTCTCCAGACCTTAGTCCTATAGAAAACATATGGGGATTTACGCTAGGACCACAAAAAGCGCCATGGTAAGGATGTTCGCTATAAATGTAAAACTTGTGGCTATATTTATTAGAATGTCGCTGTCATATGCAATAAAATTGTGTTTCTAAGTAAATTTCGTAATATGAAAGAAGAAAAAAATAATAATTATGCCGGTAATTGAGCATTTAAAACGAAATGTTGAAATCAGATTGTGCAAGGTAACATGTGGAAGAACATTCCCAGTGAACTACAAATAAATTTTAAAAGGAAGATATAGGGTATTTACCAACTTCTTGAGGATTTGTTGATAGTAAATATAATGCATTAATAATAAGCATTTCAATAATGAAAATCTTTAAAACTGGAAGACGGTGCTGAAAATTAATCAATGAACATTTTTACAACTTATTGAGAACTTCTGAAATCGTACGCGAATTACATCCTACAAAGAAAGGGGCGAATAGTTGCGACCACAAGTGGCGTGTCGTCCGGTTTTTTTATACCGTAAACATAAAAAAATTACTAGTTCAGTTTTCGATAATCATCAGTTTTGCTTTAGTTTTCGTTGCGTAAAAACATATGTGTTTTGTTGTGGATTTGAATTAATAAATCTGAGTAAACATACTAAAATGGCCTATAAATGCAGTAGCACTGAGTCGTGGTGGTAACATATGGAAATACAGTATAAAGAGAGGCAAAGCTATTGGTGGAATCAGTGGTTCCAAAAGTTTTTATCGTATCGGTGTGATAAGTCAAATATCCTTTAAATATCAATATCTTATTATCACTCAATAGTCAATTTTATCGCATTTATCTGATAGTAAATTCAATGTACGTTATCGTAGTTACAAGTCTATTGATTGCCAGAGACAATCAGGGTACCGCAAGGATCGTTACTTGGCCTTCTGTTGCTCACAATCGTTATAAATATCATCAACTACAGTGTTGTGGTACTCTTGCATGTATATGGCTACAAATTGTTTGTACCTATCAATGACTTCAGTATGATTTGAAACATAGTTAGCTACAGCACAGTGCTCTATGTAGCCGGCATAAAACAGTGATGACTATTTGCTAATAACATTAAAAATAGGCAACATATGGTATATGAGACGTAGTAAGCATAAAAATATATACAATTAATCAAGAATCAAAGTTTCGACGTTTCTACCAACAAATATAACAAACCTATAAGTTGTAAAGGAATAATAGTTACGTAATCATTGTAAAATCTAAAAACTTAAAACTATCTTAGATTGAATTGTAGTTTAAACTTTTGAAATTACTAACCGATAGTTATCTAAAGTCGGCAATTTTATTATTCACACACTGCTCCATTAATTTCCAAGGTTTAAAATGGATAAAAAACAATAGTCCCAGTCGTGCAGCTCGTATAGTTTTGTTTCATGAGAACAAGTCGGGAGTAAATCGTACTCTCTGGTGGACCGTTCACAAACAAAATGGAATGGTCTCCAGTGATTTAACAGGACACATTTGTATCAAGTCTGCTCTGTACTCTGTGTGCAATTTGCTTTTTATATGAATGCAAACAATAAAATATTTAAATTCGCAAATAAATTAGTTTATTATTTATATTAGTAAGTTGGGAGCATTTTACTTTAGTAGTACTTGCAGGCGAAAAAAAGTTACAATGTCCTGGTTTTATTTAGAGCAGAAAAAACATTTGAAAACACTTTCTAGAGTTCTTTAGCGATATATAAAGTATGACTATAGTTTAATATTTTTTCTAAATTAATGGTATTGAACTTCCTTCGTCTCTTTTTATACATCTATTTGAATTTTATTATTAATATCTAACAATAGACGTTGATTTTCTACAATTACATGATATCCATGAACAAAAAAAAATACTTTTAAAAACTGCATGACTTTTGCATTTTGTACATCTTTTGGAGAAAAATTTACCTACATTTTTAAACATTTTTTTTTCAAATTATAAAACCAGATGACTAGCTTCGTTTGCTATGGTATTATTATTTGTGAATCGTTTATTCCGTTACTCCTTTGATATTAATTTTATCTCTTTATATTCCATTTATATATAATAATGTGAATATGAAACCTTACAAATCATTCTGACATGATATCTGTTTATTGCATAAAAATTATATATTCTCAACTGTTCTTTACAATTTTAGGTCATCACGGACATGTTTGGGACATTTAATTAAATTCCCTACAAATAAATAGGTATTAGGAAAAATAATCGTGTTAAATTTGATGCTTGCAGACCTCCTATATTCTTAAGGTAAATATAAGTTTTAATTATATAACTATATTAATAATTATATAACTAATGTCTAATAGATAGGTATACAAATAAAATTTAATAACAATAAATTATCATACAATTCGATATGACCCCAATTACTTACTAATTATTAGTAGGTGAAATATATTTATTACTCTGCAAAGACTGGAACGTCAAAAATAAAATACTCAAATATACTGCTTACAGAACAGCAAAAGAAGTTAAAGAGAACAAAGCCGAATAAAACCCTATACTAAAGACTAATTTCACCTGGGGATATTTCCTTGCACAACATAAGAAGATATATCTCTTCTAAATTTTTATTGTTTCATAGAAATATCTATAAGTTAACTTATAAATGTGTTTTTGATATACTTTTACTTGAAAACGATAAACATATTTTAAGGCAACTCAAAATTTATATAATGATAAATAGATATGTAAGAAAAAACGACTTTAAGGGATATTATTGTGAGGTAATCTCTGATTTTCGGGATGAGAAATGTCAGATAATGGTGAAGATAAGGCTCACAAAGGGCCACCAAATGAGGGTCTTTTCGGCTTAAGAAAAATATAGGGGAAAAGACTCAAATCATCAACTAATTGTTGATGATTTGAGTCAATAGCAAACAATCAAAATGCGTTATTTACAATATTATTGTTTATCTAACAAAACAGGCGTATGTAAATCCAATATTCTATTTGAAAACGTCATTTTTCTCTGAGAAAATATAAGAGGAATATTCAACGTTATTATTTTTTAAATATCAGTGGCTAATCTAACATTTAAAGAATGGTTATATATCTCAATTCCTATGCTAGTGGAGAAGAAAAAAATCACAATAATTAATACAATATTATTAAAATTTGCTATAAGCATTATATTTTGATATGATATCTAGTTTACTAGTAAAAGTACCTTAAACTAGTTTAATGTTTTGCACAGACAGTGGTGTAACAAGAATGGTTTTGGGTGCTAGAATATTACCCCGAGTGCAAACCAAAAAGTTTAGCAAAGTTGCGCAATATTTTGCTGCAACTTTTCCAGAAATCTGATCTGAGATATTTCAACAAATTCTTGAAATATATGGATATAACAGGAAAAAACTTATTTTTATTTTATGAACTATTCTAAGGACGGTTTGGAATCTCGACCTACCCCTCCCCCATCCACCATACCTCATCTCTTCCATCGCCTCCCCCCCTCCCCCACCAAATTCTCTTTCAGCTTTTGATGCCTCAGAGTAACTCAATGTTGAAAACGTTAGAGAGATTTGTCACATTTGTATTGCACGTGATAGACAGACGTCGATAACATACATTATTAACGGCTGTTCAACAGGAACTAGAGGAATACATGTAACAAAATACGTAGGTAGACATTTCAGCATTGCATTGAATGGATGCGTAGTAGAACTTCCGTCAAAAGCTTCAAATAAAATACACAAAGCTCGTCTAACTTTGTATTACGGTCGATACAAAATGTTGAGAGAGCAGCATTGAGCCATAAATATCAAACTCAAACTGTAGGTAATAAACTGTAGTAATCATATAATTAAAGATATTAAAGAGATCTAAGTGTCTAGACTTTCATAGGTAGAATGAATTGCTTAATTTTGTGCAGTGACGAAGTTTAGATACTAATCAAAATTTTGTTCTGCTTGGAAATAAAATAAAATAGTAGAAGCAAATTCCTTAAAAACGTAGTGGTCTTAGTTGTATCTAATTTCATTAATTTAATTCTCTTATATATATTAACATACATATGGATTACCCAAGAAGTTCTATAAAAGCTTAGTAACTTCCTTAAACTATTTACAAACATAATTGAAGCGTATAGGAGAAATTTATATCACACATAAATGTATGGTGTCCCGTTTCCAAGAAATTACATCGTACTTGTACTTTCTTCATCTTCAGCGGTGTACAGGGTGGGCAAATAAGCGAGGTAAGCGGCTGTATCTCAGAAACTAGTGATCGTAGAGAGCTACGGTAAAAAATTTTATAGGTAAAGTGGGCAAGGGAAAATGCTGGAAATTATTTTCAAGTTTCCAAGATGGCCGCCAGTGGGCGTTTCCACCATATTGAATTACATAAAGTTACGTTTCTCACGATTTTCCCCAATGAATGTAACAAAAAAGTATTTGCGTTTTAATGTTAACTTAAAGTCGAACATTTTTTGTAAAAACTATTTTTCTCTATCTTTCGAAATAAAGTGGTGGGGGGTATTTGAATGTTGTTTGAAATAAATGCCTGTAACTTCGAAACGGCTTAATGGATTTGGATAAATTTGGTATCATTGAAAAGAGCATTTCTTGGGCTTTTAGGTTTCTCGTAATCATGACAGTTGCGACCTACACGGCCGCCGATAGAGGGCGTTATTCGATATTATAACCAAAATATTGGATTTTCTCAAAAAATTTAAATGCGATGATATGACTTTTTTTAGACTAGAAAATAGACAAATGACCAACCAATAAGCCTGCGCAAACCGCATCTTAATATCTTTTTCCTAACTCAAATTATTTAAAAAAATACTAAACCAGGAAAATTCTTGTTCTCGTCGAATGTAGAGAATCGGATATTCGTTGGAGGGTAGAACATACAGGGTGTTTCTGAAACAAGGGTGGTAGAGGGCATGAAAATGAGCAACTTTTATTAAGCAATTATTGGTCTAAATGCTTCTGTTTTCGAGAAAATTAATCATAAACGTAAGCCGACCCTGTGTATCTTGTGCACATGCAAACTCAGACATCGCCCAGCATATCTAAATTTGCCCTTCTACTTATAATTTTTAAAATATAACAATCGAAACATGTATATAGATTTTTTCAAGGCCTTCTTAACTGATTATTTAATTTATAAAAACAGCTGATCATAACAAAGCGATGGCAGTTAAAAAAAATGTATATACATGGTTTTTCTAAAATAAGTGCGTTTCTTGAAAATGGTGATAGAGGGCACGAAAATGAGCAACTTTTATTAAACAACTGATGGTCTAAATGATTCTGTTTTCCAGAAATTTAATTATGACAATTATCCATAAATGTAAGCTGACCCTATGCATCTTGTGCACGTGCACGGCCAGAATGCTTCGGACACGCTACATGCGTGAAGCGCTTCTCTAATTAGCTAACGTTCCACGTGACGTTCGCAATCAAGCAAATCTGATGGTAGATCAGTACGTCTTCTGTTCTTTAGTTGTGTGTTGCAGTATTACTTACGTTTAAAAGTTTTCTGATCAAAAACTAGCAGATATGGTGTTAATATACGGAGAATATCGGTACAATTTAAATGAGACTTGTCGTTCATATGCGGTCCGTTACCACAGACGACAATCTAACAGTAGAACAGTGCAAAAGGCACTTCAAAGGTTACGGGATACCGGGAATGTCCATCTGACATATGAAGGTCGTGGACGGGAAAGGCCACAACATATTTTAAACGAGATTTGAATAAATTTTAGCATTTACGATCACAAAATTTAAACCGTTGTAGGTATAAATGTTCGCAAGTGACCCATTTTAAGTATTACGTCAAGAACGCCAAAATGACGCCGGACGGTCTAACCGTTGCAAAAGACAAGAAACAATGTGCAACGCGGGAAATGATTCCCGGAAGAGGACCACGACAGATTGGCGCCAAAGACCAGATACTTATACCTGGGAGCGACTCCACACCACGAGGACTCTCCAGCGAATGCTCACCCCAACGACTCTTCTTTTTCACAAACTTTGTTTTCTATAAAAGTACTTTTATTTACCGTTGAGAGAAAGTTTATTTTTGCTGCACACCGAAAACAACCTCCACCGTCAAAACCGCCATCAGTCCTTTCGCATTGCGACGCGTGGCAACTTCGATATCAATGATACAGCGGGCTACCACACCAGGGACGGCTTTAAATTTGTTTACACCTTCACGTGAAATTTTGTTTTTAATTTAAAATGTATTAGACCGTCAGCTAATAAAAGTTTCTCCTTTTGGTGCCCTTTATCCCCTTTTGTACGAATAACATCATTCGTGGTAGCAGGCCTACAGTATTTGTTAATTTCTTTTTTTGGTCTACATGGAAGTAATTTTAGAACACGTTCGGTTCCATTTTCATGTTTGCTTTTGGAATATATTTCGAAAATATTGTCCATATTTATTGGACAATACTGTCGTTTCAATGCGTCATACCATACGTTAATTGTTTTTTCTCATTTTGAGACAAGTACACCAGTTATACGTAGTACGATATATTGGGATGATGCATAACGTTCATAGCATTTTAGTTTCCATGGCGAAAATGTCTTGGAAATTATTTGTTAGACATATCTCAAAGTTATTTTAATGCTATACCAGTGTTTTGAATAGTCTTCGAACTTGTAAATTTGTTTTAATTTATGACGATTTACGTCAATTGATCCGGGAATTGACCAGTATGATGGATTGTGACCAGTCGGCCATACCGATTTAAAGATGAATATGTTACCAATCAGACTCAAAAGTTGGCTAACCAAATCACAATCAACCTATTAAGTAGCGATTAAAGGCAGAATATTTAATACCACTTTCTGTTCAAAATATTCCATAATCCTGGTAGAATTCTTGCCATAAAATTATCCTCGTGAAGTTATTCACCGTAAAAATTCGCTTAATCCTACGGTTAGCCTTTTAAAAGGCGATATAAATATGCATGAGGATATAAGATTACTTTGGCAAATTAAATTGTAAACAAAGCTTGATTACCAGCAAATTTCCACTCAAGAATTTCAAACTTCCTTAATTGGTGAAAGATATCTTAAAGTAAATATATAATAATATTGCATTGGTATACACCAAACCTTTTCAGCAACCCTTAATATTATAACTGTGAACAAATTGTTCACACACGTGTCCAAAATATTGTAATTTCACCATACTTACCTATATACAAAGTTGCATCACTGAAGAGATATTAGCCCCCAAAGTGGGGCCCTAAATTTCGAAAAAATTTAATATCTGCAACACTTTTCCGCAGAAGAACCAAATTTGGTACATGATTTAGGTTTATTACTGGCCTTCTTTGACTATTGTTACGTTGCACTTTTATTTAACTCATTTTTTTTCTTTTCTAATCGCATTTTAAAGTAAATATAAATAATTACAATTCTAGTTCATTAATTCCGTTTATTAGCTCAGGGCGTTTAATAAAAAGAAAATTTTTGTAAAAATGTAGCGTGAATGCTTCTGCTTCCGCATACGATGTCCCCGCGTTAGCTATCTATATTTCTTTGGACACACAAAAAGGTTGCTGGTCGAGGTTCGAGGATTTTTCCTATCGAGTATTCAGGCAGTTGTTGTTAAGCGAATTTCGTTGTTCTGTGCCGATTTATGCATTCCAATATAGTTGGGAGTTTTATCGAAATTCACTTTTGAATGTGATTTATGTATTGGTGTGACTATAATCACAGTTCACGTCTTATGTCGGATTCTGAAGCAATTGATCTGTAAGTAATCTTTTCTGGCCCACGTGGTTCTTATTCTAACTATTATTTCCTTAATCTACAGGATTCTCATATTATAGCCAATAAGATAGTTATAACGAACCACTGAAATATATATCTATGTATATTTAGATATTTATCCCAGATACCAGATTGGACTACAATTGAAGCCGCCCTATATCCTTGAATAAGTTTTTTTACCCTACTTTCAACAATTTAAACCTTTTGTGTGAGCCTTAGGTGTGATAATCTCAACAAAAAAAGGAAAGACATTTATTATTCGTGCTATTTTAGGGCTTCGTGAATTTACCTATTCGTTCGTTCGAACCTATTCTTCCACCTTTATACTGGCTGTCTCGCATTTGGGGCTTGTTGTTCAATGTCGGATTGTTATCCTCCGATTTGGTTGACGTCGCTTATATAAGGACAAGTGGATCCAACTAGGAAAGAAGCATTCGCTTCTCCAGGAATATTGTAAGATCAGCAATTTGTCATTGCCATTGCAAAAGGTCAGATTTTCCGTTATTATTATTTTTTTTATATTGTGACTTTGATTATCAAGTTTGCTACGGAAAGTCTATTGGTGCAAATTCGAAAATTTAATTGCTAAGTTTTTTTAGCATCTATGCAACTGAGTACAACATAATAATAGTTTTTTTTAATGTGTTTTAATGTGTTTTAACATAATAATAGTTTTTTTTAATGTGTTTAAATTTCCATTTCCTTATTTCTATGTCATAGTAATGATTGTTGGTCTGTATTTCAAATATTGGCGATATTTATGTGCATTTATATTTATATTTTTTTACGCCATTTCTCGAATTAAGTGATATATATTGTGATGCTTCAATTGTGACAAATATCTTTGTTCTGTTTTGTGTATTGGTGTGTATTATTATATAGAGCACCAGTAAAATGTTGTAACTTTTTCTATTAATTCATGAAATATAATTGATCACTTACCAGGCTAGCTTTTCTCACAGGATATCACTCAATGTAATTTAAATGGTAATTCAAAGATAAAAAATGGTTTTAGTATTCGGGATTTAAAATTAACTTATAATTTTATTAGTGTTTTCTTTTTTTTTATGATTTGATTGATAACTAAATTTATTCTGTTAATTTTGCACAAATAATTTCTATGAATTTTATCAGANGAACCTATTCTTCCACCTTTATACTGGCTGTCTCGCATTTGGGGCTTGTTGTTCAATGTCGGATTGTTATCCTCCGATTTGGTTGACGTCGCTTATATAAGGAAAAGTGGATCCAACTAGGAAAGAAGCATTCTCTTCTCCAGGAATATTGTAAGATCAGCAATTGCCATTGCAAAAGGTCAGATTTTCCGTTATTTTTTTTTATATTGTGACTTTGATTAACAAGTTTGCTACGGAAAGTCTATTGGTGCATATTCGAAAATTTAATTGCTAAGTTTTTTTTAACATCTATGCAATTGAGTACAACATATATTATTATAGTTTTTTTAATGTGTTTAAATATCCATTTCCTTATTTTTATGACATTTACTATGTCAGATGTAAGATTGTTGGTCTGTATTTCAAATATTGGCGATATTTATGTGCATTTATATTTATATTTTTTTACGCCAATTCTCGAATTAAGTGATATATATTTATGTGATTAGAATATTTGATTGTACGCCTTACGTGATCACGATTGGCACGCCTGAAATTCTAAGAGTAGCCGTAAATATAACAATATCTGTCCACATACATATTGATTTAAATTATCTATTTCTTTCTTTTAATAAAAATTCTTCTATTCTAAGATTTTCACGTGGTATTTAATTTTTTTTTTGTTGTTTACCGTCACTTTACTTTAACACTTTAACTTTAATTGCTAAAAAAAGAGTCGTAGTTTGGAAAACCGATCAATCTGGGAACCTCCTAGCAGGGTTGCGTTTTATTGCTAGTGGCGCCCTAGATTTTGATATCTGTATTTAAAATATTTTACTGAACCTACACCCTTCAGGCTGAGTGATTTGTCGACACGTTTGTTACGCATTTACGCTTCCAAACTACCTCTACGTTTTTCTTATTTATTCTTTTTCCCCTTTTTCACATATGTGTATATATTTTGTACAAATAGTTGTTTAAACAAAAAAAAAAGTATAACCAAGCGTAGCACTATGATTTAAAGTTAATTGAAGCACCACAAGGTGTTCATTGGGGATGAGTCGCCCCTGAAATTGTACCAAACTTTTTTTTCATTGACCGAATTGAAAAATAATAATATTAATACACAGCAGAATGTAATTTAAAGAATTTTTATACTTTTGTTAAATTTTAAAAAACTTTATGGTTTTCAAGAAAAACCGTATTAACTGAAACAAGATTTTAACAGTGTTTATGAGAAAATAATGGATAAGTAGGCAATGAATTTATTTTTCAAACTTGTCAGTTAGTAATAAAATTATTTTATTTCAGCAATTGCCTCTGATTGTTGCTGAAAAAATATCAGTTATTATTTTTATTACTTATTTGTGTTTCTTACTTAATACAAAATATTTAAAAACTACCTAGGTACTTACTTGTTTTCTTTTTGTAGAATTAGGAAACAAGTGAAGTAAAATTTATTTGGCCAATCGTCTTTGAAAGATAAAGCCTACTACTGACTTTTTGATTGTCAGTTAATACGGTTTTTCTTGAAAACCATAAAGTTTTTTAAAATTTAACAAGAGTAAAAAAAAATATTAACATAAAATTCTGCTGTGAATTAACATTACTATTTTTCAATTCAGTCAATGAAAAAAAGTTCAGTACAATTTTAGGGGTGAATCATCCTCGATGAACACCTTGTAGTGCTTCAATTAACTTTAAATCATAGTCAAGGAAAACCAGTAATAAATCTAAATCATGTACCAAATTTGGTTCTTCTACGGTAAAGTGTTAGATATTAATTTTTTTCGAAATTTAGGGCCCCATTTTGGGGGCTAATAACGCCTCAGGAGAGCTATTTGCCCCTACCGGCATTGAATTATACTCTGTCGGTTGTCGCACCTATGACACACTGATGAGGACTAATAAGTCCGAAACCGGCCTGTGCCTGGTGGGTAAACTGACAAACGATCCTAGCTGTTGCACTAGGTGTTGCGAGTATAATTCAATGCCGGTAGGGGCAAATAGCTCTCGGAGTAGTTGTTTCTCGCAGCACTGATAAGTCAAACATTGTGTTACGCCCTCTGTTGGTGGCAGTCGTGCAACAAAGTACCTGCAGTTAGCAGTTCGCTTCCTACTGTAGCCATTTGAATGGCACAGTTGGGAGTCTGCACGACAGATGGAGCCATTGGCTCCCGCTTACAATGTACTTCCTCTTCGTGATGATACGACGAACAACAGCTGAGTCATTTGTCGGTTGTCGCACCTATGACACACTGATGAGGACTAATAAGTCCGAAACCGGTCTGTGCCTGGTGGCTAAACTGACAAACTATCCTAGCTGTTGCACTAGATGTTGCGAGTATAATTCAATGCCGGTAGGGGCAAATAGCTCTCGGAGTAAAACATTTTTATTTTCTATTTTGATAAAACGAATAAAATAAGCACACATGATAAAAATATTCAGACAACATTAGATTACACAAAAAGATTATCACCTCGATCGTCTAGCCCGGGACCGCACCGTCTCCGTCAAAAATTAAAACGAAACTACTCCCGCACGGTGCGGACGCGGATCGGTGTCGGCGCCCGGGCGCGGTGCGGGAATGTTAAGACTACGCCATATAATTACACGGCACAATTCACCGCCGTACTACGGAGCGGGTTCGGTGCGGACACGGTGCGGATTCGGTGCGGAAATATATTTATGGCACTATTTTTAGAAAGAAATATAGGCAGATAGAGAACAGAAGTCAGTGACAACTGTCAAATATGTATTTATTTTTTTAAATTTTAAACTGAAACATTAAAACATGGTAGCATTTTTTAAGTAGCATTTAATATGGGAGTAATAAAAGCACTTAATCAAAGAACCGGCGGAATAAAAGTCTTTAATTTATATTATGCAACCCCTACACATTTCATGAAAGTTAATTTTATAAAATACCGCCCAATAAAACCCGATTCGTGGATTTGAGTGAATCGTAAAAGTACACTTAAGATGCCCATCCACCAACGCCGACTGTTTTACAACATTGTTCCCTGGGGAACAACCGGTAAAACATCCCAAATAAAACCAACAAATAATGTACAGAACGAAGCCATTGAATTCTGTAAACCACCGCATTAACTGACAATCCTATAAACAAATTCCGCTCTGGAATCCGTGGTTGTGCCTCGACCAAATTTCAAATTAATAGCCGGGAGAGAACTCGGGATGATATATTGTAAATCCAAAGCCCTTATCACGCCGAGATGACAATTTCATATTGTGCATTATTCATATTCCCGACGTCTCATTCGATTTGTGCTACACGCCAGCTGTGCGGTTGTTTCACACATAAATCATTACTCACCGGTCTGTTTGGTGGAATGAAATTTAAGGTGGAAGGAAACTGTGTGTCAAAAGAGGCGATGATTTTTCATGAAATACTGAAATGCTGAAGAGAGGTGCATGTGTTGTGTTAGCTGTAATAATAAAAGGCAAGTAAACACTAAAATGCTAGAGTAAAATGGTGAAATACATACATCTACATTTTGAGAAATGTATATGTTAAAAAACCTAAAACCTAAAGCGGTTCAAATGTTTTTAAAACAAAGAATACAGACTAACATATCAGTTATACAAAATGACATACTGAATAACTTGAAAATATTAACAAATTAAAAATATACATATTTTTTTAAAATAAGGTGCTTTACACCATAGGGTGCAAAGTCCTATCTATTCATTCTTCTACAGTCGTTATAAGTGTTCTTATCCTGGGTGCATCTATCACAAAACCTCGGCAGACGATGAAAAAACCGAGGAACTAAAAGATAGGAACTAGAAGATATCACATCGTCCTTTTCTTACTAGTCATTTTAGAGTTTTACTAACTTTTTTTGCCTATTTGTTTTTCGTTTCTTTCCTTGAATTTCCCTTTTCTTCCTTCTTTTGTATCTTAGCTTCTTTCTTTTCTACTAACTTTGTTATTTAAAAATGCTAAGCCCGCATCAATCACACTTCCAATACCATTGTTGAAGTACCACTATTTGTATAATTTTTCCGAAGTCAGTTGAACATGTATAAAAACGTCTAGGAATAAAATTTAATGAGCTTCATAGGCGTCCAGAAAAAATGTTTCAGCTAAAAGTAAAAAATTATAATAATTTGTATTTAATATGTAGAAAATTTCTATTATATATTCATTTGGCCAACAACATATTTTAATTATTTATGTCCTCAAACATTTTTATTATATTGATGGTAAATTTCGTTTTGTTCCGTTTCAAAAGGTCTCGAAAATGCCATGTTGTAATAATAGTAATAAACAAAATATTCCTCTTATTTCTCCCTTTCGCAATTGTAATATGAATGATTAATAGAAGATGCCTACAATAAATTAATATCACCTGAATCACACCAAATTCCGCATTGCTGCACTGCACTGCTAGACAATTTGTCAACCACTTGTCAACAGCTGAGATTTATTTCCAAGTCACTCAGTTCGGCTGTCTGTGTATGCAGTTTGCCCGCGTGCGCGTTCTTTAAATAGGCGTATACGTTTCTACCACCTCCCTCCACGTTTAGTTCGACCAGACCAGGTATGAGTATGGCTAAATAAATATTTCCATATTTTTTCAAATATTTCAGTACCGAGTTGCTGCGTCAGCAACCGAACCTGGTACATACTGCCAACCTATTGGTTCTTCATTTGAGATTGGAAAGACTATAACATTGATTAGGTTAATATGTTGTCGAGAAGTTCGTTATTTTGGTCTATCGAAGAAGTTTGGAGTCCTCTTGAAGGACATCCTTCGATATGTTGTCTTAAGCTGAAGGCGAATAATTAAACTTTAGCACTCTCATCAAAGATAGAACTACATGAAGATTGTGTAGATAAATGTCACATGCTTTAAATCCATGTATACCATTTGAAACAGATGCATATTAAACTTGAAGCGAGAAGTAGTAGTAGTAGTAGTATTCAAGGATTAAGTCATATCATATTCAAAGGCTGCAATGCTTGAATGGTATGGCTGCAAGGATTACCTCATTTTGAGCCGCTAAATCTATAATTTTGATACATGTCTTATGGCAAAAAAACACGCTCGTTAAACCATTTATAATGAGTTGAGTATTAATATTGGATGGGTTTGGGTTTATAAATACTGAAAAACCAGGAAGAAGACCATTGGAGAATTTACTTTCACTTTAAATATTACTTACCCTTCGTAGCTATCAGATAAACAATTTGTCCAAGTTTATTTACTACATACTAACTTGCAGCAGCAAGTGAAAAATTGTTTAGCATCACGTTAATCCATTTCTAGCAATTGATTAACCTTCATATTTATGTGTACTCAAGTCTTTAACTGTAAATAATGTAAAATCAAGAGCAAAATTAGCCTTTTTTAGCGATTTTAAATGCGTCACAAGTTTTTTTCATGTTCAAAGGCCGGCTCAAGTATCCTACCTAGAATAATATTGGCTTTTCCCATGTTTAAAGGACGTTTAACTGTTTTGGAAGGATTGCTTCTTTTAGGCCCATCTCTTTACCATATTTTTATGTAAAGCTTCTCCGCTTTATTCCTTCTCCATTCTGTCAATACGGCTATAATGAATGGCCTCGATGGTGAAAAGCATTGACCTGCACAGATGGAGCTTGGTGTACATTTACCATCATGTAAATACATCTATAACAGCTGGATCATTTCTCAGATGTCTCACCTATGGCATACTGATGAGGACCGACGAATCATTCTAGCTATTTACTTGATAAGTGTATCGCAAGAGGTGAAGGTGAAAACTATTGATAATTTACTGTCAACAATTTACGATCCCAAGACAAACAACAAGAGTGAACATTGGTTTTGGTCGTTTTGGTTTATCAAGTCTGGATAAGAGTGCGCAAATGATTTAATAATTGTTTAAGTTTAAAATACTATTATATTAACATTTACTGATTACATTTGACAGCAGTAGAAATGCAAAACAATAATAAAAGCAATAATTGAATTCTCTAAAATAAAGTAACTGCGATTAATCTCTATTATTAATAACCTCGTTAAATTAAACGTAATACGTAATATAAACATAATAGTGTCAATATTTCTATCAATTTTGAACGCAATAGTTTGTCTATGAGTTTGCATCTTGAATATAACATTTTTAAACGTTTACGACAAAGTTGTTTTGCATTTGTAATTAAGAAATATTAATTATGAAAATAACACATGCTTCCTTCTATGTGACAAATCCAATATAACTGTGGCAGTATTATTCATTTGAAAGATAAAACTTCTACAATCCGAATAATACCCGAAAGAGCGTGGGTATTCCCAAAGACATCAAACTTCCAGAGTAATTGAATAAAGGATGATAAATCGAACATCGTATACAAATCAAATTTCCAAGTTACTTTAATCCAGTATTAATCATGTCTAATATAGCAGGACGCGACTAGCGCCAGTCTAGAGGAAAATTGGAGAATTCGCGCCATCTAGATGAAACGAATTTATCAGTTACCATTCTAGCTTTGAAAAGCAGCAACGGGGCGGCATAAGCCTGATAAATAAGCGCAAAGCTGAAACATAACAAATAAGCAGTTCAGTTCAGCAGTCACCCCTTCACATTAAATGAGACGTCGATATTTCAGTGCCGTCATCTTTATGTATTTATTAGTTAAAATTGATCAGAAGAAGCAAAAAGAGGAGTGTACTCGCCTTAAGGAATTAAGAAAATTAGGATCCTCCGGGTTCGCTAAAGTATCTGAAAACGTCATTGCTAGATTACAAGACATTTTTATCTCTTAATAGTATTCATTTTCTAATTGAATGCGCTTACGGGAAACGTACTTAATGGATTGTACATATTCCTATTTTGGAATAACTAGTAGTATTTTTAAAATTTAAATATAAAAAATGTGCACAAATGTAACATTGTTGAA
The DNA here is from genome assembly GCF_000390285.2 of Anoplophora glabripennis. Taxonomy (NCBI): domain Eukaryota; kingdom Metazoa; phylum Arthropoda; class Insecta; order Coleoptera; family Cerambycidae; genus Anoplophora; species Anoplophora glabripennis. The sequence continues at coordinate 833,219 of NW_019416237.1, forward strand.
TGTAATTTATCCAGGGTGTGGCGTGTATATTCTATAAGAATTAAACTACAGCTTGCTGATGATATTTGTAATAGAAAACTCTTATACAAAAAAGTTCTATCTTTGTTTTTTTTTGTAAATTAAAGTTTATTTATTCAACGAAAATGAAGGCCGACCTGTGTTATTTATTAAAAACTTTGGAAATGTTTTTATGCGACCCCAGATGCAGCCTTATAATTTAAGTCGGTATAATCTATAACTAGTAATACTAAAAGATGGTTTGGTTACATTGTCACAAAATTTGTGCAGTCAGCTGATTTTGTATTTGTATTGAATTCATTATTCTCTTAATTATTCAATATTAAGCATCGTCCATCGACCCATCAGTGTTAAAAAGAGAAAAATTCCAAAGGTTTTTATTTTGTAATTCCACGATAGTGACAGTGTAATTTTCATAAAGAAGTAAAAATTAAGAATAGCGTGCCGATTACATTAAAAACGAGATTATTATTTCTTACTTTGCTTAATTTTTTAGTTTATGCACAAACTAATTTTACAATGAACCGAGAAAAACAATGCATTTACTATTTCCGAACGTGTCGATATGGTGTTAGTGTATGGTGCAGCCGGAGAAAATGCGCTCGCGGCGACTAGGTTGTACCGGGAACGATGGCCACAATATCACCCCCTATGTGCAAATGCAATCCTACAGTACATTTAGGGGCTACGAGATACGGGAAGTGTTATTCCTCGAGGAGAAGGACGAGGTCAGCAAATGAACCCTAATGTTGAAGATGCAGTGTTGAAAAATCTTGACGAAGACCCCACGATTAGTACTAGACGACTCGCACAGTAAGTAGGAACCTAATCTCGTATCGTACATCGCATCTTAAGGTACCAGCTGTTGCACCCCTATCATCTGCGACCAGTTCAACAGATTTTACCCCCGGATTGTGATCAACGAATACGTTTTTGCAGATGGTTTTTACGGCAATGTGCCAATCAAGTAGACTTTCTATTATATCTATTTTTCTTAGTTTATACTTTTGCATTGAAAAATTCCCCAAAAATTGAAAGTATCTTTCTATCTTTCAACGACGATTGTTTACGCGGTTGGTCTACAGCACGTAACTCATTCCGAGGTTAGCTTCTAATAAGAAATATTTCCCAAGATCAAAATACGAAATACATTCCATATTACGAATCTATTTATGTATAAGTCCAAAACACATTTTTTTTAGGAAAGTAATATCAAATACTATGATAAGACAATAGAATGACAGCAAACAGCAAAAACAATACATACAATGTGGTTTATTTGATAAATCGTTGGACTTATAAAATTCTTCTAACGATGACATATCAGGGAATGTAAAAAAAACCGGTACCAAATTGTGTTTTAGCAATAATTTTTCTTAAGGCGACGGGGCAGCGATTACACTGGATGTGAATTCCTATAAAAATATATGCGTACGTTATAGATATGAATTTTTAACAGATTATTCGTACGAACGGAACGGAAGTTTATGTAAAGTACAATCGATTTAAATTGTTTAAAAGGTACTTCTTGTAGCATTTCATAGAAATTAAATTACTATGGGTTTTCTGCACAGTTTTCTACTGTTTATTCGAAACTACACTTTTAAGGCTAAAAATAAAAATGCTATTTTATACTGGCCAATTTTACTCTTTAATAAAGAAATTTAAAAGAAGCCTACATTTTTTTGTTGAATCGGGAAAGATGGTTTTCAAATTATTTTGAGAACTTGGACCCAGCAAATATTGAAAGAAGTACCTAAATAATAATGAAATATATGAAATCTCCGACTATGGAAGCAAATAATCAAACAAAATATAAACTGTTATATTTAAACGTAAATGTTAGCTTTGAGAACGTAAACAGATTAATTTTCGAAATGTAAACTATATGTTAAAGTGAAACATTTTTTTTATTTTTATTTATCCACGTTTTTCATAAATGTAAAATACTGTGTTTGGAGAAAAAAATATTCGAAACAAGTTTAGATTGATATATCCGAAAAAGCAGTAACCTAATTTTAAATTCAATACAAATTAATTTGGAGTAAAATTAAATTTATGGATTTTTAGTTGCGAATTCATAAAGAATTAATTTCCAATTAATCGATCTAGGTTATTACAATTTATTCCAATGTGGATAAGCCACTACGTATAATTAACTTTCAATAAATTGATTGAAACATTCGATTCCCAAATGCATTCAGTAATTTGCATAGATAATTGCATATTTTAATAAAGTTTTAAAAATGCCGTTTCATAAACACTGTGCAAAACATTCTCACACAGTTGCATACAAGCGTAATTTATGTTGTAATTTATGTTGCAATTTAATTTAAAATCGGTAGCCTAAGTTCACTCTTTTGTTCTCTTGCAAATTACAATCTAATATCCAGTCGAAATTTCAATTTGGAAACGTCGAGCAAATCTTAATAAGCGTTATTAAATTTTTTCGAATAAATAAAGCAATTAGTAGGTACTTGAATATTCATTAGAGTTAAAACTAGCTGGCGCGGAATTTTAACTAGAGCTCTCGTCACAAATATTGAGTTAAAAGTCTGGCAAGTACATTAAAAAGATTTTTATTATCTAATAAGTTATTTATTTCTAACATAGTTTTAGTGTCTTTCGGTTGCTTAGACATGGAAAAAAATAATTAAATAAATCCTTGCTCTAAAAGGATCTGTCACATAAAAAATCTTAAACTGAAAAATGTGTACAAATAAGATATATGCGTCACTACGTATATCGCACACTGCACTTGTTAAGTATACGAGTCAAATAGCCAATGACGCATGTCCTTAATTTAACCAATTTTCTATTCTTTCTATTCAAAACGATTTATTTTACTCAAATGCTCCGTCAGTAAAAAAAAAAGAAAAAAAGCGCCGCAGGCGAAAGTTTTAAAATTTTCAACGTCAAACAGCTTTAAATGAATCAGGACATTTTTAGTTGCATTTGTAATATTACCGAAAAACTGACGTTCGCGACAAGAATTTTCATTTAGATTTTATAAAAAACAGAATAGAAAAAATATATACTGGATCATATACAGGGTCGGAAATATAAGTCATAGAAATCCGTGCGATAGAGAAGGATGGCTATAATGAAGGCGTCTCATAATCACCGCCCGTTTCGCCCTTCCAAAAATAAGATCCACTTCCACTTGTAATTCAGCGACCGGTGGTCATCTTTGTTTTCGTCGTTTGGCTTTTCTTTAATAGATGTCACTACTTATACAATTTCGACTTCGGTATTCCGAAATGTTAATACCAACCGTTCACAGAGGGCAGCACAACGCGTAACAAAGAAAACCTTTTACAGTTGCTAGTAGATACCTCTGTTTGTAAATATAGTGACCTTGTTTCCTCTACTGAGAAGTTATTCAACTGGAGTATAGTGCTCAGCTGCATTTAAAGTTCATTTAGTTGTTAATTAAGTACCTACACTTTTTAAAATGAAAAAATCCCAAGAAATAAAACAAAATTCCTTATTTCCCCTATTCCAAAAAAATCTGTAAATCTGGCATCACTCTTTCTAGGGCTGCCCTCTGTTAACGGATTGTATTAACATATCGGAATACGAAGTCGGAATTGTATAAGTAGTGACATCTATTACAGAAAAGGAAAACGACGAAAACAAAGATGACCAACGGTCGCTGAATTACGAGTGGAAGTGGATCTTATTTATGGGAGGGCGTAACGGGAGGTGACTATGAGACGCCTTCATTATAGCCATCCTTCTCTATCGCATGGATTTCTATGACTTACTTTATCGCTCCCACGTAACGGCTGATGAACCATGGGGACTTTCCGACCCTGTATAGGAAACATTTCTGTAATTATTGACACAAAACAGAGAACCGTTATAATCGTGCACTGGGCGAAGTATCGTATAAACTGTTTAAAGGCGATGGGCGATGTCGATGCTGCTTCCATTTCCGCATCACTCATCACTCACGTGTTGGCCGCCTCATTGCCATGACAACCGCCGTGAACAACGCTATGAAGTGAAGCGGAATACAAACTGATTTCGATCCGCGTCACTTGCTTATACTATACGCTGTATGGCACGAGGTTGATGTTCGTGCTCAATGGAGGCAATGTTTATTCAGAATGCGTTCACCCCGCAACAATAGTTTATTTCTGCGTAAAAAACAAACAAACACAATACATTTTCAATATAGAATTATAACTAAATTATAAAATTTATATAAAATTAAAAATAATTTTAAATTGCACAACCAAACGGAAATTTTAGGTGAAGCGGTGCGTCACTTGCGTCATCTGGAGAGCCGCCACTGAATGCTCTGTATCACTTACACTACACGGCGTAAATTTTATTAGAATAAAAACCAACTGGTATAATTTTTAAGAATATTACATTATTTGAAAATCTACATCACATATATTAATTCATTTACACCAAATTTAGACTACCGCAATTATACTCTACCAAATCTTTGTTAAAATAAATTACTGAAGGGTTTTTGTTAAATTTACCAAATTTCAATGGGGTAAATTTTACCCCTTCTCCCTGTGGACTTCCCTGAAGCAAAAATTGTGTAAATTTCGTGTAAATTTTTATCCATCCTTTTTTTGCAGTGTATGAAACAAATATGAAAATTGCACTAAAGATTTTCTTCACTATTTCCTATGATATTTATTAACTGGAATATTATCGACGCACTGAAAAATTACACTGAATTTAACATTTATTAAAATTAGACATAGGATTAAGAAATGAGTATCTTAATAATTATTATTCATTAATTTAAATGTAGAATTTAGAATATAGAAATTTTGCCTAAAAATTATGCTCAAATTTTTTGCAGTATGGGATTACCAAGATATAAGGTTGACATGTCTGGTTTTACTGTTAAATCTGGATCTTATTTTCTGGAAGAAATAACATTCTATAAGTAAATTCAGTTTGCTTTTATTAGTTTCCTAATTCATGATGGTAATCCTAAGGCCCCGCTTCCAGAGCGTGTATTTTATGGATTCATATACGAAAATATTCGGCGCCATCCAAAATTCGTCTGATTAAAGAATCAATACTGCGACAAGTTGGATTCCACTGTTGGCGCCCACTTTATTTCCAAAGATCAAAACAGACATAAGTAATGGAAACATGGAAAATGTAGCAAATGCACACACAATTTTATTTTAATTATTCTAACTTTGAACATAATCTGAAATATAAAATTTTATGCAATTAAATTAATAGGTAATTGTTGACGCAGCATAACTATAACAATAAAACCAGTACAATGTTAACCAACTGCGTAACTGCTAAAATTTTGCAAAATATATTGTGTCTGCCTTACAAGGCATCAAAATAACCAATGATCTATACCCGTGTACCACAAAAATGACAGTGATTCATATTCAGCACTTAGACTAGTATGGGAAGTGTAGGGGACAAGATTCCATTGGAGTATTACTTGAGAAGGGGCCAAAGAACAGAAAATTATAAAAAATAAGTTCACGGTGAACATTTACTTTAAAAAGCTTATAGACTCACATGTCATCCTCTCCACAATTGTTGAGTGCCGTCCTTTCCGACGGCGATAGCCCACCACCACCCACTTACAGTCTTAAACCTATCCGTTGCTCACGCCACAGATATCACACTTTATCAATTATAATAATACGTTGTACATTGTACTATACATTACACTATGCACATATACATTACTGGTCAGTAGCTCTATTACTATCACTGGCATCACTAGAACTGTCGTGTTCGTCACTAGTGCTGCTGTCATCTCCAAGGGATATTGTCAGTGGATCAACCAATACATCAACTGTCGTGTGGAAGTCCCACATGCGTTGTTCCTCTTTGTGGATATGCATACTGCATTTACTCCATGTTTCTGCTGCAACCAGATTAATCTCTTCGTGCAAGAGTCATTTTACATCCTGCAATTTAAATGTCGTATTCTTTCATGCTACTCCATTTTTTTATCTGGGCCCAGATTAAATCAATGGGATTTAGTTCATGGTGGTAGGGTGGTAAGCGAAGCAAACGCGTACGCCTATTTGCCTGTACCGACAGAATTATCCGGATCCGAATGAACGCAACCCAATTGTCGTCACACACCAAACACCAATGAAAGTCTAGAATTTGCTGCAGCAGAAGAAATTCCTAAAACTGTGCAGTATCGACTGCTGTGGAAGATTGCGGCACACAGAATTTTATAAGAAGAATTTACAAACGCCTCGTACTTCTTTTTTTGTTCACTGCTAAAAATAGTGAACCGGATTAAAGATTAAATCACTGCCTATTATTTTGAGATACGACTGTAGTGTATCTCCAGACATTTTCAATAAAAACATATTTTCCAAGAAATACAGATCACCCTCTATACTTAGATGTGGGTGTCTATTTGAATTACTAGGTATTTATAGATGGAAGACTGATTTCTGATAATAATAATTTCCTCAAAATATACACTGCGTAAATTCGATTCCACGCCTTTAGGAGCTTAGAAACAAACTTGATGCGGAGATCTCAGGATAAGAAGATTATGGGGTATTTGGTAGGGAGAGACATTTCACTTCGGGTGTGACCTTGCGGCTGAAGAAGTTTGTGTGAAGTAGGGGAGATCACTTCAGTAATCACCGAAAGGGTAAGCATCTACTTTTACTTGCTGACCAACTAAGCAAGTTCGGAGGATCGAGCTTCGGCCAATGTCAAATCTAAGCAGCTTAGAAGACGCATTTCTCTCGGTTGCCTGACTTTTTTTCAACCTTTGGCCGTTATCTCATTTATCGGAAAGCACGTAGAGCTGGGGGGTGCGCTTAAATTAGTCTGCAACGGCACTAACTTCTAATAGGGTTAAACTGTCAAGAGGATACGGAAGTAAGTATCTTCGATTCACTTCGTTAGATCGAATCCGTAAGTTTACGCTGGTTGCCTGCACACTGATGAACTAAATAAGTAAATCTGTAATATTAACCAACTTTTAAAATTTGTTAATTAAATTAAAGATAAAAAAGTAAACCATTCAAAAAGAGCCTCTTGTTAATTTTCACGCTAGTACCTCTAGTATTATAATGTTACTAATTTTAAATGCAAGTTTTTATAAACTTGTAATTTGTTTATAATATTTTTGTTTTTCAAGCATTCAAATTTGACTGCAACTTGAAAAACAAAAAAGTGTTCAGTTATTATGAAATTGGTATACTCAGAAAAATATATAATAAATGACATATCAACTAAATTCTCCAAAAATTCATTTCCATTAATACTCCATAAATAAATTCACCATATATTCAAGCAAAAACAGTCGACTGAAACTAAATTTAAATTATGTCGAGTCGAAAGTCTAATGTTAACTTTAATTTAAACACATTTTAGCAAAAGCTTAAAAACAAATTTACCTTACTTACCTGACCTTAGTTTTGTAACCAACTTGTCGGAACAAAATATAACAATGAATACAATTTAAAGTTTGAGCAAAAAGTTTAGACCTTGTTATTGATTGTAATCTTATATTTAAAGAGAGATAAAAATAAATTATTATGTGTTTATTTGATTTTATCTACATGTCAATTATATATATAGGGTGATTCAGTTTTCATATCACTAATTTTAACCACGTATTAGAAGACCTGATAAAGACAGAAAATCGAGAAAAAAATTTTTTTTACCACCTTTTAAAAGATAAGCAAATTACTCCTTAACTCCCGCAAAATCGGCGCTCTACTTTGCATCACATTTTCTGACCGGGAACGCGCCGGCGGACTAAATAGTGTTCGAACGTTGAAGCTAAACAGCTGATTTCCTCAGTTGCCTTGGTTTAAAAATCAAAGTTCAGCGGATCCAAACTTTGTTAACAAAGTGCTATGGACTATGAAAAGCAATAAGTCACTCCGTACTACAAACTGAATAATTAATTCTAATCATAATCAATATGTTATAGGTGAGCTAAGCGACGGATTTTACAGCTATACAGGGTGTTCCACCTCAGAGGGATTCTTATGTAACTCTGTAACTGTAAAATTTATAAAGAAATGGTTTCAATAAAAGTTGTCTGGAATCATGTAAGCCATGCAAAGAAAATATTTTTAGCTATACAGGTGTTCCATTTCGTGTGGTGTGCAAAACCGTACTTATCTTATCAACTTCGACGTCACCTGTTACAGGAGTGTTGTATAATAATGAAAAAGTAATATTAACAGTCGATAAAAGGAAGCACAAAAAACAGGCACTTAGGTAGGAAATTTTGGAAGGAAGACTAAATAGTCGAAAATGAGGAGTTGAAGTGCGAACAGTGTGCAGATGGATAACAAGACGATCGGCGGGCAGTGTGACAAAGTAGTGTAAAATTAATTGTTCAAAGTGTTATTAGTTAGCAGGTAATATTCTTTAAGTACTTTGTTGTTAATTGTTCTATGTAATCTTGTGATTGTGATGATTATGGATGTTTCATGATGGTAATCCTTTGTGAGTTTAGCTTCGGTTGCTTTATGCTCGGGGGCATATGTTTTTCCGGGGTGGAATTGTTGTAATTATACTTAAAGTTTGCCCATTGTTTGTTTCATGTTAAAGATGTATGTGTTGTCCTGATTGCCAGACATTACAATAGCGACTTCTTTGTTTCACATCTAACTTGTTTTTGCCACGATTACGTTATACGAAAAACATAGATGTTTCATGATAATAATTCTGTGTATGTTTAGCCTTCATTGTTTTATGCTCAGGGGCGTATATTTTTCTAACGTAAAATTGTTACAATTATTATTAACGATTGTTCATGATTTATTACATGTTAAAATATGTATATATTGTCGTGTCTGCCCAGATATTGCAAAACAAACTTCATTGTTTCACATTTAATTTGTTTTATCATGATTACGCTTATCTTTGATTTCTTGTGCTCACTTTATGTCATACGCATATAAGGGCCTTGTTGAATTCACTTACATTTTCGCCCGTGAGGAACGAATCTGAAAAAAAGAATAATTAAATACAAAAAAAGAATTGCTAACAGATCTTCCGAATCTCAACTATAGCTGGATTGCTTCCCGTATGGGACTCCAGTACCTTCCGGCTCTGCCGGCTAACTAACACCAAACCTCTTCAGTTTTACTTGGAAGTGTGTATGACTAATATGAGGTAACAGATGACATTTAGTGACACATTAAATGAGACAGGTCTTATTTATCATTAGCAAAGGTTCTTAATTTATGCCTTTGGTTAGCGGTTGTTTTGTATTTATATTTGGGTGGTAAGAGCAACGATCGTGGGTTTCTCTGCCATGCTCTTTCCCCGCAGGAGCTCTAGGTGAGCCTGGCACTCTCCTTTTATGTTTAATGGTTGTTAATGTTTTTGTTGTTCTTTCTATTTGTCACATGTTTAATTTGAATTGTATGTAAATAAAGGTTAGGTGTATTTACTCTGCTTTTGTTTTATATAATTAAACCATACATCCCCTCTACAAAGTTAGTAGCTAGCGCCTTCCGGTCAATTAAAAAAATAAATACACACAACGTAGGTAGTCCTTATGACGATCACACATATTTTTGGCCACAACTACGTTTACTTATTTTTTGTCGAACCTAGGGTTGTTATATTACAGTGGTCACCACATACCTTTGTATTTTAAATGGAACACCCTGTATATTATTACATTTTTTAATTCCTTGGTTAATATTAGGTAGAGTTTATTAAATGTACATGATGTTTAAAACTTACCGTTTTCGAAATAATCAGTTATTGAAAAAATTTCGATTTCAGCTCTCTAAATGAGGTTAGATAACGTCTAAACCGTAAGAGTTAGAAACCTGCAGTTTTCACAGTTCGTTTTGGCATAAATTACTCTATCTTGTCATCTGTGAGCAAAACGTGTACGTTATTCAGATTTGGAAATACTAACACCTACATTTAATAATCTTACGAGTTGAAAACCTTTTTTTTCCAAATGGAATAACCCATATTAATTGTCATGGGTGAATGCAAAATTGAATAAAATTGAATGCACGTTCGACTGATATAAGGTTGTCCATACTTATCTCTACCTAAGTTTTCCAGAAAAATCAGGTTCTTTTCAGAAAAAGTAGCTATATAACAGCGTCAAGAAGGCCTTGCAATTGTATTAGTACAACGTCGATATATAGGATTTAACAAAAGCACAGCACAGTACATCCTTATCGCATCCAATTACACCAAGAGTTACTAAAAGTGGACTTTCAGCGGAGACTGGAGTTTTGTCAGTAGGCACTTAACATGTTAAATCGAGATGATGATTTTTTTAAACGAGTCGTGTTCTCTGATGAGGCTACTTTTCATAAAAATGGTTTCGTTAATAGTCATAATTGCCATTATCATGACAAAGTAAATCCTCACCAATTCCGGATAACTCATAGCCAACGATGGTGTTTGAACGTGTGGGAAGCAATTTTTGGAACCCATGTCATTGGCCCATTCTTATAAAATATAGGTCTCAGTATTTCCGAGTCTAAATAACGTACACGTTTTGCTCACAGATGACAAGAAGGGTAATTTATGCCAAAACGAACTGTGAAAACTTCAGGTTTCCAACTCTTACGGTTTAGACAGAGATATCTAGCCGCATCCAATATTAACCATGAAATTCAAAAACGCAATAATATACAAGGTGTTCCATTTAAAATAACAAAGTTATGTACGCCTTCGCGAAATGGAACTCCCTGTAAAGCTAAAAATACTTTCTTTACATGGCCCACATGATTCCAGGCAACTTTTATTATTTTTTATAAATTTTACTGTAGCAGAGTTACAGTAGAATCCCTCTTGGGTGGAACACTCTGTATAGCTGTAAAATCCGTCGCTTGTCTCACCTATGGTATATTAATTAGGATTAGAATACCGAAACCGGTATATGTCTGGTGGTTTCGGCTGACGATTTGTTTACTAGATATTACTAGCATAATTCAAGGCCCATCTGGGCATGTAGCCCACAGAGTAGTTGCTTCCCGTAATATCAATTAATGATTAATTTTAGTATTAACCAGACTGAATCTTCTTATTAATAATTTCAGTAATAAAGTTTCTTGTATTTATTAGATTCCAACTTAATCCGTGCGCGCGGTTCAAAGTTTAAAGGTTCTATGAATAGTAAGTTATTCTGGGACGCATAATAGACGGAATTGCAGAAATCTACCTCCAAATTTGCAAACTTCGGATTAATTTGAAGTTCTTCAATGTGAGCGCCATAAATTTAATTCCGATCCGACAAGCACCTGCATTAAGAAGCATTTTAGGGACGGTTTGATGAAGTGGGCAGATTTGTGGGTTAAATTCGCATTTTTCTTCACCATAACAGAAAAAATAATTTTGTATAGTTCTTAATTCACTATAAACTGATACGCTAAAATCGTGACACTTTCTTCTCGTTTGTATTTTAGAAAATCGTATAGTATTTCGATAGGTTTAGAAATTTATTGAAGTCTATCTACACTGCTCAAATGGAAAGAAAGATACGGGTGACATATGTCTCGTAACATCTACAAAGTTTTAAGTAAGTTGCCCAACAGCAAACGTCTGATATAACTGTTCAAAGTTGACCTTATTTCAATGCATCATATCAAACTATGCACAGTACATATACATATTTCCTTCCGAATGGAAAATAAAATATTCATTTTTAGCAAACCGTAAAGCGTTCATATTTTTTATTGACGGAATGATTGCATAGTTTTAAGTTCGGTTTTAAGTAATATTGAATAGATCTTTAAAAGGCTAGTTTGTTAAAAGGTAGAATTATAATATTTCTATCTGCAGTCCATCGAAAAACACTTAAGAGTTGCGCGATCCCGGAAAAGGCGGAGTGTGGGCAGGCCAATATTGTCATATCGTCTTCCGAAATTTGGATTTAGTTACGAAATGTGTTTTATTGATTATGGGCCAAATTCAGAGACTTCCCTAAATATATACTAACCTTTCACTCATCTCAAACTTATGCTTCACTCAACTTAGGGTACCTTTCATGTCATTCTCAATTCTGGTATTCAGAAATGTGTATAAATGAGTCACTAACTTGAGTGTGCATCAAACCACAAATTACTAGATAAGGAAACAGTTGGCTACTCAAATATTACCAAAAATATGTCATCAGTGGAAACCTAATGTCACAGTATTTCTTTATTTTGAATTTGAATAACTGACGTTGAAAATATATACATAATAAGTTACATTTAAATAATAAATAATGAAAATCAAAAGGTCTAATTAATTATCCAGGTAAAAACGATCCTCATATATTCCAAGTAATAATTAGTTAGTAGTTAGTAATATTTAGTTCATTTTCCCTACTATATACTTCATATAGATTAGAATGAGTGACAATCATTTATGAGGTATGTAACAGAAATAATTTTAAAAAATAATTATAATTTATATAGTGTTCACGTATAGAATATCCTTTATTGAATACCCGGACTTAATTATTTGTAAAATATACTGCTAGAATATTATGAAACCACAAAATTAATAAATTAGGAACATAAGCACACGTCAAACACCACTAATATGTCACTAACCTAGCACTCATTTGTGAGGGCAATTTGAGTACGATTTAAGTGACTCATTGAATTAGATTCGTTTATGAATACGATTAGGGTGAGTTTAGTACGAGATAAATGTGAGCGGAACTTTAGTGAGATCTATGAATTTGCGCCTATATCGTGTTTTGCGTATCAAATGCAATAAACTAATTTTTTACATAATAAAGGGCTCATGTTTAGTTTGTTTTTTATGTAATTTTACTTTATTGGATATGATGCATAAACATATGTCCGGAACACTTTGTTTTTGAGATACAGGGTGTTCGAAACAATATGTCATATTGTAATTTCATTTATTTAACATTTTTATACACACAGTTTACATCTTTGACAACTTTGACAATTCACAATAACAAATAACAACTTAACCTCAAAAAAACTACCTACTTCGCGCATCAACGAAGCCGTTTATATAGTTTTCTTTGTTCCTCGAACTTTCCATGGGTTTCTGAGAATAGTATAGAACAATTCCTAATATTCTAAGAACACGATAGAAAGAAACAGAACATTTTATAGAAACATCATGAAACAAATAAGAGCAAATGTATAAGCATAGCACACTAGGCCAAATTTAGTTACACTGCCCTCGCTTACAGATGATCGTTTCGATCAACAATCAGAGACCTCTTCCATAGGTACTCGGTATTGGTAAATGATTCAGATGAACAACTTTCTGTAGACTATGTCGTTAATTCTCTTGATCACGGTATACCGACCTTCCCAAGAGCCCTAAAGCTTTCAGGATTTTCCTTTCCTCCTTACTGATGTCCTGTCTGGAACGTACTGGTGTTAGCTCTGACATCGTACCGAGTTTTCAGCCGATCGTTTTCGAATTTCTGTTCTGTGCGACGTTGTCATGGATGGCATCGATTATTTTGGCTAAATTGGATGGGTAGTCTTCTGGTTGTCAATTCGATCTTATGGACGGCCATCAATAATGCCGAAGACTGTGCTGGCTGGTGTTCTTCCAGTGGTCTCATGGAACTCCGATCGATGGACCAATAGGAAAAGAACCATTGGTCGAGCACAGTCGGTTTGGTGTTCATAGATGACTATTCTTAGGTGATTCTCCAGAATCCGGTTAATTCTCTCCACCATGCCATCAGATTGTGGATTCAGGGGTGGTCTGGTCTCGGATTTTCGTTAACTGACAAACTCTTTAGGACACATCCGATTCAAAATTTCTCCCTTGATTCGAATCTGCAGAAAAGGTTTTCAACGAGAACTGTCTTTTGATTAGGAATGGGATATACTTCTGACCATTTACTGAAATAATCTATTCCTACTAGAAGGTAACGATTTCCAGTTTCTGTTTGGGGAAACGGTTCGGCGATGGCTATTCTCTAGAAGGGAGCTCCAACGTTGTATTGTTTCATCTAACCTTGGCTGCTAGTTCCAGATCCCTTGCTGCTGGAGCACCGGCGACACCAATCTTCTACATCTGCTCCGCTTCCTAGCCAGCAGAACCTTTTTCTAACTTTATTCAACGTCTTGTTAACGCCGAAGTGTTCTGCGCCTACTCCACCATGGACTGTCAGAACTTCGTTAACTCTATTTCTTGGAAATACAACCTGCTTTCGTACTTTCTAACCTCCTTATCTTTTTCACCTTTCTATCTAGAAAAAAAAATTGTAAAGTCCAAAATTTTACCTTTTTTGCAATACCAACCGAAATTAAATGCACTTATCCTAAATATCCAGTGGCGTGGAGATTATTATTTTGGTAAAAGTGAATCCCAGTATCGTCGTCCTGATTGGCAGGTTTATCAATTCAGCAAATTTATTATATCATTAGCTCATGTTTCATCAATCAATAAGTTCTTGTAAAATATTTAAATAAATCATCATTTTTTTAATTTCAACACCCTGTATCTTGAGAATGAAACTTTTCCGGACACATATTTAAACGAACTTTTTTATTGATTTGTGATCACTAAAGTTTGGCAGAATATTTCATTAATGCCTCGCACAGGATGCAGTTTTCCTGTAATTATCATTCCGTGCCTTTTTCGGCGCTCAACGTCATTTTTTCATCCACTTTTATTAACAATTTACTTCCAAAGGACTCTACGCCAGCTATTGCGAGTAGGGTCCGCATTTATAATGCCACGAGCAGGACATGCGGAACACGAATTTATTCCGAAAAGGGTATCTGGAAATTTGCATTCCGACCCTGGCGAATCGTGAAATCATTTTCCAGACTGGAATTAAATCGCACCCGGGTCAAGATCGTAAATATTATTAGTCCGTGGGACACGGAAGCACGAGAGCAGAGGAAAGGGGACGGAGCAAGAGCCCGGATAAAAAACGGGCCGTACAAATCACCGCCTGAACGGCATCTTGTCGAATGCCCTTCCTTGGAGATCACAATAAATAAATGTAGTGGAGGTCACCGTAATTTTATTAGGGGTAGGATTTCGTATGTCGAGTAGGCCACGATGCTCCGTTAACAGAAAAAATAATTTGTGAGAGCAGGGACGTTCCTGGGGTACTTGCCGCTCTGGTGCATAGAAAACTTGGCCGCCCTTACCCCGTTGTTTGTATCTATCATATTATGACATTATTAATATCAGGGATTGGAGATGTACTATGATGGAGGCGTGTTATTAGAAATACAGATAGATTTATTTTTGCAGTAACAAACTTTAATATTCTACTGCAAAATATAATCTAAAAAGTCATAACAAAAATAATCAAAAGCTCTAAAACTAATATGGTAACTCATTGAAAAACAGGAACTTCGTATTGCGACTAGTATGAGAGGTATTCGCAAAATATAGAATATAAAAATTTTGAGCTGTCTAAACGTCGTAAATCTGACGATAAGTAAGTAATAATTGAGAACCTTGCAGCAAAAAGGGGATAACTCCACTTTCTTGCCAAAATAACCTTTATGTGTTATACTATAAAGCAGGGCATGCTGCAGCGTTTGGCGTAAAAACGATGTAAATCCATGTAACATATAGAGCAATATATCGTTTTTGGCATTTATCTCCTAATGTTTATTGGTGCAATACGGGGATAACTCCGAATCTATCTCCTTTTTGCACCAAACCAATTTGTTCATTAAATTGCGGATATGTGAATGTATCACTTAGTGGTTAGACTCTAAACAGTCAGCAGCTTAAATCAGATACCAAAAGCAATGACGACACGGAAGTTTCACACGATGATGCAAATGAATAAAACATGAATGATATATATTTTGACCTAGAGTATTTTTATTTATTTTATTAAAAGAAGTTTGAGTTTTCTGTTTCTTGTGAAAAACATCAATAAAATGTTCAAAGAAAAATGTGTTTAGAATTTTTTTGACCTATACCAGCACTAAAAATTTAACTTTGGTGAAAAAAGTAGATAACTCCAAAGAATATTTTATTTTTTTTTTGCAAAACTCATTAATATCTAATTGTAATCTATATGTCAGATGATGCAAATTGGTCACATAATGAAAACAAAAAATTAAGAACTCTCCAACTTTAAAATTAAGAGAATGAAATGTTTTTTTCAGTTTAATTGAATCCGCCTTTTTTGGAGTTATCCCCTTTTTGCAGCGGGGTCCTCAATTATTGTAATCTCAGCACTTAATAATTAGGCGTTCACTTGTTCGTAAATGTTTACATTTTTAAAACATCCGTGCTTTTACATTTTCTTTTAAACTAATGCAAAAAATTAAAGGGCCAAAAGAATTTCCAAAATTTTTCTGTGATTTTTGACATACTGTATTTAGGTAAAAAATGGTCGTGTCAGGAATTAAAAAAAAGCATTTTGCAGCTCCAAGATTCTAGTTTTTATATCTTTCGGTCGAAATTTTTTAGGTGCTACGGTTATCATGCAATTCTAAGAAATAGCGCGATTTTTTTTCAGCTAAGCCATTACATGAACCAGATAGCTTGTTTATTCAACTTTAATTTCCTTTTTTAAATTTTTCATACGACCATTTTCCATCGAAATATCGGACTTTTAATGGAAAAGAATCCTTTTGTCTTCAATCATCGATATATCGGCGACAAATGGTTGTACAGAGAAGAACCTTGTGAAGTTTCATCTCGATCTAGAGAACCGTTTCTTTGTTTCAGTCAAACTTTTGAAAAAAATTAAAGGGTCACGCTTTTTGAGCTTAAATACTTCATATGATTAAAATGGGTAAAAAAAATTTTGAGGTTTTCTCACATTTTTACTGCAAATACGTTTAAATTGATGAAAAAAAAGAAAATTTTTTTGTTGCGCTACTAGAATTGCATGATAACCGCAGCTTCTAAAAAGTTTCGACCGAAAGATCTAAAAACAAGAATCTTAAAGATGCAATGCTTTTTTTAATTCCCGATACGACCATTTTTCACCTAAATACAGTCTGTCAAAATTCACGGAAAAATTTCGGAAATTCATATGACCCTTTAATTTTTTGCGTTAGTGTATAAAAAAAGTATATTTAATACTACATTATTTATAAGACGAAAATTAATATACATTCTATCTTTTGCAGTCTTTGCTGCTATTGTTTAAATATTTTTAGTTAGGAATCTGAGAAAGACCAGGACAGAAAAGTTGAATTTTGGCCGCCCTTGTAGCTCGGCCGCCCTAGTGCCGGGGCACCACCAGCACACTGCTCAGGAACGGCCCTGTGTGAGAGACATAATTTCTCTTCAATGGCATACACCATATATGAAAGTGTAACTATTAAATTAATTAAATTTTTCTCCACATTACATTATAATTATATTCCTATACAGGGTGATTCAGTCATGACGTCATTAATTTTAAGCACGTACTTGGAAGGCCCAATAAATACAGAAAATAGTAAAAAATCGGCGCCCTCGCATTTTCTGACCGGTACGCTCGGGACCACAAAGCGTTCGAACATTGAAGCGAAACAGCGTTGCCACATTAGAACCACTTAAATAATAATAAAATATTCAAATCTATCACCATTAATCGGATCTTCCGTATTGTTTTCCCACAAATTTGAAGATCACGTCATACATACGAAGATGGGATATGTAGAAAGTATGCAGGATGCAATACAACCCGCAGTTTATTTCGGATTGTTTCGCGTGTCAGTTGTAATGGCTAATTTTGAATATGGTGGTTTTATATGGAGAAGGTTTACGAAATGCCAATGCCGCTGCAGCAGAATATCGGTGGCGTTTCCCACATTTTCCGAGTCCACAAACCTTCGTGTGAATTTTTCAACGTCTTCGCGATACCAGATCCTTAATACCGCGACGAGGACTTGCAGGACATCGGCAAAAGGACTTGAATGTGATACTACTACTATTTCGACAAGAACCATTTCAAGGTGGTTGGGGATATCTCATAGCAAAATTTGGAGAAAAAACATGAGTTTCTAAAATAATTACCAAATACAACCGTTTATTTTACCCTAGCTTTATTAAAATTTATTTAGCTTTCGCTAATAGATCATTTTTCTTTGTGGCGTTTTTAGTGCTAATATCTTTCAAGTTTTGGCTAATTGATTAATATTTGCATTCCTTAAGGAATGGTATATTTCAGATAGTGGAGAACATTTTTTCTGCCTATTTTTTGATTCAGCTTTGGTGTGAGACAGAAAAACTTTTTACTGGTTTGGTGAGGTATTAAACCTGAACTCATTGCAGTTAGCATATTAAATATTTAACCCCTGGCAAAAGGTACTGAAATGATTTTTTCGGATTGGCTGCAGGGTCTTCCAATGGAAGGACGAGGTAAGTTACTTTATTCCTTTGTTTGAACTTTTACTCTCATAACTAACTAGATAGTTATAGTTTTTACATTGTGATCACTGACTAAATAAAATACCTCTACACAAGGACTACTCTTCAGGGAAGCTCTTCAGGAGAACACATCAGAACAACTCAACATAGTCTTTGGAGAAAGTTAGTCGCAGACATTCCCAGCCAAGCCTATACCTATCAGCTGACAGAGGCTCATCTCATCAGCTGGAGAACGAGGTCCATCAAGACAAGACACCACCACATCCTTCTGGATCCACACTACTTGAGTTACGTAAGACTCTTTAACCACTACTATCCTTGGTCAGACTCTTAGAATTTGTATAGCTTAGTTGAATGTTAATGTACGTTTCCTGTCACTTATCTCAATATTGTAAAGATTATCTGAGTGAAATAAAAGTTCATTTTTTTTAAACCCTGTATTAAATGTTTTTTTAATTTGCTTTCTTTTCTTTGACTATCCTCTTGTCTCAAAATTCAAAGCAATATCTACCGAACAAATATTTATGTCTAATTTTAAGAGATACAGTATGGCGCCCTTATAAATCTTAAGTTTCAAAATAACCCACTCTAAGTTTCAGAAACTATTTTTATGTGGTTGCATCAAAAATCAAAAAAAAAAATCGATACTTTAATTGAATGATGTATTGTCAAGAAGAATTCTACTTTCCAGAAAGATTTCTGGTTAGACAAAACTAAGATTATAAAATCAGCCTTTCCACTGATACTTTTGAGTCAAGGGGGTTGTTTATTTAATTTTTTCAATGTGGCAGCCATGCCCAATTAAAAACAGTACTAAATAAATGATTGAAAAATATGCAATTATAATAATTAGTATATATTTTAATTTGTGCCTTTATGCAGCCCCAATTATTAAATTGGACGGGTTGAACAAAAACAGTTTTCAGCTTAACGATCTTGACCAAACGATCGACAATGAAATATGACATTAACAAAGCAAAAGCGCAAACCTATTGGCTCTTTTACCTGATTAAATTTACCATTATTTTCACAAATATAAAATATTCAAAAGTAAATGATTTACAGCTGAACTCTTATAATTTCAAAGTTAAACTTTTTTTTGTCATTCGAGACGACAGTCATAAAAACAATTTTACTTAAATGTAGATTATAAATTAAATAAATGGAATCGACTGCCCTAAAATCTTGTTTCTGAACGTTAAAGACTGCAGAAAATTTGAACAATTATACAAAATTTAAACGGTACCTGCAAAAAATATGAATAATTACCTCGATTTGCGGCATTTCAGTACTTCTCTCTAAAACTATTTCACGGTTTAACAAAGTTTGTCTAATTTAACTTTTAAAATAATGTCAGTTCTATAGCCTGAGCTGGGATAATAAATTGAGAAAGTTGTTGCGATCCGAAAAAAATGTTTTGAGATTTGCAAATCTATGATTCAGAGAAGCAGACTAATTTTAATTCATAATAAATTGAATAAAAATTATTTGAACAAAATTAACGTTATTTCCATTTTGTGCCAGCTTTAGAGAAATCGATATATGTTTTATTACTGTCTAAATATTTATTGTTTTGTTTGCATATGCATAGAGAAATTAACAGTGGCATGGGTATTTCGTTTATAATAGCGAAATTAGAGTAATTGTTTTATCTATTTCAGTCTTACAGAACTCGTTGGGCAAAAATTGACTACACTTCTAAGTTCAAAGTTAAGTATGTTAAATGGTTCCGTTGCTATAAAGTTAAAGATTGATAGATAAAAAAATAAAACGATTTCTTCTAATGAACTAAGATCGCTTCTGTTTTTTATATACATGACGTGGAATACGATTCTTTTAAATCAAATTTTCTTACATACATCTTCTTCTTCGACCATCTGCTAGAGCTCGCTAGCTACGGTCTTTCCCATTGACATTTTATAAGCTTTTTGAGGTTAAATTTTTTCGGTTATTCGTATATGCACCATTTTTTTGAGGAAAAAGTAGTTGACTGTCCGAAACTCAGTAATATACAGTGTGTGCGAAAATGAGAGTGGCCTCCTTGGATGAAAATAAACCGATTAAAATCCAGAAGTTATGTACCTTAGTTACAAACTTGCTTCCCTAAAAAGTTATGTTAGCATTGAAATGGAATAAAAAATACTACCAACAACTTTTTAAAGAAACAAAATTGTACTAAGGTGACTTGATCTGAATCGGTTTATTTTCACTCAAGGAAAGTATGGCCCATTCGTTTTCGGAACAGTCAATTGTGTTTTTCTCAAAAACAATGTTTTTTCAACGATATTAACAAAAATATCGTTTTAATGTACAATGAAATTTTGTTTTATTAATTTAATTTATTTAATTTAATTAAACAAATTAAAATAATAGTAACAACGGTGAAAGAGTTACGTCATAAAATGTTACTGAGTAAGGTTGTAACCAGCGACCTCTACATATAGTAAATGGTCAAAAACTAACAGCAGAAGCATATTTAATATCATTGTCAACATTCAATAGGTTCATGATCTATAGTAAAAAATGGTCTTATTTTTTTACGTTTTATCAGTCACNGGTTTTTTGACCTTTTGACCCCTTTCCTGACCACCTAGGTCAAAAATGGTTGCGGATTCGGATTCCTGAGGGTCGAATACATATTTGCGCCCAGGTTTGATCGACAGAGGAAAAAATGGAGGTTCAGCCTTCATTTCAATGGACTATAAATGATTTACAGCAGAACTCTTATAATTTCAAAGTTAAACTTTTTTTTGCCATTCGAGACGACAGTCATAAAAACAATTTTACTTAAATGTAGATTATAAATTAAATAAATGGAATAGTCTGCCCTAAAATCTTGTTTCTGAACGTTAAAGACTGCAGAAAATTTGAACAATTATACAAAATTTAAACGGTACCTGCAAAAAATATGAATAATTACCTCGATTTGCGGCATTTCAGTACTTCTCTCTAAAACTATTTCACGGTTTAACAAAGTTTGTCTAATTTAACTTTTAAAATAATGTCAGTTCTATAGCCTGAGCTGGGATAATAAATTGAGAAAGTTGTTGCGATCCGAAAAAAATGTTTTGAGATTTGCAAATCTATGATTCAGAGAAGCAGACTAATTTTAATTCATAATAAATTGAATAAAAATTATTTGAACAAAATTAACGTTATTTCCATTTTGTGCCAGCTTTAGAGAAATCGATATATGTTTTATTACTGTCTAAATATTTATTGTTTTGTTTGCATATGCATAGAGAAATTAACAGTGGCATGGGTATTTCGTTTATAATAGCGAAATTAGAGTAATTGTTTTATCTATTTCAGTCTTACAGAACTCGTTGGGCAAAAATTGACTACACTTCTAAGTTCAAAGTTAAGTATGTTAAATGGTTCCGTTGCTATAAAGTTAAAGATTGATAGATAAAAAAATAAAACGATTTCTTCTAATGAACTAAGATCGCTTCTGTTTTTTATATACATGACGTGGAATACGATTCTTTTAAATCAAATTTTCTTACATACATCTTCTTCTTCGACCATCTGCTAGAGCTCGCTAGCTACGGTCTTTCCCATTGACATTTTATAAGCTTTTTGAGGTTAAATTTTTTCGGTTATTCGTATATGCACCATTTTTTTGAGGAAAAAGTAGTTGACTGTCCGAAACTCAGTAATATACAGTGTGTGCGAAAATGAGAGTGGCCTCCTTGGATGAAAATAAACCGATTAAAATCCAGAAGTTATGTACCTTAGTTACAAACTTGCTTCCCTAAAAAGTTATGTTAGCATTGAAATGGAATAAAAAATACTACCAACAACTTTTTAAAGAAACAAAATTGTACTAAGGTGACTTGATCTGAATCGGTTTATTTTCACTCAAGGAAAGTATGGCCCATTCGTTTTCGGAACAGTCAATTGTGTTTTTCTCAAAAACAATGTTTTTTCAACGATATTAACAAAAATATCGTTTTAATGTACAATGAAATTTTGTTTTATTAATTTAATTTATTTAATTTAATTAAACAAATTAAAATAATAGTAACAACGGTGAAAGAGTTACGTCATAAAATGTTACTGAGTAAGGTTGTAACCAGCGACCTCTACATATAGTAAATGGTCAAAAACTAACAGCAGAAGCATATTTAATATCATTGTCAACATTCAATAGGTTCATGATCTATAGTAAAAAATGGTCTTATTTTTTTACGTTTTATCAGTCACTAAATTTGCAGTACTTTTTCCAACACACCCTGTATAACTTTAAATAATTTACTCATTTTCATACCAAATTCACGTCTTTTGCCTTTTTTATAGGAACTACTGTTTTTTTTTTTTTTCACCTTTAATATAAATTTTCAGTAGGACTGACTCAGTAACATTACAAATAAACTGCACCCAATTTCAATGTTCTCGAAGGGTATCTTGGTTATTATTAAAGATAGAAAGTTGCGGTTTTTGTGAACGTTGATCGCTTTTTTGAGAGAATCGGATTTTAGATGCCTTTTTCTAGTTTTCGTGTTTGTAGCCGAAAAATCAAAATTTTGATAATTTGAGTAACCCCTGTAGCTACTACAGTAATTTTTTTCTGAAATATTGACACTTTATCTCTAACGATTTTCGATGAAAGTAAAATTTTTTAAATAGAAACCATAGTTCGCAATGGCCTATTAAAAGAGAGCACAAAAACCATTTTGTCATATGTATTTATCTCGGAAAGCATCAGATTTTACTCAACCGATTATATGAATTTGTTTTTTCCACAGCCAACTATTTACAAAAATAACACCAGATTCTATTTAAATGCGTTTGTTTTTTGTCATTACCAACTTCGTTCTTCCTTTTAGGAAAAAAGGAAAGGCTGTAGCTAACTTTTTTATATTTTTATAAATATGAGAAATTATTGATACATTTTTGGAGAGACATTCTCTTTAAAATTTGATCATGGGTAACTATGGTTTCGTTTAACAGAATATAACTTAGATCTGTAAATCAAAAACCATTAAAATTGTTAAAAAATTAAGTGTGCCACTGAATTCTGCAAAAAAAACGCAACTTTCCTCTTTAGTGATGAACCGTAGCATGATATCGCAATGGGGTGCACTATACACACCACTTTATTGTATGGTTGTGTGGTTAACTAATTATTCACCGTAAAAATATGAATACAAAATTGGCTTGATTCACAAAACAAAGACGTCCGTGTTGGGAGAATATAATATTACGATTTATATACCGAGGGGAAACCCTAGTTAGGGCGGGCGGGGGCGGTAGGATCTGAGCAGAAAGTAATTTCCGGGAATTACCACAAAAGCAATCAACTAAGAAAATCTAGAAATGAAGGTAAAGGCTTCTCAGGTTAGACTGGGAAATTAAGATGTTTTCAAAAAATTCATTTATATTTTATAGGTCATACTATCTGCGTTAGACAATATAAAATTTACAAATTTAATTATTTTGTTATTATTTTTAGAACTTCTATTGTTCTATTTTATAACAAAATGTAGTACTTGAAAGAAATCTCTTTTTAATATTTCTGATACGCTACAAATCCAAGAAATCTACATTTAAAACTGAGAATAACCTATGACTGAAACACCAAGACTAGTAGTTGTGTAGAATGAAAAATGAACTGTTCGCAGCGATTTCCTTTATATTCTTACACCCTTACATAACTGGACAATGCCAGCTTATCTTCTCAAACCTCTCAGAGATTATCATAAGCACAAGCTTTGTCCAGTTCTTGCTAAAGTGGACAAGAGGCGTAAAGGTTGTACGGTTCTATACTAGAATATGTATCATTTTCAAACTAAATGTTTTATAAAATAAATTTGTCAAGTTAGTCAAACAAAATATTTATATATGGTTGAACTCTTAGGTCGCCAACAGCAACGTAACAAGAGTTCTGTTTAGCCCTTTGGGAAAAATACTGAGCGAAATTGTTAGACATCTTGCGTTGTCCAATCATGCCTGTAGGTGCAGGAGAAAATGTTTTAAACTTCAAAGAGTGGCAAAATCTTATTCAGAAGAATTAGTTCAAAACAAAATTGGGACATGAAATCAAATTTTGCTTAGAGAGCCAGTTTAGAAAATAATCTCAAGTAATGCGATTGCCCTTACTTATATAAATGTCGGCATCAATCTTCGTAGCCACTCGAAGAACTGTCATCGTTGATGTAATGTTGGAGGGCTGTTTTGTTTGTTAGAAAATATTTAGATTGTTATCTCTTGAGGGTTTTATATAAATATTAGTATTTAGTTATAGCCTGTGTGTGAAAGACCATTTTTATGTAACTTTTGTAAATACTTCCTTATATGGTCATGTTTGGTAAAAATTAAACTGATAGGATAGAGGAACGCACAAGGGAACGCCCTTGTGAACGGAACCAAACTGGAAGTCCGGAAAGCAACCGTATCATTCAGTTGATGAGACAACCATAGCGGCAAGGCTTTTATTATTGTTATTATTGTTTTGATAGAAAAGTAGTGAACAGGTTGATAGGGCTGACAATGGCGGACCGTTAGTTCCTATTTTATAACGTGTACTGGTCCCAACCAACCTCTATGTCTCCCCAGTGTCTCCGATGTATACTATCTACTACATTGAGGAGATAATGGTTGCCTTTGATTTTTACTGAAAATTGTGTTGGTTGCAAAGTAGGTGTACACATTATTAAACATGAATAACGAATAAAATACTGAAGTTCTTAACGGAAGATCTTTTAATTGAAATCGTGCAATAAAAATGAGCAGTAAAAACCGTTATTGCCCATTTTTACACTGGAAATTATGTAAAAATCTCCCCTTACCAATCAAAATCAATTCATTTAAAATATTTGAAAAATTAAAAAATATATATTGGAAATAATGGTTCACTATCACAGAAACTGCCATTTTGTATCTTTTTTAAGTGTCATTTACGTTCTTGTCATCAATTCTTAACATAAGTGCCTTACTCTATCCGTTATAAAAGAATCATTAGCTTCAACGTTAGAGAAGTATGAGAAACCTAGAGGATGCCATTAGTCAATGCTACTTCAAGCGCCAAGCGATGTTCATTTATTACATACCCACAAGGTTGATTGCCCGCTTCACCCCTAATAAGTACACTTGAAAGTAGTAATACGTTAGGTCCAATTTAATGTAATCACCTTTAAAATACAGTTTTTGCCACTAAATAACATATTTTTTTTTCAAGAAATAGAATGAATGTATATAAAACACTCAGCACAATTTTTTTTTCTATTCGAGAAGAATAAAACGTATTTTATAATAAAAAATAGAGTATGTACAAAATCAAACTTGTTTATTGTTCTTCTTAAACTCCAGACATAAAATTCGCCGTCAATACCTCTTGATGATATGACCTTTTAGAGCAGTAAATTCGTTGATGAATCCAAGTATCATTTGCACAAATTTCCACTGTCTTGGAGTTATATCTGCTGCAGAACTGTCACTTTTGACAAGAACGTAAATAAAAATATGCTTAATATTTAATAATAGTTTAATGTTAATAAATAACAACTGATATGCTATTGTAGTCAACATCTACAATTGTTTGTTTTCAGTATCGACCGTCTCATTATTTTTAATTAGACACTTCTCGTTAGCATTTATTGTAACTGAAACAGCTATAAAGCATGTCTTATTTCTAACAAGAATTGCTTCTAATAGAGTGTTTACGACGCGAGAGTCTCGAAGACTCATTAAAAAGCTGTGAAGAATAAAACAGAACGTAGTGACTAATAGCTACGTAAATTTAAAAAGTCGACTTTGAAATCTTCGACACGAATTATCACACGAAACGTTTAAATATGTAAAAAAAGTAGTATGAAGAGTGAACTTTTTGTAATTAACTTATGCAAAATGAAACTTCAGTACCTTTAACTGTTTTCAATCGGGAAATTCGTGAGGTATTTAATCTCAATGCTTCATTTATTTTTGTTAGTGCTTCTATGGTTTCAAAGTTATTTGAATTTCTTTTATTGAAGGTCAACTCCCAAAATGTTCAGAATCGGATAAAAATTTATGGCATTAATTAGTGCTTCGTTAGCGCTTCATAATGCTTCGACTTTTATGTCTAAGATTTGCTTAGCTTTCCAGTGATTAACATTTTATTTCAAAGTCAGTGCTCAAAATGTTATGGATCTAAACGACCTTTAAACCTTTCATTAGCGCTTCGTTACTGCTTCTTAGTGCTTTGATTGGTACATTTTCAGTTCCATTAATTTTTCATTTATTTTTATGTCAAGGTTAACTGAAACACATAGGGGGTTAACCTTGACATAAAAAGAAACTGAATATTGCTGGAACTAAAAATGTATCAACCAAAATAATTAAAGCATTAAGTCCATTAGATCCAAAACACTTTGAGACTGACCTTGAAATTAAAAAAATAAATATTGCTTAAACTAAAGGTGCCCAAACAATAACAATTAAGGAAGTAAGAAACACTAACAAATCACTAACGCATGACATCAAATTCATTTAGATCTAAAACTGTCTGGAGTCTGACTGAAATAAAAAATAGTAATCACTTGAAATGAAAAAATATATACGATATTTGGAGGCTGAGTTCACGAGCCTGAGAATGCAGAAAGCTTATCGTGAATTAAAAGTACGCTGTAAAAAAATGAGTTCAACGTATGCACAGTTGTAGCATTGTTGAATATAATTATACAGGGTGTTTCTAAAATGTCATTTTGAGCAAAAAGTTTCATGTAAACATAGGTCCGAAAATGCATAATAAAAAAGTTACAGGGTGATAAATGTACAGTTTGAGAAACAATTTTTCGCAATAACTTCTACAAAAGTTAGGCAATTTAAATAAATCTAGGTGCAGTTTCTTAGACACTAAAATGCAACAATTTCGTGCAAAACCAATTTATTCCCATCGCCCAGGAGCGGAGAGCCGGGGTAGCACATAGGATTTTATTATGAAAAAAAAATTGTCCTTTGCATTTTCGGAAAATATACTAATATGTCACAAAAAAGGTACTCTTCTTCAATGTCGCCAACATGAACCTTTCTCTTTAAAATTTGCAAAAGTTATTGTCGTGCACCCGACAAGATAGAGGTAGCAAAGGAAGTTCGTCATCATAGTAGCCATGAAATTTAAAATAACCTTTCAGTTTTCCTGTCAAAAGTTAATTGTAAGTTTTGATAGCATAAAATTTAGCTGGCGTTACTCATTAAAAGTTGTTATGGCAGAACAATACACCTTTGGAGAACTTGCAGATATGTATTTAATTTACGGAAAATGTGACTGTAATACAAGAATGGCAAGTAGATTATATGAACAAATCTATCCAAATAGGAGAATACCTTCTCGAAAATTGTTTATGTCCATCGACCGGCGCCTTAGAGAAACAGGTACTTTAAAAAAAAGTCATTATGACACTGGCCGTCCCAGAACGATCCGAACTCCAGGGGCTGAAGAGCGTGTTCTCCAACGTTTTGAAGAAGATGATACTTTAAGCACCAGAAGAATTGCTTTCGCCGAAAATATGCCACATTCCTTGGTATGGAGGATTGCTAGGGAACAACAACTGCATCCATATCATATGACTAAAGTACAAGAATTGCTTGCTGAAGATTTGCCAAAACGACTACAATTTTGCAACTGGATGTCAGAAAAGGTTCGTGTTGATGCGATGTTCGCCAAACGTATTTTGTTTACTGATGAGTGTTGTTTCACAAAAAATGGCATTTTCAATTTAAGAAATAGTCATCACTGGAATGATGAAAATCCAAATGCAACAGTTGTGCGACATTCACAATACAAAATTAAAATGGGTGGGAATAATTGGCAATAAACTTTTGAGTCCAATTGAACTTCCTCTAAATGTGAATGGGGAAAATTACTTACATTTTTTGAGCAACGACTTTGTTGAAGTTTTGGAAGATATTGATTTGGAAACAGAAGAAATATGTGGCTAATGCAAGACGGGGCCCCTCCTCACTACTCTCGACAAGTAAGGTGACACTTAAATAATATTTTTGCAAATAGATGGATTGGTCGTGGATGGGATGCTCCTCAGCCATGGCCACCAAGAAGCCCAGATCTAACTCCTTTAGATTTTTTTGTTTGGGGATACGCAAAATCTAAAGTGTATGAAATTCCAATAGAAGACGAGGATCATTTAAGGCAAAGAATAACGGACACTTTCAATGAAATAAAGACGAATGAAGAAGTTTTGAATAAGCTCCCCTTTCATTTCTTAAAAAGAGTTAGAGCATGTATTAGAGCTAACGGTGATTACTTTCAACATATGTTTAAATAACTTCTTTTTTCTTTGTAGTAAGTAGTTTTGTTATGTTGTAATTTAAAAATAAATGTTATTTGTTATAACAAATTTACAAACCAAATCCATACCCAGTTACCACATAAAGCATAGCCTTCTTGATTACAGCATTCTTGTTGTCGGGTGCACGACAATAAATTTTGCAAATTTTAAAGAGAACGGTTCATGTTGGCAACATTGAACAAGAGTACCTTTTTTGTGACATATTAGTTTATTTTTCAGAAAATTTGATCAATTTTCCGAAAATGCAGAGGACAATTTTTTTTTCATAATAAAATCCTATGTGCTACCCCGGCTCTCCGCTCCTGGGCGATGGGAATAAATTGTTTTTGCACGAAATTGTTGCATTTTAGTGTCTAAGAAACTGCACCAAGATTCATTTAAATTGCCTAACTTTTGTAGAAGTTATTGCGAAAAATTGTTTCTCAAACTGTACCTTTATCACCCTGTAACTTTTTTATTATGCATTTTCGGACCTATGTTTACATGAAACTTTTTGCTCAAAATGACATTTTCTATCTGTCATTTTCATTTGGCACCATAGTTTAGAAACACCCTGTCATATACCGAAAATTGTATGTAAAATGTTCTATTTTTACTTTACTTTACCATTTTGTGAGCTAATATTGAATTGAACACCCTGAAACCGGTATGTACCTGGTGTATATTAAGTAAGTGTCATTTATGAATTAGCGATCAGTAAGTGAGTAAAATTCTGTATTTATATAGAAGATTAAGAGAAACAGGTAAATTAAAAACAACAAAAATTAATTTTGGACGACGCAACGGCGTTATACTAGAACTCAGGAATCTGAGGAAACGGTCCTGACAGCAGTAGAAAATAATTATATGTTAGGTACCCGACAAATTTCTAGAAATTTAAACATAACACAGTCATCTGTTTGGAGAACATTTCGCGAACAACAATTGCACCCTTATCACTTTGAACGTGTTCAACATTTATTACCTCAAGATTACCCAACAAGACTAGAGTTGTCGCGATTGCTGTTTGGCAGGCTTGCTGAGAATCCCAATTTTTCCGCGAATATCTTATTTACAGATGAAGCATCGTTTACGAGACGAGGAATAATAAACATCCACCATAATCATTTGTGGCGCGAGGAAATACTCACGTCATTCGAATAACAAATTTTCAACATGAGTTTTCAATTAACGTTCATGCTGGCATTATTGGCGACACGCTCATGGGTCCTTTTAGGCTACCAAATAGACTGGATGGCCAGTATTACCTTAATTTTTTAATGAATGATTTGAACAGCTTGTTAGATGAAGTACCACTGGATGTGCGGAGGAGCCTTTGGTTAAATCAAGACGGCGCTCCGGCACATTTTGCTCGACAAGTAAGAGATTATTTAAATATGACATACCCTAGACTGTGGATTGGACGTGGTAATCCAATCCAGTGACCCGCCCGTTCACCGGACTTAAATCCTCTGGATTTCCACACTTGATGTCATGATAAGGAGCTGATTTACGTAACTCCAGTAACTTCGATTAATGAATTATGGCAACGAATTCAACAAGCCTTTCAAACAATTCGTAATACACCCGGGATTTTTTAAAGAATAAGAAGATCCTTAGCTCGGAGGGTAGAATCGGGTGTGGAATCACAAGGCCGTCACTTCCAGCACCTACTCTGATATTTTACATTATTTCCAGTTATACAATTTTTATTATTACGTTTTCACCCTTAAATTTGTTTATTGTTTAAGTTATTTCATTCTGACAAAATTAGTTGAAATTACTCAAAAACTGTAGCTTTAATCAAAATTTTGCAAGAGACCAATTCGATAGATAATTGAACACTTTACACGTTTGACAAAATTAGCAGTGGCGTAGAAAATATTTTTAAAAAAGGGGTCACGTTGACCCCGTCTCTACGACACTGCTGCTCATAAAATTTTGAGCAGTACATCAAATATTTCTGTGATATTTTCAAAATTTTTCTGGTTACACCACGCTTCAAGTAAAATTTTCTCATTTTTCTCTTTGGACTTCTCGAGAATAATTATGGCTGAGCATTCTACTTGCTAAGCATTTTCTAAGTCTGAATCGTCACTTTATTGAATCATAATTTACAAGAAGCTTAAGTTGTGGCAAAAATATTATCTTAGAGAAATTTCTAATGGCTGCAGATGTCACTTGACAATAAATATTCAGTCTCACAGTAACTAAATCGAAAGCTTTTTCATGCACGACTTGTTTGTTCAAAAACATAAAATTTTTTTAGTTTTAATATAAATTTATTCAAAAAACGTCATAATCACTACGGTCATTAAGTGTCTTATTGGTTTCAGACATTTTGGAGATCTCGACATCATCTCGATCTCCAAACATATTCTCAACCAGTAAACAACACTTACTGACTTATACTATATCCGATGCAGTAATCCGGAATTAAAAATTGTTTCCTACTTTTTGCTCGACTGCATTATTTACATATTCTAAGATTAAAAAAACCTTCCAAATATATGCAGCTTTGCTTATTTTGTTGAAGAAATTGGTAATTTCAATCCGTCTATAAAGTAACGATTTCAGTATAACCTCGGAGCACACAAAGAAGAAAAATGAAATCTATCAGCGTAGAGAAAATAAAATCACGGACAGGTCTGCGTTTACAAATCCCCAAATCCGGATACGATTCAACGGACCGCTTTGACTGACACAAAGCTGCCCTTATAGCTCATCGACCGCTCCTGCTGCAGACATAAAATCCGAGATAGTCCGAGATTTGTATAGTATAATGATGCTTGAATTCCTCAACGAATTACTGCTTGTAAAAGGTCGCGCTGTATCAGTAAAAATATATTTAGGGGCACTGAAGGCGAATTCTTTTTATGGATAATTTCAGAAACTGACAAGAGTGGTACATAAGATTGCCTTTATACATACTCTAATTTACTTTATAAGATACATCTCGTTACATAATCCTCCAATAATAAATTCAACTGAGTGATTATGTCTATTTCCTTAAAAATAAATTATTTTGCTATTTTTTAGTGACAGAACCTGCATAATATTAAAGCTAATTGGTAGCCCAAAACATAATGCATAATCGCTTTCAACTTACTTATTTGGAAGAAGCAGGAAACCAAACTTGCAAGTATGTAAGAAATTAATATTACTTGGCGTTTGAAATAGCATTGCCTAATGGCATTTCTAAGTTGCTCTTACTTCCAGAACATAAATAATAATAATAATAATAATAATAATAATAGTCTTTATTGTTCTATAACAAACATACATATTGCACAAACTAGTTTCCATTAAGTCGAACAAAAGGCGAAGTCTAGTCTGCACAAGCAAGGTTGTGCACACTACTCAACATAACCTATTACTAACATAAATATTCTAATCCTAAATAATAATTATTAGTAATGACATTTAACCACAAATAAATAGTAGTATTATTAATAATATTGCCGCTCAAATAAAAGTCTTTTATATTTACGTTTGAATGAGTATATATTGCTCTCTTTTATATCTTGATCCAAATTATTATAAACATCGCAAATTTGATAACTAAATGACCTCTTAAACATCTCAGTATTATGTTGTGGGGGAGTTAGAAGACCCTTATATCTTATATTAATTGTATGTACGTCCGTTCTAAATTTGATCTTTCTATATAGATAAGGCGGTGATTTATTTAAAATAATTGAATGATATAAACAAGCTGCATGGTGTAATTGTCTGTTTTCCATATTAAGCCATTTCACTTCTTGAAGTTTGTAGGATATTCTTTGATTTTTCCGAATTCCATAAATAAATCTGAGGCAAGAGTTTTGTAACTTTTGAATTTTACGTTTATATAATGCATTGATGCACGGTCCATACAAAACATCAGCAAAATTTAATAGTGATAAAATTAAACTTTCACAAAGCATAATTTTAGTTTCAGTAGGCATACAATGTCTATTAGTATATATTGCTCTTAATACGGAGTATCCTTTTTGTATAGTTTTATCTACATATTCTTTAAATCTAAGATCACTATCAATAATTACACCAAGACTTTTGACTTTATCTAATTTTGGCAAAATGGACCCTTGTATATTAATATCTATTTGATTTTGCACAACTAATCGATGCTTCTTGGGACCAAATATGATGACGTTAGACTTTGATGTATTGATTAAGAGACAATGGTCTTTAGCTTCATTTATAAAATTATTCAAATCATTATTAATACGCGCAGAAGCAATATCTATCTCACTAGGAGAAAATGAATAATATATTTGCGTATCATCCGCATAAAGATGTATGCTGCTAAACTTTAATGAGTTTATTAAATTGCTAGTATAAATGGTAAAAAGAAGAGGACCCAGAATTGACCCTTGCGGTACACCTGACTTTAATAACAAAGAATGTGACATACTATCATTTAATCGCACTCTTTGAGAGCGATTCTGTATATAATTTTCAAACAGCATCAAAGCATTATTTGACAAACCTATATATTTAAGGATCGCAAGCATAATGTCATGATTTATTGTGTCAAAGGCTCTACTGAAATCCAATAAAACTAATATAGAGCAAAGACCTTTATCAGTTGAATTTATAATGTCATCAACTACATGTAAGAGCGCTGTTACACAGCTGTGACCAGCTCTAAATCCGGACTGAATCTCAGGAATTAGTTTATTTGCTTGCAAATGTATCCGTAACTGTATATCCATTACCCTTTCGATAACTTTTGATATGGTTGGCAAAATACTTATGGCACGAAGGTCCTTAAATTCCTCAGGATTACTTTTTTTTGGTAGCACAGTTATCACAGCACTCCTCCACAGAGCTGGGAAGACAGATTCAGTAAGACAATAATTAACAATGTGTTATGTATGGAATTACTTCAGGAATAAATAATTTTAAAAAGGTTAAATTTAAATAAATTTAAATGACATTCGAAAAAAGGAAGCGTACCTATGGATAGTTTCCATGACACGTGTTCAGTGAACCTGACTTGCATGTTATTTCCAGTATTTTTTTTTCAATTTTAAAAATTTCTTCAATGAATTGAGTTTGATTTGTTATTTGAAAATTCTTTATTGTATGTGTCTGGAATCTGGAATTGTGAAGAGGGTAGCTAAGAAGCTACAGCACTTAGACCCCATTTCATAAACTCTTTGTGGGTGTTTTCCTTGATAATTTCAGCAAATCCTGATAGCGGAAGCATACTGAAGGGACTGGGTACAGAAATATTGAGGCTCGATGCACTACTGGCTAGCTTATCAACTTCTTTATTGCAATTGCACAACTCGTGTCCCTTGACCCAGCATACAGATATGCTGTTGGGAACTGTGACCACGACCAGTGCCTGGTGATATTCCCATACTGACCTAATCATTATCTTATGATTACAAAGGCCAGTAATGCTTGTATATTCTAATGGTTTTACCCGGACAATTTCTTTGGCGGCTATGGTTATACCTGCTAATTTCGTTTGTACCACGGTATAATGTCCATCCATTTCCCACTGATATCGGATGTGTAGGGATCTGGAATACATTCCACATCCTGCACCATTCCTCCTTTTTGATCCGTCTGTGAAGACGTTAATTACATCCTCGCCGGCGATCTCCTTATATCTCCTAATGAGTAAATACTGTCAGAGTCTGCCTGAAGAAGGAGCATCTTCCTGACGACTCCTTTCCATAGGAGACTCCTAAGTTCTCTACGTCCTACATCCGGTTTGAAATCAACTTGAGGCGAAGCATAGTCAAGGCCACTTTTGTTAGATAGATATTCAAAGGTGGCATTACCTCCATTACTACCGTGGATGTTGTTCGCATAGCTCCAGTTATGCTCAGACAGGCAGAGCTTTTGCTTAGCTGTCGTCTGCTGGACCACGATAGCCCGTAGGCTAACATTGGTCTCACAATGGCAGTGTACATCCACATGACCACTTTTGGTTTCATTCCCCAGGTTTTACCAACGGTCTTGCAGCACTGCTCATAGGATACTTACGCCTTTTTAGTCTCCTTTCAAAATGAAGATTTGATATTAGCTTTGCATCGATTGTGACCCTTAGGTATTTCATGTCCAATGCTTATAGGTGTAATAATATGATCATATCCGAAAATGATCTTTAATGGCAAAAGTAACTGTATACCCTTTTTGATTTTATTCCTCATTATCTTGGCAATACGGATGGAGTTAA
Organism: Anoplophora glabripennis; assembly: GCF_000390285.2. Classification (NCBI taxonomy): domain Eukaryota; kingdom Metazoa; phylum Arthropoda; class Insecta; order Coleoptera; family Cerambycidae; genus Anoplophora; species Anoplophora glabripennis. Next base: position 867,968 of record NW_019416237.1, read on the forward strand.
AAAATGAAATACATACTTTAATATTTTCCAATGTATGAAAAAAGTCACTCTTAAAATAATTCCGCTTGTGTTCAGATGTGCAACAATTTAATTTTAGGTGGATCAAAGTGGTATAAAAAACATTTTTTCATTTCATTTCATAGGGTTTTTAGAAAATTTTTCGAATTTATTTGAAATTTAAATAAAGTAAAAATGTTATTCTTTTTTCATAAACGATTTAATACAATTTTGTCTTTTTTCAGGAGGAATGTGTCGTTACTTTCGTCTCTATCAGACATTTTAGGATTGTCACACACAACAACAACATACTAACAAAGCCGAGTGGCGGATATTTATTTAATATTAACAATATCAACGTACTTAGTTACTATGACAAAACGAATTCAAATATAGGTATACAAATTGAGTTTTTATACGAAATCTTTGAACGTTTTAATGAAATAGTGTTCCAGGAATCCAACCTACAACTACCTATTCATCTGTTGACCTTTTTACAACGTTACACGTCACTTCACACTCCTATACACGGAATTGCTGTACTATGAAGTCAACTTTCCGTTACACATACTTGAATAAGGTCATTCATATAGTTTTTTCTCTAAGCCAATTTTAAGTCTTTGAAAATCTGTTATTATTTGTTGGAGCTTTCTTCGGTAAGTATTATGTCTGAAAGTCACTCTAAAATGGTCAACATATAGAGTTAGGTATTTTCTTATGAAATGCGTATCGCTATGAAAAAAAAGGAAAAATTTAAAGTCAAGATATAATTTAGGCTGATCAGTTCAGTATCTGCAAAATTTTAATTCCCAGTGAAAAAGACTTTGCACATAAATCTTAACTTTCCCGTCCCGATAGGGAGACAAAACACGTTTGCTATGGCCTACCCAACGGTACGTATAGACATATGTTTCATTTAAATATAGTACTGTTACACTAATATGGACAGGAACCCCATCATGGATAAATCAAATCTGAGCTCTTACATCTAGAAATACATAATCAAAATACTGGAGATACTTTTTCGAGAAAGTAAGTGTATTTAAATAACACTACTCTGTTTAGGTGGCGGAAATTACGAGCGAAGAATTCCAATCCTCACATTCAAAGAAAGCTGTTGTAGATAATGAGAATGTATATTCTACTAGGACACGTGGATTTTTTTCTGGCTAAATGTGGTTATTATTTAATTGCAAAGCAATTTTTTTTAGTGCTGTTAACCGGTTTCAAAGGATGCAAGGTGTGAAGAGGAGATGCTTCGAAAACAAGACCGCAAGACCATAAACGAAATGCTTATCGGCCATTTCGGCATTAGTTTAATTTTGCGTATTAAGTAAAGAAATTATATTTGCACAAAAAACGGCAATAATATTAAGGCATATTCATTTTAAGACCCTTATGCAAATCAGGATTTGGCTAACAACATAATATTTTTTTTTGAAAATCTATAACATTTACTAAAAAAAAATACACATTTGTACCGTGTCGATACAAAAAAAAGTTACGTAAGAAATTAGTTGCAGGGGTAGCTGCAACTGAAGTGGAAGGTCAAGAAATCATCCAACAAACCTTAAATTAAAAATAAATTCACCTTTTTAATTTTTTCGCACTTAATTATTTTCACCTTGTATTATACTACTAAAAATACATTCAGAGCAATAATTATTTTCTCGTGACATTTGTAAAAAACCATTGTTACAGCAATCCAAACCAGCAAATTAACAAAACAAAAATCCTCCTACACACAATAGAGAGAATCGTCTACCTGGAATAATTATTTCATTCCTACGGATTCGTCGGTTCCAAAATTGGCCACTTTGTCTTTAAGGCAAATGAGAAGGCAGACGCTCAGTCTGCCGGGGCTGCCAAGACGGCAAAGGCCGAATCAGCAGTCGCGACACGTTCTATGTGGAAATTCCACTACATTTGACGTGGTCGTTAAGGGATGGAAGACGACTGATCACATCTTTCCTTTGGTTGTTGCGAGTCAATCAGTCCTCTGGGACAGGAATGTAGGAATTTGCATAATTAATTAGCCACCTTGGTCTGTTGATTTGCTCCAGTTATGCGTCGCGTGATATTGTCTAGTCCAGCAATCGATACGGTATGTAGGTAGAGCGAAGTGGCGCAATGTGACATTAAAAGGTCCTGGAATGCCGCTTCAGGGCAACTATTTATAAAAGTTTATAATTAGATCGTGACATTTCATGTCTGCAGCTTTTTTATTCCCGTAGATCAATTTAAGGATAGATGATCTTTTTCCATTTTTTGTATAGGGTTATTCATATAACATTTTCCCCCTTAACTATTTTATTTTTTGAGTTAGACAAAAATGGTTATAATAAAAGTTGTAGAAAATCTTTCTATGAGTTTAAAGAGCTTATGAAAATAGCAATTATATAGGGGTTTCCAAATATACGAACCAAACCTGATTTTTTTTAATGGAACGCCCTGTACAGGGTGATTCACTATATTTTGACCCCCCTTTAACTTTTTTGTTTTAAGAGTTATAAAAAAAATGTAAAATACAAAAGTTGCACGATTTCTTATGAATTTTTCGAAAATGACATTTGAAAAACAAATGAAGTTCAAACAAAATGGCCGCGGATGTTAACTTTGTTAATTTAAATGGAACACCCTATTTATTTTTACATATTTGAATAGAACGTTCCCTGTCGAGCACAGTCATATAGGGTTTGTTGGGTCCATCTCTAACAATAAGCGAGATACTATTAAAAAAGGAAAGAATGTTTTTTATTAAGAAAATAATATATCTTGTAATTGCTAGACCTCTTTCAGGTATTTCTGCTGTATGCTATCTTTCTTGTGAGAAGAATGCTATGCGCACTAGACGCGAGTATGCACGAAGATTTCCCGCTAAACGCATACCTAATAAAATATATATCAGACATATCTACAAAAAGTTGAGAAATACTGGTACGGTAAAAAATAAGGAAAAAGGAAATAAACCCCACAACATTCTAACTGAATATATTTAAGAAATAATTTTAGTTTACTTTAAAAAAAACACAACATTTCACTCAAGATGCTTCAAGGTATTTGGAAATATCCCGGATAGACCGGGCGCTTGTGACAGAAAAAAGGGCCTGATTTTTTACAGGCTGCCATTAAGTTGAGTCATATTTAGCTATCGATTAACGCACTTGAGAACCCTAGCCACGCGTTAATGCATATTTACACATTAACTTTACTACCATTTATTGATACACAAAACAACGTTGCACAAGCCACTAAAACTTTGTTGGCAGACCAGACGGTGTTCTCGAGTACACGCGTGAAGAACACAAATGGCGTTTACCTATAAAATCGTAGATCTGAGAACAATTTTTTGAGTGAAAGTACTCAGCTTTAGTTCAAATATTATCACAAATAAGTAAAATTATCAAAATGCTCAATATTGAGTGAAAATATACTCAATAATTTCATTCAATTTTTTTACAGTGTACGACATAATGACATATTGTAAATTTCTTCTGAAAATCAATTTTATCTAAATTTGTAGTATTTTGGTTGTTAGCGTTATTAATTTTATTGTTCATTACTTGCTTTCACATATTAAACTACATATTTGTACTCCGTAAGACTTCTCGAAAAGAATACCTAAACTCATGTTGTAATTTTATGAAATTGTTAGATACTAAATAATGGCTAAAATTCAAAATTAACACAAATAAATTCTATTTAAATAAAACAGTTTCGTGAGGACTATTTCCGTTAGAACCAAGCATATTTTCAATTTTACTGCCTAGAAACTGCACAGACCTATTTATCATCTCTAAAATAATTTAACACGCGACTACGCTAACTTCTTTATCGTAATATTAAGCTATCCTAGTAATTTTAATAATTTATGACCCGACTACGGTTATAAGTTTAAATTACTTCGTCCGCCGCTACTGGATGTCCTCAACGAAATCACCTGTCAGCAGAAGATATTCAACTCTCTCTAATAAAACGAAGAAAAATTGTAGGTATATGACTAGAAAAATAACTGTTCCAAATTTATTTAATATTAAACTTGTAACCAAAAGGAGTTGATCTATGAGCAAGTGCTCGCAATAACAACAAAAATATGCAATACACAGATTGCAACATGTCTTTTCACGAAAGATCGTGCAACTTTGGTATTTCACATTTTTTTATAACTCTTAAAACAAAAAAGTTAAAGGGGGGGTCAAAATATAGTGAATCACCCTGTACCTAGTTATAAGTCTGTGTAGAGATTTTATTATAAGCAGATGTTGATGTTGATTACGAAAATATTTAGTTCCTGTTCCTTTAGTTGATTATTTTATTTTTGTTTTGTTAATTAAAAGATTGTGATTATCAGTGATAAATTAATAGGAAGAACATTTCTGTATCTTTAAATTAAAGCTTGTTTTTTTTTTAAGATTTCTTCGGTTAAATTCCTTATTTACTATTTATTTAATTAAAAGACTGCATAATTAATGATTATTAATAATTATTATTGGAAGAAAACTACGATTAAAAAACATTGAAATAAACATAATTATATTGAAAGTGTTTAATAAAAAAACAAGTTAAAGGTTTTTAAGAGGAAACTCAAAGTTTAATTTAGTTTTGTTAGTAGAAGTAGAAACATAAGTAATTAATAAAAATACTGAATAAATAATAAATGTTATTGACGATTGTGAAGTATAATAGCATGTTTATATTTCGCATTGCAATACCAAAATTATGACTTTTTTAAGTTTTAGAAATTTCTCGAAAATTCGAGAATTCCCGGGAATTCCTAGTCGAGAATTCTCGAGACCCGAGAAAAAAAGTAGGCCGAGAAATCAGAAACCCTATTTCAAATTGTACTTTTGCTACAGTTATAGTGAGCATAATATGTTGAATGTCCTATCGTCTCAACTTACTGGGTTGAGAAAATTTTAGATTCAGTTTTAGTTCCAGTATCTGGGTTTCAACTAGCTTCGTATTAGGCCCAATGTATTTTATATTATCTTTCTGAAGCATGGATTCTATTTAGTTTTGGTTTTGTTATTGGATTTTCAAATTCTTAACGTCTTTCTTAAAATCATTCGAACAGAACACTTTACAAGAAGGCCGTGTTCAATACACACTTTCCATTGTTTCTTTGGAATTAATGATAAAATTATTTTCTGTCATGTTTCTCGACTAGTAACAAAACGGCGTTTTCCAGAAGAAAGGAACGTCGTAGATTTCTTAGAACCAATTGTAAGGCTTCTATTAACTCTCAGCTGAGTTAATATTTGCTCGAGAGTGCACGTAATATTTGTCGTGTATTATTTGAGGCAATATTATATTCGTGACAACAGACAATATAGAAGGGCGCAACTGCGGCAACCCCGGCAATGATTACAGCTGAGAGATGTCTAATAGCCTCAGGGAGGATAAATCCTAGCACTATGCTGCAGCTCCATTACAATGAACCGCAGATAGTAGTGGGATGGGGCGAAACTATAATGAAAAAACTGACGGCTATAAGAATTTACTCTCAGGATTTATTAACCAAATAATAAATTATAAACATTTTTGTTAGTGAATTGAACCTTTGGGGGACTACTAGGATTTCTTGAAGATGTACGAGGATTTCCTTACAACTTCCAGGGTGCACAGGAACGTACTAGGGATGTATAGAAATTTAAAAGAATATACATGATTTACCATGCTTTCTAACATGAAATTTGAAGCAATAATTGTAGATATGGAGTTACAATTTTAAACAAAATAGGCAATAAATTCACATACAGTGATCCATATAACCCAAGTTGAAAATACACTATTTAGATACTCTGTTAAACCCTTCACAAGTTTTGTTTGAACTTTTTTTTTGTTATTACCATAGCAACGGCAGTATGAAGGACGCCATCTTGAGATTTTTAAATTGTCATAACTTCTAAATGCCTTAATCGATTTCAAGAAACGACGGTTCATTTTAAAGAACTATTAATAAAATTTATATTTATGATATGGCCATAAAAATGTTATTTTTCTGCGCAACGCTAGATGACGCTAATTAGATAAGTTTTGTAATTGTCTCCGTTTGCTAAAAGAAATAAATCCAACGTTTTTTTTTAATATTTGGAATTAATAAAAAAAAATGAAACTGCAGTTATCAAAAAAAATTCAAAATATAACATGTACTTTTTTAAATATAAGCTTGTTATAGTTTTACAGTTTAAATGTTCTAGTGCAACTTCACTATTTTAGCAATGACTTGAACACGAAAAAAGATATCTACCTCCGGTTTGTGTATTTGTTTTCCTTAATAAATGGCCTATCAAGCCATTAGAAAAAACCTATATGGTTGCATTTAATTTAGTAAACCGAGACATTTACAAAACTTTTCTAATTAGCGTCATCTACCGTTGGGCAGGTAACCGTTAATGGATCACCCTGTAGATAGTAGGTATAGATATTCAGTTTACTTTCGTAATAAAAATTTTGCAGAAGCGACCTTCGGTTTTTTAGTAAGTAGATGATCATGTGCTGCCGTGAAATATGGTAAACTGTAATTAAATTAAATAAGGTCAACTGAAGCAGCAAAATACGTGCATGACTACAATTACTACTCGACTTTGGCAATAAATATTCAAAACTGACATTAATTTTTTTATTATTTTTTTATTCTATAGTAAATATTCAAAACTGGCGCAAATTTTTTTATTTTATAGTAATAACCTTTATTTTGGAAGAAAAAAACTAAATACGATGAAAAAATATTGTTCGGTGCAAAAAAAATAAGATAAAAAATACAGCATATCCATAAATAAAATTGAATTTCCATTATGCCCAACCTGCAAAATAATCTAATGATTACAGCACCTAAGTAAAAAGTATACCTACAAGAATCTACATTTAATGACAATAAAACATGTCTTAATGAAATAGCACTGGAAATGGCGTGGTTTTTTAATAAAATGGTGAATATCTCTAAAACGGCTAGATTTTGATATACAAAAAGTAGACCACTTTCGAATTAAACGTAATTTTTCAATGATAATTTTAAGTCTGTATTTACTTTTTGCAAAGTATGCTTTGGTATTAAAAACAACGCTAAAGTACACTGAAAGAAATGCGTTTTATTCTTTATTAGAATATACCATTATAAGACCATTGTATACTATATGTGACAGTTAAACAGGTGAATATTGGATATAAAACGCGTATTGCTAGCACAGTGGTATAGTGACTATAAACCTTATTCTTTATTAAATTATTGTATAACTAGTATACAACGTTTTTTATACCCTTTACGAAATAATAGCAATAACTGTTATTAAAGTGTTCCATATCGTTATTAGAACATCTAGTACTGGTTATAAGTTTTATAATAATAAATGTATTAAACTGTTGTATACTCTGTATGAGTTAAAAACATATGTCATTAAGTTTTCAGAAATTTTATTGGATAACTGTAATTACAAGCTAAGGTTCTAATGTAAACATACATAAAACATACTTTTAAGCATTAAAAATGATGACAAATCGCTCCCAAAACTGTCCAGTTTATTTTCTTAGCAACGATGCACCCGTATTTTCTTGTATTACATGAGAATTTGCACTATAACTCTTCCACCTTAAGAATGAAGCATCCCCAGAAAGGTTGAGCTTCTTTCCATATAATTTTATTTCCTCTGGTTGATTGACTTTATACCCATGCTCTTCTTTGTCACCGTTAACCTTCTGTTCCTCCATCTTATGTAAAACTTAACATCAGCGATTTCTAATAGGACCTACAAAATAATAATTTTTAAGATTTAGACAAGATTTACATTTGAAAAAACAAAACAATTACAAGCCATAAAACAGTTAGATACTTACATAATAATTTTCCATTTCACACAACGCGATATGATCATGTATCCCACAAAACATGTGCATATACTGTCCATTTTCATCAAACTAGACGTGTGTAAGTCGATGCACAGCGGACTGTCGGAAATTTTACGATTGTTGTATTTTCTCTTCTTGAGTAAAGATAATAAAGACGTTGTGGTTTTGTGTGTTTATTTTGACAATGATTGAACATGTATGGACAATAAAAGTGGACTGTATAAGATAGTTGAGTACCGTTCTGCTTCATGCATAGCATGCTACTGAAATCTTAGAAGGGATGAGCTCGTGCGGCGAACCCTAAATCAGCGGCTGGAATAGCCAGGTTTCTTATTGAGTCGGCGCACTTCGCTCTCGGGTCTGACATATGATTATTATTACAAGACTATGAATATAACTTAACAACGATCATAACCGATTATGCACCGAGAGGTGACGATCACTTAACCATTATAAGATGCGTTTTACACGTTAAAAACGGAAACATATTCAGTATAAGAACGAATAATTCTGTTAATACAATTGTTATATACAAATTCGGATACTGGTCTTTATACAACAAATCTTCCCTACTATACAACTGGAATATAAAGTCTATAACACCTAATAATGTATAAGTAATTCATTATAACCTTTATTTCATAGATGCATAAGGTGTATTAAGCACCTTCCAGTTAAACTGATTGAATAATGAGTATGGAGATGATTGCTTTTTTTTAATAAAAGTTGTATATTGGTTATAAAAGTTTTAATATGCGCTATACACATTATTCTAGATAAACAGTTTAATAAGCCCATTTCTTTCATTGTGTAACTAGGGATTTGTTTACACTAACTTATCAAAGTTATATTGAGTAAGTTTCTTTATTAACCAACTAATTATTGTTATTTCTGTTAAAATGTCACGTCATAGTGGGCTTTCAAATGCATAAATGCGAGATATGGTCTGCCTTCAGCCCCAGGAAAATTTTTATTCTCGCAGGGTTGCGCTGCATTATTTCGAATTTTATCCGGATAGAACGCAACCAAATCATAAAACTTTGAAGTCACTGTACGATAGATTAGACAAAACTGACACACTTCATCGCGAAAACAAGAATGCGGGAAGACCGAGAGTAATTGATGCGGATATGGAGGATGAAATTGTAGTTCGTATTACCGAAGGCTCAGAAACCAGCACAAGACGTATTGGTGCAGCCATGGGTATAAGCAAATCTTTGGTATCCGAAAAGAAATACGGAAAAATACGGAAAGAAAAGCTGTATCCATATCATTTTACTCCGGTTCAGCAGCTTTTACCTTAGGACTTTCCAGCGAGGCTCCAATTTTGTTAGTGTCTTAGAGAGCGCGATTTAGAGGATCCAATGTTCTACAACAAAATTTTATTTACTGATGAAGCCACATTCACTCGAAGAGGTGTGTTTAACTGGCGCAATAGCCATACCTATGCGATGGAAATTCCGCATGCCCTCCAAGAACACCATTTTCAACATGAAATTTCAATATACGTTTGGTGTCCTTCTGAATTGTATTGTGGGGCCATTTGATCTGCCACCCAGACTTTACGGAGCAACATAACTCAGTTTTTTTAGAAATATACATTTAACTATAAGACGTGACTTTTGGTACATGCATAATGGTGACCCAGCATATTATACCCTAGAACAAGGGTCGGCAACTGGTGGACCGCGGTCCAGGTCCGGACCGCGGAAGGTAGAATACTGGACGGCCAAAAATTTTTTGAAAGTATAAATTACTCAAATAAATTATTTAAAAAATGTTTTTTACGTTTAAGTGTCAATCTTATCATTTTTTGTAGTATTTTACAATTGTGTGAGTGTTTTGAGTTCTTAATTAGTAAGCAGATTAAATTTGAGTCCAAATTAAAATAAAAAAATAAGAAATATAAATTTTTTTTCTGGACCTCATTCAAAATTTTCAAAAGTATCCGGACCCCACCTAAAATTACTTGCCGACCCCTGCCCTAGAAGTTAGGAGTTTTCTTTATGAAGTTTTCCCTTATAGGTAAATTGGTAGAGGTAGTGTACACATATGGCCAGCACGTAGTCCCAATTTAAATCCCCTAGATTTTTACTTTTCGGGCTACCAAAAATCACTTGTTTATAAAAATAAAATAAATAACCGCCAGAAATTATGGCAAAAAATTGTAGAAGTTCAGGTCAGGGCTCAACAAAACTAATTTTTTAAGGTAAGACAAAACTTGAATAAACGAGTTAGACAATGAATTGTAGTAAATAGTTAACATTTTCAACATTTATTGTTGCTTGTTTGTTTCCGAGATTATTGTAGATTAATTTAAATTAGAATATCCTTTCCATCCCTATTCATTTTGTCAACCATTTATTTTTATTTAACTACTTTTTTACATTTCCTTTTACTTAATTGGTTTGTAAAAGCCTTAATAAAAAGTATACACAACTTCACTAAAAAATTACTTTTAAATCGAAAATGGTCTACTTTTTACTTCAAAATAATATTCCATTTTTGTGTGAAATTGAATGTCATTTATTTATTTTTGTTCGAGAATGTATATACAGGGTGAAGAAAAAAGTTTTGGCCATGTTAATGGACCAATGTTGCTGTAGGTGGCGTCATCTAGCAGCAATACTGAAATTGACACCATTTTCGTATTACGCATACTGAGTAATAACACGATGCCAAATTTAATCCAAATCCGCGGAACAGCTGTCAAGATATTTCAAAAAATAATTGGAAAGAAAGTTAATGAAACACCCTGTATAATGACAACGAGTTACATTTTTCTGCACACTTTATTTTAATGCCAGCCATCACCCTTAGCCAATGTCCAATTAATTACGGGACACCCTATATAGTTTCCACTTCCATTGTATCGTAAACTGTTTCAGGAATTTAAATAAATGGGATAGTAGTCTAGTGTATCCTTAACTTCTTGGAACATTTGCTAGATTCTAACACTATTTTATCAGATACCTTGCACATACAATACATAATCAACAAAATGAAAGTACCTAGAAGTTCATTTTTTGTGATCATTAATTTTTAAAGCTGATTACAAAACAGATTAATGATCGCAGTAACTGATTCATGTAAATATATTTTTATTTGGGTTATAGTGACCCTTTCGATATACAGGTTCGGAAAGTCCCCATGGTACATCGGCCGTTATGTGAGAGCGATAAAGTAAGTCATAGAAATCCGTGCGATAGACAAAGATGGTTACATTGACGACGTTTCATAATCTGAATAGTTCTAACCCGAAACGGGCGGTGACTATTCAGATTATGAAACGTCTTCACTATAGCCATCCTTGTCTATCGCACGGATTTCTTTACTTTACTTTGTCGCTCTCATGTAAAGGCAGATGGACCATGTGGATTTTCCAGCCCTGTATAAGAATATTTCTTACCGCACTTGTTATAACTGAAATAGTCTAGCAATAACATATTCTCGTAGATTGCTACAAAATAATATTAAATCCACAGTTAAAACTTTCTACAAAATTTGCCACTATAATGCAAATGCAGTAATGTAATGCTAATATTTTTACTTGTTTGCTAGTGAATACTATTTCCAAAAATTAGTTATTTGTTATTTCATTGGAACATAAACTGATTGACAAAAATTTATCCAGAGTAACATCAGATATTTGTGATACAATATTCGGAATATAAACTTTGGCGCAAATCTCTTTTCGATTTCTTTCACGACAAGACCTTCACAGTACCAGCACATTTGCACGTACCAACCCAAAGATTTTTAGGCGCAAGGAATATCTGAAATTGTTGTAGTGGAATGCCCCGAAAGTTCAGAGCGGAGCGTGCGGAACTTTCTCTTTCAGAAAGGGCCCCAAAACAAACACCGTAGCGCCGCAATTAATTTGTTTGGTTTTTGTTTCGAAATTCATGCAGAGAAGTTTTATATAAGAGCAGGTATAACGGAATACGAAATGATTGCTATTTATATCAGCCGCAGGCGACTATTGTTTGAGTGAATATGAATTTAGAGACATCATTAATTATAAAGCGAGCCCTTTGTTTGAGGGCTGAGCCAAATACGTTCCGAAACCCTATAAACCCTATAAACAAAGCAACAAACTCTTAGTGGAGGCTGGCATTATCGAGTTATGTACACAGAATGAGAACGGTTTATAAAACACGGCGGTGGGGGCATAAATTCCTTAACGCCGTTTTAATGGCACGGGTGAATCGTAAAATTCTGCTTTCATGGCTTCCTTGGAATTTGGAACAACTTCATTTGCCAGCTATCTTCCGAACTTAGGGCAGAAGACGTAATTTCGTGACAGAATCTCTCTTATATTACCCACGTTTGAAAAATACAGCAATTCAATAGACACTTGCTACCATTCTCTCGTTCTCTCTCTCTCGTTGTCTTTCCCAGTGTGTATAATAATAATAATGTGCCTATGTTAAGTTGGCAACATAAGACTTGACCTGTTTTTTCAAAACTCGACAACTAGAAGCAGATTTAATGGCAAATGACTTTTGAAATTGAGCAGTACGATGACGTGGGACAATGTACATATCACGAAATCTGGTGGACCGTTCATGCCGCCCTTTGGCAAGTTTATTGAAAAGATATTTAGGAGAACCCGATTTATTAATTTTATAGTCAAGAGCCGTCATGTGAACTATAGGTATAACGCTCATTTACTTTTAACCACTTGGATTGCTCATACTTGTCACACGATCAAATTTTCTAATACAATAAACAAATCTTAAGCAAGCATTTTGTAGCCTATGAAGGCTTTCCTTGTCCCGATTTAAAATAGCAGGCCGATAAACTACGTCGCAATAGACTAGATAGCTAACAATCAGGGTATCACATGATCTTAATTTGACATCAATACCGAGAACATCTTTATGAAGATAAAGTGTCTGCAATTTGTAATAAGACTTCTGAATTAAATTGGACACATGTTTCTGAAACTTAATGTAAATACCCAAATCCCGGCAACATGCAGAAGAGATAGAAGGTTTTATCATTGAGGACTATATTAAGATTAGGGTAACTAATTATTTCATCCCAACACGGTCCGAAAATCAGTAACTCAGTTTCTTTCTCAATCAGTATTAAACCATGAGCATTGGACACAGTATGGATCGTATTTAGGTCGGAATTAATGTGTTCTATTGCAGAATCAATCTCGGAAATAGTTATAGAATATTTGGTAATCATCAGTATATTGATGCGACTTAAAATATTGCAAGAACATTCAAAAGTCAGCAGTATAAACTGAAAACAAAAGCGGTCCCAAAATGCTCCTTTGAGGTACACTTATGTGCATTTCGGACAAATCGGACAATATTCCACTTAAACATACTCTTTGGCGCTTTGCAGAAAGATAATTTGAGATGAATGTAACCACTAGATCACTAACGCTAAAATATTTAACACAATGTAGAGGGTACTAATGTATCAAATGCCTTACTATAGTCAAGAAGCACCAAAAAAGTATTTTTGTGTGATCCCTGGCTATAAACAATTCATCAGTAACATCTAATAGAGATTAACCCGAAAACCAGATTGAGTTGCCGGCAAAATATTGTTATTATTTAAAAAATTAGAAAGTTGTTCATGAACTATCCTTTCATCCTTTCAAGAATTTTGGAAAGCGTAGCCAAAATACTTATCGTCTAAAATTAGAAATATTGTTGGGGCAATTATTTTTAGGCACTGGAATGACAAGTGCTTCTTTCCAGACGTCAGGGAAATCGTTAAACATTTATTAATAAAAAAAAGTTATATAACAACTCAGATGCGAAAGCAGCAACGTGAGCATTTTTAAGTCAGTTCCGTCACACCCCTTAGCATTTGACTTGATTTTAGCGAATACTTTTTCCACAACACCGATATCCACCTCTGAAAATTGAAAATTACTGTCTGCGCCAAAAGGTTTATTAACGTAATTATTAGTGAGAAAATTATCATTAATCGACCGCTGAGGAATATTATTGACCAATCTGCTTAATAACTTATCACTATTTAAAAATGTATCTGTTTTTAATATATGCTACCTTTTTCTATGTCTGGAGTGATCTTGGTTTGTAGACCTTCATTGTAGTTTTCAATGGTTGACCAATTTTCGAGCTGATTGCCACGTCATCAGTTTAAATTTCTTGATGTTCAGATATACAGTTCAGTGTAGAGACATATAACTCTCTTCTTCAGAAGAAACTCTGAACAAAATTGAGTTCCTTCTGAGTGAGAGAATAAACAAGGATAACAATAAGACTGTACGAACAAGGGAGCCCTTAGTCTTAGGTTGTACGAGTGTGAAGGATTAGCAAGGGTGTATTATTTACTGTTCGGAAGAGAAAAACTAGAAATTGAAAGCTATATAAAAGAGCACTTATCAAAGATATGGAATCTCATTAGAAGGCTTGACTTAGAAGAGGGATTCTTAGATCATGAAGGTCCTGTGGACGGTCCAGTTGAAGAATTGGAAAAATATTGTTTTCCTATCAAGTTAATACGATTATTAAATACTAAGTATTCAATATTCTTATTCATGAAATCAGTGTATTCGCATTCGTTATTCTGTGAAGCTCTGTAACTCGACTGTCTGCATCTGATAACAGCTGCATAAAATTAAAATCCACCTTTCACAAAAACAACGTGTTATTAGCCATAATAAACATACTTTTTTTACAGTATAACCTTTCAAAAAAACCCTGTGGTCTCTCGAAATCTCGACCAACAAAAAAAAACACAAATAAAGGTCTCTTTAAGAGTGACTAGTGACATCAGGAATTCCGCAGGGATCGGTGCTCAGGCCTCTTTTATTTATTATATTCATAAGCCTCGTACAATACTGAGTACCTTTTATTATTATTATTGATCTTTTATATGAATGAATATTTTTATTTGCCGTTACTCTGTCGCTAATTGTGAAAATGGGATTAGTATCATTTTGCAGCTTCTACTGGAGTTTCTCTCATTAAAGAATCTTTGATTTATGAATATTCTGTAAATGATGAAGGTCTCCTAAAAACGCCGAGTCTGAAAACTCTGATTTATGTACTGAGTTTGATTTTATAGCCAGTGACAATTAATAAGTAAAGGATAGAAACAGATGTTTAGTAAACATCTCTGTGTTACAGTAGTAACTAAAATCTTTCCCCACCGTTCCGCAACTTTAGATTAATATCAAGTAGTGAAATTGTGGAGAACCAAAAATCGCTTCAGCTGTTTTAATTACCCGCTCTTCCCAGTGTAAATCACCACCGGGGCGAAATTTCATGAGCAAGTTCGGGTAGTCGAGCTTAGAATAGCGAATTAATCATGTATTCAGAAGTCCTCGCAAAATAAAGCGGTAATAGGCCGCATAAGATGCCTCAGGGATTTGTTCCGTTCTTAGTTATTCAGCAAATTTTAATGAAACGAAATTTCTAGCAATCCTCGGTTACTTTCGTCAGGGTTATGCTTAATTGTCGAAACTTTTCTTTGTTATCGTGCTCGGCTATTCACCACCGAAATCATCAACATGGACTAGAATTTAACAAATTTTTACATCCATTTAAACTAGTTTTAAAATAGTTTAAGGCGTAGACACAAATAGAAGTTCTTAGTTTCGTTCCTAAAAAACTGTTCTCGTTATCTATAGTAAAAGTTTTCTACTACAATGAATCCTTCCTTGGGCAAATGTATCAAAATATTTGAGAATGTAGTGGACGATGTCTTACCGAGTTAAACATATCGAACTAAGGCTTTTGTAACCATTTCATGTGAAAGAGGATTATTCCGTAGCTTTAGGGAAAGTAGCGCGGTGTAAGCTTCATCACAGTCCACTAAATCCGAAAAGCTGTTAAAACTTTCTGAGAATTCAAAAGAACTCGAAAATAGAATTTTATAAATATCTTCTCGGTTTTCTAAAACTATTTCCTCATTACTAATTAAAAATCACCATTGCCAATATATTATTAAATTTGATCAGAAAAATTTTGAAAATCGAATTATAAAATGAAAAAAAATATATATTACGAGAAAATATACTTACTTCTTGCAGTAGCAATGTGGAGTTGCATGCAATAATGCAAATCTCTTTGATTTCACAAACTCGACTGATGTGGTAAAAAACACATTTTTTATTTCATTTTATATGTACGTGGTATATGAATATGTAGCAATCTTAGTGCTAAAATGTAATTTTAGCCGTCACGGACATAATATGTGACATTTTCTTGACATGGAAATTATATTAATTATTCATTTCTGAGCCGACACAACGCCTCCAAATCCCTAGGTTATTGTTGGTGCAAAGTTTGCTTTTCATTAAACTAAATTTGCCTTCAAATTTCACCGTTAAGTCACAAAAACTTGTGACACTTTGTAAGATACAACATAGGAAATTAACAAAAAATCATTTCTTTTAATTAATATTAATATTTTTCTACAGTAGCTGCTATTTTTACGTGACATACTGCCTCAAGAGTGATATTAGAACAACAAAAATAAAAAACATTTCTTCGAAACATTAAATTATTTAAGAATTACTCTGTCAGTTATGTGTTTCTTGTTAATGATATTTAGATTCACAACTTATCTTAAAAAATTTGGGAATAGATGCGTCATGAAAAATGGAGTCAATATAGTAAAAAAAAAATTGTAAAATTTTTATAGTTTTCGAAACAAAAATTATTGAAGTTGTAATATTTAAAACCCTTACATCGCTGGGCTACTTTTGTCTCTAGCGTCATTCGCGTTGTGCGCTGTCGAATATTAAAATCCAATTTTATTATTAACATTTTTGCGATAGTGTTTACATTACTTTTTCAAGTATCAAAAATGGCTTACGTGTATAGCAGCTCTGAGTTGTGTTTGTGTTATGGTGAAGTATATGCGTTATGGTGAAGAAAGACAACATTTGTGTTATGATGAAGTATTTGTGTTATGGTAAAGCAAGACAATATTATTTGTGTTAGTCCGTAGAAACTGTGTAAGACGGGCCCAAATGTGTTTAGACTTCGGTGGACAAAATTTTAAACAGTTGTTGTAACATCAGGCATGTCAAATTATTCTACTAATTACAACTACAGATTAATTTTATTAATTAATAATGACAATAGCGGCAAAAGCAATGGAATTCCTGTATATTATTTTTTATTTTTATTTTGTATATTTATCAATTACTATCTTTTTATTAGATGTAATCATTGCCAGTTGGGGCATGTAGCCCATACAGCAGTTGTTTCCTGCAGTGTCAACAGTTACGAATTTGTGAAGATCTTTTGCATACCTAGCTTTTTGGCTTCTTTTGATGGGACAAATAGTGAATGTTGTGAAAATTTAGTATGCCGTCCCCAGTAAAACAACATTCATCCGTAAAAAGCACCTTGCTTATAAAATCCGGATCTGGTGCTATTTGATGTCGAATCCACCGGTGAAATTCCACACGAGACTGAAAATCATTTTATTTAATGTCTGAACCCTTTGTGCGTGAAAGGGGTGCAATAATTGTTCCCGTAGTACACACCACACAGTACTGTTAGATACACCCACATTTCGACCATATAACACACAACGCACGTACACAAGATGCACAGGGTCGACTTTCATTTATGGTTAATTTTCTTAATCAATTTTCTCGAAAACAGAAGCATTTATAATCTGTTTGGAAATAAAAGAGAGTAATACAACCCCGAGATAAGAACCGGCCATGGGCGTGGTTTCGTTTCAGGCAATTATCGGGTAACACTAATGCTAACAGGTAATGGGTGTACATTAGTATATTTTACTGGATATTGTGACAGATCAATCCAGTCTTAGAGCTGAATATACGAAGACGTGCTAGTGCAGTAGAGTAAAATTCGACTTGTGTTTAGTGACTATTGTGCCAGTGGATATAATATTGTTTGGGTAAAATGTCGAGCTTATCAGATTACGTACCTGCTAAACGCGTGAAAAGATGTGCGCTGTCTCAGAATGAGAAGATTATTACCTATATTAAATGTATTTAATGCATTGAAACACCAATATCCTACCAACAGTGTTGACGACATCGGGGAAAAGTGTTCCAAAATTACAGGGATTGGAAAATCGACTATCTACAGACTTTTAAAGGAAACAAAAAATGAACAAGATACTGTAAATCCCCCAAAATCATCTACAGGGAGGTCAAAAGTCGTTATAGATGATTTCTTCAAAAATGTCATTCGCAGAAAAGTACACTCATTTTATTTTAAAAAAGAAATACCAACGTAAACAAAATTTTAAGTGAACTTTCAGAGGACAACGATTTGCCAAAAATCAGTAGAAGCAAATTATGGGCCGTCTTACGAGAGTTGAATTTTTGCTGGGAAAAGCAGAACAGGAAGTCAGTTCTTATCGATAAAGATGAAATTATTTGTTGGCGAAGATCCTACTTAAGATCAATTAGAAAATTCCGTGACGAAGGGAGGAATATTTATTATCTAGACGAAACTTGGGTCAACGAGGGATATACTGTAACAAAAGTATGGCAAGATAAAAATGTAAAAAGTTTTCGACAAGCATTTTTGGATAGACTTTCAACAGGGTTCAAGGCACCTTCAAGTAAAGGGCGAAGATTAATAGTGACACATATAGGTAGTGCCAGTGGTTTTGTAGATGGCGGTTTACTTTTATTTGAATCTAAAAATACAGGTGACTATCACGAAGACATGAACGCAGATGTTTTCGAAGAGTATTTTACACAGATGTTGGATCTTATTCCTCCGGGGTCTGTAATTGTCATGGATAATGCCAGTTACCATTCACGGCAGACCAAGCGGACGCTTACGACTGCTTGGAGGAAAGCCGGTATAATTCAATGGTTATCCGGAAAAAACATTTCTTTTGAAACAAATATGGTGAAAAATGAACTTTTGACACTTGTCAATCTTAATAAAGATCAGAAAAAATATGTTATCGATGAAATGGTAACAAATCGCCAAATAACGGTACTACGGTTACCACCTTATCACTGTGAACTTAACCCAATCGAATTAGTCTGGGCGCAGGT
This sequence comes from Anoplophora glabripennis, assembly GCF_000390285.2. Lineage (NCBI taxonomy): Eukaryota > Metazoa > Arthropoda > Insecta > Coleoptera > Cerambycidae > Anoplophora > Anoplophora glabripennis. The sequence continues at coordinate 886,812 of NW_019416237.1, forward strand.
AAAAGGAGATGTAGCGCGAAATAATACGACGTTTAAATTAAGTGACGTGAAAATTTTCTTAAAAAATTCCTTGGAACGAGTAACTGCAGATAACTGGCAAAGATGTATACATCACGTACAAAAAGAAGAGGAGAAAATGTGGGAACTCGATAATTTAATTGACGTTACTGTGGAACCTATCGTTAACAATCTAGGAGACGAAGATAATTCATCAGAATATTCAGAGGATGAATTTTAATATGCCTACTTTTTTATTTTCTTTATTGTACATTTATACAACACTGCATTTACTCACCATAATTTGAATTTTCAAAATACATATATTTTTGTGTGGAATAAAAGTATATTCATTAAATTTAAATAAATATTTTGATAATAATATTGAATAATTTTATTTGAATTACTAAAAACCCTCTTAACCCGGTTATGATGCTTAAAGTAGCCTCATGTTTTGAAATGCTGTTTTTATATTGTTTACTTATAAGAGAAATGGACCGAGAAATTGAAGCGGCATAGACAAAGATGGATTGTCGGGGATTAAAGTTTAGCTACCTGCTACAATTTAGTACAACCCGGTCACACAAAGTTTTTTAAAAGTACACCTCATCTATACCGATAATACATAATATAAAAATATTGAATATAAGCACCAGTTATTTATTTTATTTACGATTTGCATACATAATAAGCTTTTATTACTCTCTTTCATTTCTAAACAGACTATAGACCATTGGTTGCTTAATAAAAGTTGCTCATTTTCGTGCCCTTTATCATCCTTTTGGGACGCACTTGTTTCAGAAACACCCTGTACTTGAATTAGCTTAATACCTTTAAAAACGGAGTTAATAATATATATTTTTAAGAAATATATTCACACAAATATCTATAAGATACAAGGAAAATATTTAACATATTTCTTCATATGTGCATCTTTTTGTAATCGTCCAGTAGTTTCTTTTTCTTAATGTTTCCCTTTTAATTCCACCAAGACCAAACGATACAATAAGCATTCTGGTCCAACCAGCAAACGCGCTGCTTCCCCATCAAATTCAGTGCTGCTAAAATATTTAAACAAAACGTACGGCAGCTTCGATAAACTTTGAAAGCAACGGGTAATTATAAATTAACGGTCTTCCGCCGCTACAATAAGCTTTCCACCAAACCAGAAAAACATTAGCCGTTGCAACAAAATGTTTAATTTATACGCCGGAATTTGGGACGGGGGATGCATTATTCAATAGTTTCGGGGTGTTAATGAAACAGCGAGACCCGCCAACTAAATCTGAGCGCAATTAATGAAATTCCGCACAATGACTGCCAGGTGCTGCGGTTTTTATTTAGGCTTTAATTAATGCGTTTTGTTATTTAAATTCGTGTTATTAATTAACCTATTTCGTTTGCTGATAGTGCTCCAAAGAGGCGTTTTGCTAGGGTTAAAAAGACATATGGTTGTGTTGCCCGTGTACGGGGAAAAAAGAAAAATTTAAATTCCGAACTCATTAACGTTTGAATTAATTCAACAATGTATCAATGTACGTGAATTTGCAATACACATAGTTGAAGAAATAATTAATCATGAGTTTTTATCTAGAATGAAATTATGTATTTGCAACAATTTTTTTCTTAATACAGGTGCATTGCATTGAGCACACATTATACTCGCTATCTTTAAAAGTGTTCCTGCAAAGACAATTGACGATGAAAGTAACAGTAGTTTGTGATGGTGTCTCCTAGCAGGGATGCCAGAGCTACCGAAATTTCGGTAGATCTACCGATTGTAGCTTATATCTACCAAAATACCGATTTTTTGTCTAAATTCTACCGATAAATTTACAAAACGCTTACTCGAAAAGAGACCAAATGTAAAATAAAATCTAGGCATATTATCCACATTTAATTTTAAATGAAAACAAAATTTTTGCAATTTTTTGTATGCCACACTCATCTGCAAGTGTCAAGAGAATTTTTTCAGATTATAATTTAACAAAAACAAAGTTAAGAGCAAATTTGAACACTATTTCTGGTTTCCTTCATACCAGGATTACCAGGCGGTATCTACAAGGAACAACGAATTTACCATTTAAAAATAACTCTTAAAGTTACCTAATGAAGGTCATTACTTTATGGTGGTAAACATACAGATGAAGTGGAATAATTTTCACTGCGATGTTTTGTCACTGTATATTATATTATGTAAGTAAAACTCTGTTACTTTTTGTCAATGTTTCTTTTAGACTTTGTTTCTATTTGTTATTATTTATTTATTATTGTTTTAAGAATCTGTTCAATTTTATTTTGTTTTTAACAACGGCCTTTTAGATCATCATAGAATATATAATATTTTTAACTCGAATTAGTTATTACTTATTATTTACATAAAATACAAATCTACCGAAAATTTACGAAACCTACCGCAATATCCAGAGCATTATACCGAAATATACGGCCTGAGCTGTGGCAACCCTGCCTAGATGGCCACAGTTGCGACCCCGCATCTAGCGAGACAGTTCATTTTGTCGTTTTTAATGTCCTTCAAGTTTAAAAAGGATGGACTTTTCAAGAGTTGATACCCAATAGGTATGCAATCTACAAGAATGGATTTTGCAAAATCTATTTTTGACTCATTTACATGGGTCGTACAGGGAATCGTTTCATGTTTCCAATGTAATAGACCGTTTTAGTAGTGACGTCACATACGCCAAATAATAGGCAACCCCATAGTACGCATTGTTATGAAGAATTTCTCAGTATTGTCATGTCTTCTTTGACATGACTTTAAATATCGCGATATTCTGACAATATTAGAAATATTTAAGAAGTTTTAAACCCCAAGTGGCAAACTAAAAGAATTATAGAATTTATATATTTAAATGTATAGAACAACATTGACTTTTATTGGAATTAATAAATTAATTTATATCAATCTTACTGAACATGCGCATTAAAGATAATTTAATGTAAGCCAAGTAGCCTCGCAACAGGATATAATTCAAGAAACTTTGGTTATGATTAAGAGTGCGTCTATAATAAACCACTTGAAAAAATAAACCCTCGCTAAACACACTGACACAGTACAGCACCAAAAAAACAATAAAAATACTTAGTAGAACTAGAAAATGCCAAGATTAAAGAAAAGAAAATACGCTAATGATGACAGCGATGATATATCAACAAGAGGCTTATGAGGCTATTCTTTCCGAGAATGGGTATTAGGAATAACACGGCTAATAGTATCAGTTCGTGGTTAATGTACGCGTCGCATAGTACGCGGGTAGTTTCTGATGTCAGTGTAAGAGATAGTACAAAGGCTTTAAGGATAAGGACAAGGTAGGTATTAATTTAAAGTAAATAAAAAACAACTTCTTTACAACAAAACAAAGTAAGACTAAATTTAACGTAATTTAATAGATACTTATTATGTTATCATATACCTACATAGGTAGCTAATAATCAATGTATCACAATATTGTTTTATCTCTTAAAACACCTTTTTCAAGACGTAATGATGCAAACTACTGCTCTAAACAAATTAAAATCACTAATCAAAGAATTTCAGTTGTGCAGTATTAAAAACATAATTACTTTGAGACTCATTTAGTAACAAAACAAAAAAAGGAGATAACTTTTCCAAAAATCCATGCACTTAACTATTTGATAATTTGGAATTTTTTTTAAAAGAATTTAGATATTGCGATTAAGTAAAAACAAAACCAGTTATATGTTTATTTCCGTGGTAGTACATAATAAAAGAAAAACCTGTAAATATTTTTTATTCGATAACAAGAAATGTGATTCTTGAGAGGATATCTCGTTAACAGCGTTTATCATTTTCCTCACAGTCTGGGTCCCCTGAAATGCCGTCGAGCATCCGATCCTCTCATTTACGGTCTTAGCTTCATGCTGCTCACTTACTGGCTCGCCTGAATAGAAAGTAAAATATGGGAGCTCGCACCGACACTTTGCCATTAGGGTCCGCACTTCTAAAAAAAAGGAGAAAAAAAACGAAAGAATACGGCACCAGTCTCAATCTATAAAGACCTTTTCTGAAGGCTGATTTAGTCAGTTTAAAAGCGCTCCTGGGTCTGTTGTAAATAAATAGTTCTATCTTTCTTTTCCCAAAAGAGTAAACGTAAAAAATAATATTAAAATATCAATTAGTAACTACTAGATACATTTGTTTTGATCTGGTGGAAGTTTATTAAAAAAACTATCAATAATGTGTACGAGAGCACAGAATTTGTTTTTAATCTGGGAAATGCTAATATGTCACATTATGACTGGACATATAAAATTCCCAAAAATCTTTTATGAAATAAGATTGATATAGGTGTGGGTAAGATATAACCTATAAAACATGTGTCATATGTCACATCTTCAAATGTCATTGCTGTTCAATTAAATGATTCAAATCTGGTCGAGGGATATCGCCGTTAAGTAGTTGTTTCCTACAAATCATTAATCAAGAAAAATATGGTTTTAATTCAAAATTTAATGGCCTTGTCTAAATTACCTCATTTCAGTATAAATTAAACGCCTGAATAAAACATCTATGCATCCAAATTAGATACTAAAATAGTAATCAAATAAAACATGATTTGGTTGATATTCCATCCAGACAAAAATTACACAATTTTACTATTTACCCCATACCTTGCACCCTTTACACTATATAGGGAGTCCCGAATGTTACATTTATTTAAATGTCTCTTAAAATGTTTGATATAGTTTTATGAAACGTGGGGTAACGATTTAACTAATTATTTTCTTTTAAACATCAACACATTGTATCTAGAAAATGCTCAGTTCCACAACTTAGGTAGACCTATTTTGTTATCTCTTGGTGTGTGCACTATGAGTCACCCTGTATTTCGTAAAAATCACCCCGTATGGGCATAATTTAAAACATTATAAAAAAGTCGAGTATAAAAGATGCCGATAAAGTATTACAAGATAAGATATTTGTTCTATTATTATTTATTACAAATAAGAAATAAGTATATCGAATTAACGTAACATACAAATATTTGAAATGAAATATTCGATGAAATTGCACGGCGCTTCAAACATAAATAACAAAAAATGCTGTTGGCATTTTAGTAGAATTGGAAAGGAAGTTTAAGGTATTTTATGACTTAAAGCCTTTGTAAGTACTATATTTCTTTCAAAGTCTTTAGGCATATATCTGAAACGTGAGCTCCAAAAGAAATATTAAACTCGGATTCCGCGAAAACTTTCCGTTTTTTTTATGGTTTCGCTTCTTTTCAAACTTAAATGAAACAAAACTCACTTTCGGCGTAAATATTTCATGGATCTGTGCTCGCTCTTTATCAACTCGGGTAAGTCAGTTTAGGCAACGAGGTCTGGTTTATAAATAAATATTTTACCTCTTATGATCGGCGCTAAGTATACTCAACAGGAGAAAATTTGTAGTTGTATTCTGGAGAAATAGAAATATTTCTTGGAATTAAATATAACTCGTTGGAATTGCAAAGTTGTCTACTCAATGAACAGATTGTTATAAAGCCACAGATTCTTTGAGAGAACATAATGGGACTACAATAATTGTACCTGCAATTTTTAGCAAAAGGTCTTACTTTGGAAACATCTGTTAAAGTTTTCTTTCTTGATAATGCGTTTCCTTTAGAAGTCTTACTTGATAAGGATGTCAAGCTCACCCGACATATTACACAATACGCTGTAAAAAAACCGGTGTGGGTGAATCCATTGAGTGAAATTATTGAGTACATTTTCACTCAATATTGGGCATTTTGATCATTTTACTCATTTGTGATTATATTTAAACTAAAACTGAGTTCTGCATTTGATATGGTGGATCATGATATTTTATTTGTAAAATTGGAAAAGATTGGCATTAGGGGCATTGCTTTGAATTCTCTAAAATCATATTTACAGGATAGATTGCATTGTGTGCATTTCAGTGATGGCATACAATCAAAAGTTTTACTGAATAACAGTGAGGTACCACAGGGCAGTTTGTTGGGCCCGGTATTATTTATTATTATAATTAATTATCTGCCTGATGTAGCAGACAGAGATGTGTTACCGATATTATATGCGGATGATTCTAACTTCATTTTCAAAATCAAGTAGGGCAATTGCTCCACCGAACAGATTCAACGTCTTTTACAAAATATAATGGAATGGGCCAAAAAGAATAAGTTAAATTTAAATTGTGATAAATCTCATCTTATGAAAGTTCTTCCAAGAAATACAATTTCTGAGCTCAGCCCATTAATTAAATTTGATTCTGGTAAGTCCATGCCTGTGATAGATGAATGTAAATTCCTAGGGATACATGTTGACATGAGCTTCTTATTTAGACAACTAAGACCGGTAGTTGCTGATTCAACTCTTCTCTCATTATATTATGGACATGTATATTCCTTACTATCATTTGGGGTAATTTGTTGGGGAAACGCTGTAACTGCAAATTTGGTCTTGAGAGCGCAAAAAAATATCATTCGTATAATGGCACAGGTCCCGAGAAGATCTACATGCAAACAACTATTTCTTAAATATAATTTATTAACATTCCCTTCTATACAGGGTGATTCAGAACTTATCCAAAAAAAAAAATCTGGATGTACAGGGGACCCTTACAGATACAATTTTGTAAAGAAAAAATCAAAAAGGTCAGTTCGAGATTGATTTAAAAATACACTTCTGCACGGCACTGGAAACTGGTCCATTGTAAAACCTGACCTCGCACAATGCGACCGGTATGGCGGTGTGATAAAAACGGACAAAAACTTTTGCAAGGAAAGAAATATGTAAATAGAATTTTATCGCACCGATTTTATATCGGCAAATTCAAATGCTTTTGCCTTTATTAATTATTAATAAAATTAATTTGTGTTTTTAAATAATAAAATCATTTGACATACCCGATGCTGCAACAGCAATTGTTCAAAATTTTATTCACTCACGTGTAAACACATTTGGGTCCGTCTTACTCACTTTCTACGAACTAACACAAATGATGTCTTGCTTCACCATAACACAAATACTTCACCATAATACAAATGTTGTCTTGCTTCACCGTAAATTAAAACGATATCCATCAACTCTGAGTTGCTATACACGCAAGCCATTTTTGACACTAACTACTAAAAAACTGATTAAATACCACAGATAACAAGTAAAAACTACCGCAACGACGGATTTCAGTATTAGGAGTCACATAGCTCTCCACGCGTATTGCGAATGACGCTAGACACTACAGTTGTCCAGCTATGTAGTGGTTTAATGTGCTATAACTTCAATAAATTTTTTCCCAGAAACTATAAGGATTTTACAAAAATTTTTTTTACAATATTGACTCCATTTCTCATGCCGCATCTATTCCCAAATTTTTTTAGATAAGTTGAGAATCACCCTGTATACATATACTTCAGTAAAGGACAACATAAATGAATTTATAAAACAAGAAGATATCCATATACATAATACAAAGTACAAAGACGATCTGCGAATGTGTTTTAAAGGTATTCAGTCTATGTCTATTCGTATATGTAATAAGCTACCAAAATATTAAAAAAATATAAATTAACAAACTAAGTTTAAACAAGAATTAAAAAAAATTCTCCTCCCTTGTGCCTTCTACTCGGTTGATGAATATTTTAAACATTAATGTTTGTATTTAATTATTTTCTGTGACAATGTCTTGATCTTTGGAATTAAATAAACAAACAAACAAACAAACATAAAATAATAACAGTTTCAGTAGTCATTTAAGACACAGTAATTTATTATTGTGCGAGCAGTTTAATTAAAACACAATTATCTTCGTATATATTTTTGCTACAACAAGATCCCAACATCTCCAAGATACTACTTTCTTACTACAGTTTTATTCTCAAATATACCTAGGTAGCTATTCCGTCTGATGAGACAACATTATTTAAAGTTTTTAAAAAATGATTTACTAGTTCTTGAAGATGTATCTGTCGATATCGATCATGTTCTATTAAACAACGACAGTTCTTGTAAATGTACGTGATTTTTTAATTCAAAGAATTCGCTTATGTTTTAACGAAAACAGTGGCAACATCGAACACTCATTGTGAGCAGTTTTCGGTATGTTCGTAAATTTTTTGTTAAATTAAATCATTGTTGATTTATCCTTTGTTATTTACTTTATTTGAGTTATATAAATTAATGCTCAATTTAATATTCGCTAAAACTAATCTCCAAGTATGTAAAGACACTATACAGGATGTCCCGGTACTTAATACAAAAAAACCGAGTACAAATAGATGAGGCCAAAATAATATCAGTTCTTCATATAAATTTTTTCATACGGGCCTTCGTTAACAAGTTACGGGCCCTCAAAGGTGAAAATTAAAAAGTTATTTTTATTTACAATCTCTAAAACTATTAAATTCAGCATGATGGAAATTTGGTGTTCGATAACACATACGTACAGCTTGTTTTTGATGTTGTAAGTGAAACTTCATTATGCCCAGAACGCCAGGTATGGTCTATGCCCAAAGGTTAAAAAACCTAGAATTTTTTTACATTTTTATTTGGACATAATTACTATGTTAGAACCGTTCATATTTTTAAAATAAGAAAATAGAAAATCTTACTCTCTGCTAATGTAATTTTCACTAACAAAATTTGGCAAGCACACTTTACACAACACAAAATAGAAAAACCAATAGGGTATTATCGTTGCCAACTTCTTCACTTATTTTATATACAGGCAGATTGCGATCGTCAACTATGCAAAAATTCTGGGTTGTTAACCACCATTGAGCATACTCCGTCCCTGGCGTTCTGATCATAATGAAGTATCACTTACGACAAAAAAAAAACAAGCTGTGTTATCGATCACCAAATTTGCATCATGCTGAAATTAATAGTTTAGAAACTGTAAATAAAAACAACTTTTTAATTTTCACCTTTGAGAGCCCGTAACTTGTTAACGAAGGCCCGTATGAAAAAAATGTATACCTATAATGAACTGATATTATTTTGAGATCATCTATTTGTACTCGACTTTTTGTATCAAGTACCGGCCTGTATATACAAATATTTTAATGTCTTTAAAACAATTAAATTAAATGAGGCACTGCAGACGTCTCAAAAGCAAGAAAGAAGGAAATGCGAATTTAAATAGAGCTTACGTCTAGAAAAGCTTTTTCTCCACTCTGATTTCCAACTTCGGTAATATTGAAGTAAAGTATATGATTTACTTCGAATCTGTTCCTGACAAACACAATATGAATGAAGCAGGGCATAATTCTTGATCTAAACTCTACAATTTGAAGTCATATTCAAGCAGTGAAGTTTAGCTTGGGAATCATTAGGCATATATTGATCCCTTGTTTTTTGTATACTGTATTTATTTCGCTTCATTAATTAAATTTATAAAGCTATTTTGATATTTGGAATTCAGAGACAAAGACAATATCAAAATTTTAATTAACCGTCCGTTGAATTACAAACTTGAAAGAGCAAATATTGTTGGCAGTAAAGAAACATTCATTTTGTCAGCGAGTTTCAGATGGGCAGCTAGTATATTTTATAACTGTACAGTATAACTGTATTTACCAGACCTAAGTGAAATTTTCGCACAGAAGTATTTAGTAGTAGTTAGAACTGAAGCAATTTTATACTGCGGACTCACTTATTGATCTGCTCATCTTGCGGACAAGATGAGCTTGATCAAGCTGTAAAGACCTAATTTCAGATTAATATTAATCTAAAATTAAAAAAAATAGTCTTTTTGGCCTCTCTGTAGCTGACAAGTTATTTATTCTTATAGCAGGTAACATTTATTTTCATACAAACAGCAAAAAAATGTCTAACATTTCTAGATAATATACAGGTTGTCCCATGTTTAATTAAAATAAAATTGCGGAGTGAGTTCATTTTGAAAAAATAATGGGGTTCATATAACATTTTTCTCATTAACGTTGCGTTTGCAAGATACAGGGTGTTAAAGTTATTGTTATTTTAAAAAGGGTTTTTCTTATCATCTAAAGATAAAGATACCAAAATTTGTACATAAATAAATATCAGCTGTGTCATAAGAAAAAACTTTTTATTCTCAATAGCATTAGCGTTCTAACGGCTTTGTAAGGCCCAAAGGATGATACAAAAAAAAAAAGGTGTACTAATTGAAAATCCATAAGATGTACATTTTCTTTTAGCAAGGTAAAGCACATTACTCACAGAAAACGGCAATATAATTTGACAAATAAATTTTAATTGTCACAAGATATCACTCCAGTCGAATTAGAGTTTGTACGTAAAAAAATTGTTAGTAGACATTTTAATTGCACTTTATGACGGTGAAGGATATCTAGAATGAAAATATCAAAGAATTAACTCGAAAGAAGTAACGGTAAGTTGAAAAAATTATTTGTTTTTTCATTTTTTTTACTACCCAAGAAAATGTAGACGACCTATCGGAAAATTTGTTATTTTATGTTGTACCCAATACCCTTTCTATGATTCCTAATAAGATAGCAGTTTTTGAAAGTAGAACGTCCTGAAACATACAGGCCATTCATTCCAAAAAACATCGGCAACGTTACTGGCTAATACAGGAGAGGACGTGTTAGCAATCAAGAGACATGGTGGGTGGAAATCAGACACAATTGCAGAAAGTTATGTTGCTGACAGTTTAACAAAAATGAAATAGCCAAGAGGATTCTTTACAATGACACTTCAACTCCAGGTTCTAGTAATACGTCGCATCATGCTGTTTTAATGGGTCAGTCAGATAATATTGAGTTTCCGGTGACTGAAATAGAGCGGTCAAATCATTTTGATAAAAATGTAATAACTGTACAATTACTATAAATATTCATTCATAATAATTAATAAAATGTAATGTTCATCAAATATTTATTTTTATTTGTTCATAAAATATGCATTTATAACACGAAATCGCTTTTTTCCCTAGGGAGGTAAGTTACCTTACTTACCTCCCGTTGTCCACTTCTCCGGTAAAATCCACTTAACTCCTTAAAAACATTGTATTAATATTTAAATATAAACATCATTTTTCGAAAATTGCGCATTATTATTGCAAAAAGCTATGGATGTTGAAGAAATTTATAGAAAAGGCCGATTCGATTGACCGTGAAATTGTTGCTATAGATATTTGTTAATTTCTTTTTTTTAACTAATTGTTTAACTATTAAACGTTAATTTTTAGAAATTGATATCCTAGATATAGGTTCTAATTGATCCAAAGAAACGTATGGAAAAATTTCAAATGAATCCTTTGCTTTAATTGTCTCTAAAATCTTAAATTAACTATTGGATTTTTTTTTTTCAGAACAGATTTGTGCGTTACCTTAATCTCAGGGTCAACGGTATTTATAATGTTGATGACATATCAGCTACTAAACAACAATTTAATATCGTCCCTTTGGAACAAAAAAGGATTCACACTTATTATTTTATCTAAATTATTGAATAATTTATTAGACTGTCCCTATTTAATTCCTTTACTGAATTTTCATGTTCCTTCTAGAAATACGAGGACGACTAATTTATTTAGCACATCAACCCAACATACCAATCTCGGACTAAATAGTCCATTGTATAGAATGACTGTTAATTATAATATGTACTTTGTCGACTCTAATATTGATATTTTTAATACTACTCTTAGCAGTTTCAAAAGATTTATTAGGAATATTCAGTTCCTTTAATTAACTTTTTACTTATTTTTGTACATTTTTTCACTGATGTATCCATTTCCTGTTAGTTTTTTTTTGTTTTGTTTACACTATGTTCACAATTGTATTAGTGGATGCAGTTTTGGGCAGCAAGCCTGTTTGCATTCCAAATGTGATAAATAAATAAATAAATAAATAAATAAATAAATAAATA
>NW_019416237.1:899437-905084 GCF_000390285.2 Anoplophora glabripennis
TGGTAAATGCTATTGGCACCCTAAACTTTAATGAACACCTAGTTTGTTGCGAAGGTACATTAAATGGTACAAGAGCTAAAATAGTTTGTGTATCAATTAGATTATTCAAAACTTTATATAAAAACATAAGTATAGCTATTTCACGCCTTATGCTCAAAGATGTAACATTAAATTCAGTTCGTAGATGTGCTGATCTAACATATTGATAATTAGGCCTTGTATGGTATTTTTTGTAATATAGATATCTAAGAAATTTATTCTGTATTTTTTCTATGGTGTTCAGATATATTTGAGGTTGTGAGTGCCAGATGATGGACGCAAACTCAAGTTTAGACCTTACAAATGCATAATACAAAGTGGTAATTGTTTTAATGTTTACAAAAGCAGATGTTTGTCTTATAATAAACCCTAACATACGATTAGCTGATGCTGAAATATTTTCTATATGTTCAGAAAAAGAGAAATATGAATCATACGTAACCCCTAAATCTTTGACGCTATTCGTCCTCCTTAAATACGCATTACTCATCCTGTAGTCATACACAATGGGATCCCTCCTTCGGGTGATTGTTATTACTGAACATTTTTTTATATTAAATTTTAATTTGTAATCACAACTCCACTTGTAAATGCTATCAATGTCCCTCTGAAGCTCCATACAATCATTATCCGATTCAATTTTTTTGAAGATTTTAAAATCGTCAGCAAACAGTAAACATTGTGAAAAATTCACCACCGACGGCAGGTCATTGATAAATAATATAAATAACAAGGGGGCAAGTTTGATCCTTGTGGAACTCCAGAATTAGCAAAATATTTCCCAGAAGTATTCCTATTGTGCCTAACCACGAAACACCTATTCTGCAAATAACTTCTCACTAACAACATTAATTTTGTAAACAATCCGAATTTATTCAACTTTTGCAATAATACGCCGTGATCGACTTTATCGAAAGCTTCACTATATTAATCTCTTATTGCTGTCGTACCTACTACCTTCGAACTTTTACCGGCTTCCCTTCTTCATTTTTAACGTAGCTATTAATCTAGATAATATACAAATCGTTGGAATTATGATTTATTGAAGACTTAAGGTTAACAAACCCAGCCTCATCCACTCCGTGGCCCCTGATAATTTTAATGCGGGGATTAATTTCGTATTTGCAATTCCGCAGCAGTCAATGAGCTGCCAAAATCCGAACTGGAGCAATAAATCCTACATAAAATATATTCCTCTCTTCAAACACATTCTGCTGCACGCTCTGGTTCTTCAGGAATTACAATAATGGCTTTCTGACCACAGCAAATGCCTAACCGTGAGCGGAACGGAATGTCGTTGATAAATGAAAATAACAACGTTACGCTGTATCTCGTTCATTCCACTAAAACCGCACCCCGCAGGCAGTTTGTTTTCATTTCGGGGGCATTTTTACGAAAGGATCACCTGTGGCAGCTTCCTGAATAGAACTCTTCAAATCTACACTAATTTAGTGTTTAGTGTTATCGAATATTTGACTAATAAAGAAGTAATTTTATATTCATCTAATCGAGTTCTCTGCTACTTTATAAAATTCAGTAGTAATTTATAAAATCGATTGCATAAATTCATTTTAAAAATATATAAATTAATTAATTCATCTAAAAGTATGCGCTTCTCTAAAATGAGGTCATAATCTAGTCGATATTTAAGTTTTATTTGCTTATACGTTCGTTAGCAGGGTAGTTTCATCATCTCTGAATTTAAGCACACATTTAATTAAATATTCCTTATCATCCTGAAACAGGGATGATCTGAAAACTGTATGAAGTATTGATTTATCAGTAGATACTCAACTTTCGAATTATTATTTGCTGTAAATAGCTTTTGTTTTCTAAAATTATACGTTTTTATTTGTTCACGAATTACTTATTTTATTGTAAATTATATTTTCTCATAAACCAACCAATTTTCGGATTTCATAAAAAACTACTGCAGGAAAACAGCATAATTAAACAATCTTCAGGTTGATTGTCACATTGGCGATTTAAAGTTTGCCAATGTTTCGGCCAATGTACTGCTCCCTTCTTTAACAGAAAAAACTCTGCAACTGGAGATTAAGTTCTCTGGACAGTCATTATACAGGGTGGCCCAATTAATACAGTCCACCTGAAATATTTTCATTTCATTTTCATGATTCAAATCCTGAAGTTATGAAAGAACAACATTCACAGTATCCAGAAAAGTTGAATGTATGGGTTGGAATTTTGGGAAATAATATTGTTGGTCCATTTTTTCTACCTGATAACTTGACGGGTGAATCTTACCTCAATTTGCTTCAAGACTTCATCTACTCTCGCATTGTGGAGATTCGTGAATACGACGATCAGATCCCAGAGAATGATGTATTTTTTCAACAGGATGGTGCTCCGCCACACTATGCAGCTGCTGTACGTGACTTTTTGAATCAACATTTTCCCGAACACTGGATTGGTAGAATGGGTTTCATTGAATGGCCCCCGAGATCGCCTGATTTAACACCATTGGACTTTTCCTTATAGAGTCATTTAAAAGTGTTATTTATAAAACGAATGCCTCTGTAGAATATCTTCGCCACCGAATAGTGGTAGCATGTGATGAAATAACCCCTAAAATGCGACAAAATGTTCGGGAAAATGTTGAACAAAGGTTTTGTTACTGTATGGACGTAAATGGGTCGCAATTTGACCACTTAATTAATTAAAACTTGTTTGCAAACCTTTTTTTTATTTATTTCATCGACACTTTCAACAGGTTTTTTACGTTAATTTTAAGGCAGAACAAAAAATGATTGTTTGTAAAGAGAATTGAAATACCTTTAAAATGATGTACCACTTAACCTCCCGTGCCATTTAAGATTCTTGAAGGGGTTACCACCCCGTTTAGGGGGATGATCCTGCATCTATGAATTTATCATAAAAAGATGCCTCTCTCGAAAGAAAAATCGACCTGTTTCGGGGTTTTCAGGTGGACTGTTTCAATTGGGCCACCCTATATGCTGCTATATACAAAGATCTCCAAAACATTTGCAAAATTGGGAAGAATTGAAATAGGTCTGCAATTGGAAGTATTAGATGGGTCTCCGATCTTTAGCACTGGATAGATTCTTCCCAACTTTCATCAAGTAGGAAATTGGGAAGTACGCAGGGACAAATGATCAACAATGGAACAGTAAAAACTCCCGCGCAATCTTTCACCAAGAAACTGGGCACCAGATCATGACCCACAGTGAACTTGTTTTTCAACCTACTAATACACTGTCTCACAGTTCTCTCAGTTAATTGATTAATGTTAATACAATGCAGATTGTTGAATACATTACTACGTATAAAAAGATTAGCTTCATCTNTTTATTTTTATTTCGATTTCTTTCACCGACACTTCCAACAGGTTTTTTACATTAATTTTAAGGTAGAACAAAACAATTTCAGCATGTTTATAAAGAGAATTGAAATACCTTTAAAATAATGTGCCACCGCGTGCCATTTAAGATTCTTGAAGGGGTTGCCACCCAGTTTAGGGGGTGACCCTACATCTATGAATTTATGACCAAAAGATGTCCCTCTTTGAAGCAAAATAGACCTGTTTCGGGGTTTTCCGGAAAAAACCTGTTGCATTGAAAATATTTCAGGTGAATTATTTTAATTGGGCCACCCTGTATACTTGTGCATGGCGTTTTACTTGGATGATGAAAGACTTTAATTTTTATGGATGAGTTAGTGCATGCTTTTGCCAAAAGTGCTCATCCTCATAACCATCTTAAAGTGACATAATGACGCATATTTTTAATTTATTCGTTTGCTCTTCCGCAGGATAAAGTTTTTGATTAGGCAATAATAATATACATAAACAAACCTTGATTTATTTTTTTGGTGCAGGGGTTAATTTAATTAATTTTATCTATGATCGTGTTAAAACTGACAGCTTTTACATTTCCAGTGAAAAGATTGGCTTTTGTAAGAACCTGTGCACTATAAGCTTTTATTGCACAATTTCAGTTAAAAAGTCTGTCACCAAAAAAATCTGTAATTTATTCATTTTCCAACGCTGTATACCTACATCTTTGCAATTAACACAATTTACAATAATAATCCTCCTCACTGTAGTAGACAATGTAGTATATCAGTAGCGGAACTGGCATTGTTTGAAATTGCTTCTTTCGCTGGCTCTTTATTTTCCAAATTTTGTTTCGAATTGATTATTCTACGTTAAGATTATGTCATCATCGATGACTTCCAATCACCGTGTATCTTCCTGCAAATGTAAACATGGTTGGCCGTACAAAATTACGACCCATATACTCCTGTAGATTGGCCATTCTAGTATATTTCGCTTTGTGTTTTCCCAAAGGAGCAAATACCGATCAGCTAAACAGAACACTTTCCATTAGGCTAGCTAAAAAAACAGTCGCCGTCAATAATAAAAATTCGAGGTTTATCTAACATTTAAATTTTCAATCACAACATATTACCAATATCCTTCACACCACGAACGCTTATCTTAAAAAATTCGTGTCTTCTACAAGCGGTGCCAAAAACTGCTACTTCAAGAGAAATATTACATATTTCTACCACACCATTGAGTGAAGAAATGCTATTTCTCACTCAACGACCATACACAGGGTTTATTAAAATATATATCAAATAACCATTAGAAACTGTCTACTCCCCTTCTTTATTAATGTACAGGGTAATTTGAGAATTTAGACCAAAAATTGTGTTGGATACAATACTTTTGGTGAAACTATGCACTGTTAGCTGGCATCCTACTAACATTGTCAAACATTCAGAGTTCAGGACCGGTCTTAAGAAACTTAATTAGAAAAGTTAAATCTAAAAAACTAAATTCAACATAAAAAAATAATACTTTTAATGTAACTATTGTAAGCAAGCACTTTTAATTGCAAACAGTTCTTGTTTCGATTACATTAATACTGCCATTTTGTCTAATTTGCAGGACAGTATTTAATAAATTTAAATTTTTCGTTTTTGAAACAAATCTCTTTTTAACTGGATGCACCACAATAAAACATTAGAGAAAATGAGAAAAATACATGTTTATTTTAAATTTTCTCACGCGTTTATAAATCTACAAGAAAAGTATAAATTTATATCTACAGATTTGTATTCTTTGCCACAACTCTTCAAACGAACCAATAAATTATTCCAAATAAAAAAATTAAGAGGATTGAAGTCCGGACTTCTGGGTGGCCAAGCGAAAATGCTTCCACGGCTTGAAGAAGTTCTACTTTATTTAAGAAGAGACATGTGGTTCATGTACGACGGAGCTCCACTGCATTTTTCTTGGCCAGTGCGTGCATATTTAGATGCAGTTTTTCCAAATCGCTGGATTGGCCATGTAAGCATTTTTGCTTGGCCATCCAGAAGTCCGGACTTCAATCCTCTTGATTTTTCTATTTAGTCTCGAATGAAAGATATAGTTTACAAATAATCTATTGGCTCGTGTGAAGAGTTGTGGCAAAGAATACAAATCGCTGCCAACGAAGTCAGACGCAATCCCAATATGATGTTTCAAACTCGAAGATCTCCCAGAAAACGTGTAAAGTGTATCAGTGTCAACGGTGGATTCTTCGAACAATTACTTTAAATCATAATTACGTATTTTATTTGT
>NW_019416237.1:908320-947510 GCF_000390285.2 Anoplophora glabripennis
ACCTTAAGTTCTTATAAGTGATAATTGTCTACTTACACTATTAATGGCTCCGAAAAGGACAAAGTTGACAAAATTACATTTCAAACGAGTAAAATTACACTAATGTTTGTGTAAGTCTAGCGAAATTGTTCGAATTGCCAACCCTGTACCATTTGGCATTGTCCTAAGCGTGTGTAAACGCCGTCTACACTTCGTTCAAGCATTGTATTATCCAAAAATACATCATTAACATTTACTCTACTTGTATCATATATTATAAACAGTAGTTGGTAAAAACTGTAAGAGAATAACACAAAATATAAAAATAACAATTTAGAGTAGAATAAAAAAGACATAAATAATTAGAAACATTTAGAATGAAAAAATACTCATATAAAAAATAAGAAAAAGATCATATTATATACATTAAAATCACAATACTATTTTTAAGGTTTTTCTAAGCTGGCTTTCTATAGAATTGAAAATATCAACACAGCAGATACTGTATATGATTATAACACCTACACATCGAAATAAGAGGCGAGGATAAATGTTGATTTGTACTAGAAGTCATATATTCAAATGTGACGTTATTTCTGACTGAATACCGAGGTATATGAAATGAAACCACTGACAGAAACCTTATATCATCTATAACATTGTTAATAATTTTATGCAAATGGATTATCTGATGTATCATCCAACGTTTCTGAAGACTGTCAATATTTGTAGTACTTAACAATTCAGAGTAAGATATATCTCTATTAGGGTAGTATCCAAACTGCTTGAAAAGCAGAAATCTGCAAACTTGCGCTGTATCGATTCAAAAGCCTCCACATGTATATTATAATAAAGTACCCACAGGTGGTCTATGGTACCCACACCATGCAGGCATACTCCATCTTACTACAAACGAACATAAGCATAGTATAAAGCTTTTATCGTTGCAATGTCATGGAAGTCTCTAGAATTTCTTATTACAAACCCTATCAATTTCAAAGCATTTTTGCATGCTACCTCAAAATGTAGTCGAAACGATAATTTTGGGTCAAACGTCACTCCAAGGTCTTTAACAATTGTTGATACTATAATTAAAAGATAGTGATGTTAACTTTCTGGTATATGTTATAACTTTACATTTACTAACATTTATATTTAATTTATTATAAATACACCATTCTTGAATAATGTCAAGATCATTCTGAAGCGACACGCGGTCGGCTTCATTTTCTATTATATTAAAGATCTTTAAGTCATCTGCATAGAGCAATTTAGAACACTTAAGACTTTCGACAATATCATTAAAAAATAACAAGAACAACAACAATGGTCCCAAGTTACTACCCTGCGCAACACCACTTTTAACTATGTACAATTCTGACCTATGTCTCATAATCTCAACATACTGGAACCTATTCGATAAGTACGATTTAAATTAAATGTACCTACCACTAGCTCGTAAGATTCAAGTTTGCGAATTAAAATATTATGATTGATTAGATCGAACGCCTTAGAAATATCAGTATACAGGGTGTAACTAAATAAGAATAAAACATTTAAGGGGGTGATTCCTCATCGAAAAAAAGATAGGATCTTTCATATAAAGAAACTTCATTGGAGCATCCCTTGTTAAGATACAGCCCCTTAAAGGGGGTACATAAAATTTGTTTAACAATTTTTTTCACAAGCACTAAACAAGTTACAATATTGAAATTAACCTGACATTTTCTACTACCAAAAAGACACTTAGCCAGTAATTTATTTGGTTTACCCCATGGTTGTAAGGGGTGGAAAACGCAACCCCTAAAATTTATTTCCAACGTAATTTTTTGTCTTATTATTTTTTTACCATTTAAAAATTTATTTCCGATAGCCTGTTTCATTCTAAAAAAAAATGTCTCTTGAATTTTTTGCCCAAATTAAACCAGTTCGCAGCAAAAAATTATTTTACGAACAAGATACATATCGCCATAAAACGAAAATACGAAACTAATTTATCTAGTAGGCCGCCATTAGCGATACTGACAATTAAATTGGAATCAAGCTGTCAGTTTGTAAATTTTTGAAATTGAAGTAATACTAATTGTGTATTGTTCTGTTCTTAATTTGTTACTTTAATAATTCACTTGTTATTAAAATGGCATACACAAATGAGGAAATGGCTGATATGCATTACGTTTACGGTCTGTCGCAGGGGAATGGGTTAGAAGCTTCTACAAGATATGCTGAAATGTATCCTCAACGGCAGCATCCTTCACATAGAATATTTGTCTGACTTCATCAACGATTACGTGAATATGGTTCATTCAACAAAAGAACGCAGGATTGTGGTCGCCATCGAGAAGTAAGAACACCACAGCTTGAGGCAGCAGTACTTAATTTGATAGAAGAACAACCTACTACCAGTACTAGAAAGATTGCTTTCCAGCTAAATGTTGATCATATGACGGTATTTCGAATTTTAAAGGAACATCTCTTATACCCTTACCATCTGCAACGAGTACAGGCACTGTTACCGCGAGACTTTCCGAACCGTCTTGAATTTTGCAATTGGATGCTGGAAATGATTAGAAGAAATCGTGACTTTCTGAAGACGATCGAATTCACAGACGAATGTAGTTTTTCTCGGGACAAGATTATTAATTTTCATAATTACCACATATGGGCTGATGAAAACCATCACGCTATTGTCGAAACTAACCATCAAGAACAGTTTTCTCTTAAGGTGTGGGTCGGAGTTATTGGGGATTATTTAATTGGGCCTCATTTTCTACCTCCTCGATTAAATGGTGAGGCATACGTTCAATTTTTAAGAAAAGTGCATCCCCCCGTACTGCTGGAGGAAGTTCCTTTGGGCGTCAGAAGGGATATGGTTTTTATGCATGATGGGGCTCCCGCCCATTTTAGTCAAGTAGCACGTCAGCATTTAACTGAAACATATGCAAATCAGTGGATAGGTCGAGGAGGACCACAGAATTGGCCCGCTCGATCCCCGGATCTCAATCCTCTGGATTTGTCTACTTGGGGCCATTTGCAGCATTTGGTTTATCGTACTCCTGTTCGCGATGTAGAGGACTTAAGAAACCGCATTATCGATGCGTGCAGGGTAATTAGAGAGACTCCAGGAATATTTGAGCGAATACGTGGCTCAATGCGCCGACGTCTAGACGCATGCGTAATGTCTGAAGGTAGACATATTGAACATTTACTATGATTTCTACATGTTGTATGTTTTGTTATTATTAAATTAGTTTTGATTATTCCCCTTTAATCATTTAATGCAGGTAGTAACTACAAAATAACAGTAAATCCAGTCCGCATTTATGACGATGTATCTCTGTAGTTGTTCGTAAAATAATTTTTTACTGCGAACTGGTTTAATTTGGGCAAAAAATTCAAGAGACATTTTTTTTTAGAATGAAACAGGCTATCGGAAATAATTTTTTAAATGGTAAAAAAATAATAAGACAAAAAATTACGTTGGAAATAAATTTTAGGGGTTGCGTTTTCCACCCCTTACTACCATGGGGTAAACCAAATAAATTACTGGCTAAGTGTCTTTTTGGTAGTAGAAAATGTCAGGTTAATTTCAATATTGTAACTTGTTTAGTGCTTGTGAAAAAAATTGTTAAACAAATTTTATGTACCCCCTTTAAGGGGCTGTATCTTAACAAGGGATGCTCCAATGAAGTTTCTTTATATGAAAGATCCTATCTTTTTTTCGATGAGGAATCACCCCCTTAAATGTTTTACACTTATTTAGTTACACCCTGTATATTACATGTTGCCTTTCATTCAAGGCATCCGATACAAATTGTATAAAATTACAAAGATTGGTACATATAGACCTACCTTTCATAAATCCATGTTGCTCCGGTGTAATGCAACGACTGACATGATGACTTAAATGGCGACATAAAACTGATTCAAATAACTTGGCAAAATTACATATGATTGCAATGGGTTGATAATTTACAATTTGATTCTTACTGTCGGCTTTATGTACCGGGACAACTTTGGATACCTTCCACTTATCAGGAAAATCACTATTCTTAAGACTAAGGTTAAAAATATGACATAATGGTGTTACACTGGGGATGCAATCCTTCACCACAAAGGCAGGCACTGAATCAGGTCCAGCAGTGAACTTAGGTTTCATAACCTTCACCGCACGCAATATATCGCTTTCGCCCACTTCAGAAATTGGATACAGATTATGATTAAACACTGAAAAGTCCTGGTAGTTATCATCACTTTCAACATTTACAAAAACGAAACTGTAGCGGTACGCTACAATTACATTTAGTACCTGCCCCAATAAATATATTTTGCTTTCCGGGAATTTACGAGCCATATAAATTATACTTTGAATTATCCGAGATTATCACAAATAAATGTATTTAGCAAATGAGATTAGAATAAGTAGGCTGTAAACATAAATTAGTTGTCGTTTATATATTGTACATAAGCACAAACCGAGTAGGTAATGACCCGGATAAGTGTTAATTAGGATAGGGTAATAAAAGTAGGTACCTGGGCACAAAGATAAAACCGAAAACATTTCGAGGCACGAACCAGAAGTCTTGAAGCCTAGTTCCTGCTCGGTTGTGTCTCGTGTTACCAGCGAAATTAGTAGATTAAAGTTTTCCATGCTACTTAGAGTTTTTCTCCTCACTTGAAGACCAAACCACTATAGAACTAAAATGTTTTGCAAAATTGTAAATTTTTTATTTATAGCAATAACAGATTGCACAGCAATAAAAAAGTCCAAACCCAAGAGAGCCACATTTCATTTCCGATGGAATTTGATGCGCTGAACATGATGTTATAGTCAAAATAAATTACGGAGATAAGTGAAATTTTTGGACAAAACTTGTCCAAATATATAATTTTCGTGGTATTTTGGAGGGACTGAACACGATGCCATAGGTAAAATTTGACCAAAAACTGACCAAAATACTACGAAAATAATATATATAAAATTATGAAAAAATCAGTTTTGGCCCATATTTTAACGAGTTTCACCCACAAATTAAATTTTTCTCCTAAATTTGTCGTGAAGTCATGAATTTTAACAAGATTGTGTTCAGCGCTCTCTTGCGTTTGGAAGTTCTATGTTTTTTATATACAATGTTTGTTAATGTTTATTTATTTATAATGTGCTCAACATTTATTTATAAAAAATATGGACCCAGGATGGTTCCTTGAGGAATCCCCTTACAGTACTTACATCTAAGCACTCTGGTGCTGTACTTCTCGCCACATGTTGTTTGAATCGCTAGTTTCATGTTCAATAAATACTTAAAAATCTTATGTTTCTGTCTCATGTTCCGCACAGAAGCAAATACCGCAACTAAACATATACTCTTCAAAAACTAACTTCCTGATGAATTAATCTGCGTAATATACCCATGATTATTAGAATTCGACACAGACAGTCTATTGAAGCTCATAATTACCCGATCTGTCATACAATTATTCAAAATAATTAATTTCATTGTGTTTACTTCAATTCAATTTAGTGTCAGGTATTGAGGCACATTAAGCTTATATCCATGGAACTTGAGTTCTATAGATGTCTGAATCCATTGAATTGACGTAGGCAATTAAAGTATTTATTCAAATAATTGATATTTAAGATTCAGATAATGTCACGAAGTATCGGATTATGGGCTTGTTCTGATGTTATTACGTCATTTAAAAATTCGTTAATGTAGGTTTAAGTATATATTTTTTTCTAATTGATTTATTTCTATACAGGGTGTAAATGATAAATAACTTACTAGCAGATTTGATTTTAAGTATTAATATTCCAAAGAAAACACATATTTTTACTTCGATGTTAGTGATGCATGTATTGATATCTTGGAAACTATAAGAGATAGGAAAATGGTTAAATGAGGAGAGTTTTAGACAGTTCTGTTACTAACTTAATGGCGCTTGCAGATTGGCCTTATTCTTCAGGTTTTTTAGTTTTGAAAAAAAGTGGCGTTTTTGAAAATCTTCTGTAACTTTTTTATTTAGAGCAATTTTTATAATCTCAAGACACTTTTTGACAGCAAGTTTTTTCGAGGAATTTCACTATACAGGGTGTCCCGTTCATGTTTCAAAAAAACTTGTGCGCAAGTTCCTCATGCAAAAATAATAACACACTGTATTTCGAAAACAGGGCGTCGAAGAAAAAAACTTTACATGAACTACCTCTATTATTTTTCCATGAGGAACTTGCAAACAATTTTTTTTTGAAACATGAACCGGACACCCTGTATATTTATTTCCTTTTTTCTTTTTTCTTATGGGCGCCGTATTTAATTTTAAGCTAAACAAATAGATCGTTTTTTTGGCTTTTCAATGATAAAATATAAGAATGAAACCATTTCAAAAACAATCTAGAAAATCAATATTTTAGTAGGTATTTTTAATATATTGTTATAAAAGCTTATCATTAATGTCATGGCGTTGAGTGAAAAAATTACGCTTTGCGTTATTCCAAAGAAGAAAAATGTGATATGCTTTGGCTTTAAACAGTTATATTGGAAATTATCCCGAAAGACAACCGCCAAATGAAATACATTTTTCTAAATTTATTACAAATTTGAGAATATTTGAAAGTTTTGAAAAGCTACAAGCTAAGAACTATGATATAGTTAATAGTAACTAGATAAATCAAATAATAAATTATTTCAACAACAATCCAATCATCAACACCACTATGTAATAAATAAATAAATATTATTCTACTAAATGCTGTACATTTTTGTGGCTATGCAAGATAGGCACCTTTGTGAAATATTATTTGTCACTCGCCAAATGGTAGGTATTCCTAATAATATTTGCAAATACTTGTCGAGCTCTTTCTTCCAGAATTTCCACAGTTGCTTTTTTATTATTTTTAGTCAGGCTCTACAACATATCACATGTTTCTTGATTGGAATAATGCAAAGCATAATTTTTCCACTCAACCCCCATGAGGCAATTCTATAATAGTTTCGAAAAATTATGCGAGGTTGCCAGATTTAATAGAAATATTAAAATATTGATTTTTGAGGTTGTTTTTGAAGTTTTTTCATACTTATATCATGGAATAAAAAGGAAGATATTTTTTCTATCGAAAATACGAACCGAAATCAAATCTGTTTAGTTAGCACCATTAAAGTTTAGCAGGGTATATCATTAAGATATTGTATATTGTTCTATAATGGCTGCAATTGAGGTTAGAAATGTATACTGACCCAGCAAATGCTAAGTTTCTATAGTTTAAGAACGTAGTAAAACAACTTTTTTATTTTCAAATTATCATCATGACAGAGTTACCAAACCCACATTCAAAATGATAACGGTTAAAAAGGGAATTATTTATTAAGAAATCGTATTTAAGCTTACACTCGAAAAGACTTATTTTACATCTACTTTATCTAAATCCGACGAGTGTCTTTCCGGCAGGATTTAAATTACGCCCAGATACATTAAAGATGTAAATTTCTTATGTTCATTCAAGCAGGACAAATATTATTCTTTCAACCAATTCTCGCACGACAGATTCTGAGTGGTTCTCATTCCCAATTCCTAAGATAGAATCTTTCATATCATATCTGGTCTAATATAAAAGTTAAAAAATGTTCGAAGCGATCCAACAACTTAACGTCGAAATGATTTGTGCCTTTCGATCACGCATTTCAAGGAAAGCGAACGGTATTAATACGTAGACTCCTTTCAGATTTCGGTAAATGTTACTTCCAAGGTTAAATTCTGGAATAAATTGGTAGTTCAGAAGCGTAGTCGATATGGAGGGAAAGGGAATGATGACCTTTTTACTTGAAGCTTTAGTGTTAAGAACTTATATTAACATTACCAGTTCTGTCACTGTCATATCTGTAAATTTACAAAATTTTACTCTATTGATGAATGAAGTTTACATTTTAGCAATAAAATTCAAAAACATATTCCAAACTTTGTATTGTTTTGTATTGAAGCAAAATAATTCGTTTATCTTAACCGATAAATGTATTAATGATACATCAAATCCGTATAATCTACACTAAATAAATATCTTAATTATCACCGTTGTTTATATACCTAGTGACAGGAAGTATTGCTTTGGCAGAGAGTAACCTACTAATCTATACAGGCCTGTAGTCCACAGAGTAGCTGTTTCTCACAATATCATTAGTTAAACATGTCTACAGTTTCCCACAAAATAGTAAATCCTTGGAAAAAGTAGGTATATTTATTTACGTAAATATAATTACCACAACCTTGCGTCAAATAAACCCTCTTAAGTCAAGATAACATTTATTGAAAAGAGGAAATTATATTTAGTTCATAATTATTATTGTATCATATTCGATTTTAATGTCAGGTCCGGAAAAATGTGATGTACCTACTTTTAAAAATAAATATATCTTTCATATGAATATCTTTCAAAAATTGCTCCTTAAAGATAATGAAAAAAGAGAGAAATTATATTATTTTTGTTATTATCCAAACTAACCAGATATTCAAATTGAATCTGATACATATCATACCTAGAAAGGTGACTATAATATGTGGTAATATCAAATCAGTCTTGTTTAAATCATTTTTTTTTCAAAATCTCGTAAGCCATTGAAAAACAATTCTATGTTAATTTGTAAGCTTTCATTAGTTAAGGAAATACAAAAAATTGTAGATGTTTTTTTATGACCTTGTATTCCGAAGAGGGCATTCTAAAAGGATCCCATCATTTATTTCCGAAGGTACTATATATTTCAATATTTTTTTTAGAAACTACACCACTGTAAATAAAAATATCATCATAGCAATCAGAGTTTCCCATTTTCTACTCAGATATTGGTCTCCCGAAAAAATAGAAAATTGTAAGAGTGTATGGAATTGACAAATAAATTGTGCATCGACAAGAGAAGCTATAAATCTATATTATTATGGCCAGTGTCATGGGACCACCTAGAGTTGAATTGGAAAAAAAATATATTTTTGGGCAGTTTCTCTTAATATAAAGATGGCAAAAGACGCTTCTACGTGGAACTGTTTACTATTTGAGAGTTGATGTCATCTTGGATATCTCAAGACGAAGTAAGCTGTGTTTTCGATATATTATAAAGATTTATTAGAGTCATTATTTCATTTCCGACTGCTGTAGATGAAGGATCATCTACGTGATCAATAACTCTAATTAACCGCCTTCAGAGGTACAAAATTAGTACTGGCAAAGCTCATTCATTAAGGATTATTAAAGCTGTTGACAAGCCCATAAATCACATTCAAATATAAATTTTAACGTCAAGAAATAAGAAATGTAAGTGAAACCTGTAAACAGTTAGCAATGAAATCAATATTTATAGTTGCTCGAAAAATCTGATGGACAGTGTCACAGTAATGTTGGGACAAACTTTCAAGGTTGATTCCTCTCATCAAACCCATCAAATAAAAATTAAAGAAACATGTTTCCCCAAAATTCGTCTAAGATTGGAAGTGAAACAGTTATGGCAAGGATACCTCTAGTTCTCATTCTAGTTCCAAGGATTAAATCAGAAGTCAGAAAGTTGTGCGTATTATTAATCAGCCAGCCACATTTATATTTTTTCATACTCTTTTATATTAAGTAACTTATCACATTATTTACTTATTTCAAACACTATTCTGTGTGATTATTCTATATCTTCAACGTTATTGAACAAATCTTTATAAAAACGCTTGAAAATATACCCTGTACAACTGACTTCAGTTCAGAAAATCAATTTTCGACCAGCACTTTGTTCCCGTAATTACCTCAAAATCGCTCTTTGTTTCACTTTCAAAACAAAAATCGGCTCTCAAGTTATTTATTGTAGGTACTAAAGTTAGGGCTTTGAATACTGATACCAGATATATTGCATTTAGCCAGTATATTGGTCTCATAATTTTAGTTCGGTTCCTGCTCGCGTTGCCGTACAGAATTTTAATATCGGGGAAGAATGTGGGTAGTTAGTTTCCTCCATTTGCCAAATAAATAAGCCGCAACGTAAATCTGCCACCACTCACGATATTAAAAAGATTTATGTCGTCCCGTTCGGCTATTTAATGATTTGGAAGAGTTGATGTAGCTTTGTCATACGTTCTACAAAGGTGGAAGTGTACTTATACATCCTAAATTTGCAATTTGCAATACGGTAATTATTGATGTTTCTCATACTATTAAATAACTTTAAATGCACTGTAAAAAAAATAATTCGGTGTAAGTGAAAGCACTAAAGGTTCGAAGTGAATCCATTCAGTGAAATTATTGAGTACATTTTCACTCAATATTGGGCATTTCGATCATTTTACTCAGTACTTTTACTCAAATATAGGTACTCCTTAAATGAATTCTTCACGTAAACTCGTATTTGGTGCACTTGTACCTAAATCAAAGTAAATGTCCTCATTACTCTATGCTCAATATTCTGCTTTGAAACACTGAATCTCAGAATGGC
Organism: Anoplophora glabripennis; assembly: GCF_000390285.2. NCBI lineage: Eukaryota > Metazoa > Arthropoda > Insecta > Coleoptera > Cerambycidae > Anoplophora > Anoplophora glabripennis. The sequence goes on from NW_019416237.1 coordinate 918,751, forward strand.
TAATATAAAAATTGCTAAGGAAAATAAAACAATAATATTAGATATTTATTAGGGTTTCTGATTTCTCGGCCTACTTTTTTCCTCGGGACTCGAGAATTCTCGACTAGGAATTCCCGGGAATTCTCGAATTCTCGAGAAATTTCTAAAACTTAAAAAAGTCATAATTTTGGTATTGCAATGCGAAATATAAACATGCTATTATACTTAACAATCATCATTAACATTTATTATTTATTCAGTATTTTTATTAATGTTATGTTTCTACTTCTACTAACAAAACTAAATTAAACTTTGAATATCTTCTTCTTGAAAACCTTTAACTTGTTTTTTTTATTAAACACTTTCAATATACTTATGTTTATTTCAATGTTTTTGAACCGTAGCTTTCTTCCAATAATTATTAACAATCATTAATTAAAAGACTGCATCTTTTAATTAAACAAACACTAAATAACTAATTTAACCGAAGAAATCAAAAAAACAAGCTTTAATTTAAAGATACAGATGCGTTCTTGCTATTAATTTATCACTTATAATCACAATATTTCAATTAATCTTTCAATTAACAAACCAAAAATAAAATAATCAACTAAAGGAACAGGAACCAAATATTTTCAGAATCAACATCCACATTAGATATCTGCTTATAATAAAATTTCTACACAGACTTATAACTAGGTACATTAAAAAAATAAGAATCATCAAAGTAAACTAAAGCCTTAAAAACTTAATAAATAAATCATGAGCTAGTCGAGAAACAGCTTTCACCGCTCAGTTATTTGTCGAGAAACGAATTGAACGCATGAACGAAACGAACTCCAGTCAAGAACTTAAGACGCGCGTGATTTTTAAATTTTTCGATTTCTCGACACTTTTTTCTCGTATCGAGTATGGCCAGATTTCCCGGGAATTCTCGCTTCGAGAAGTCTCGACCAGAAACCCTAATATTTATGCTCTATTTTAAATAAGTAGTCATAAGAGAAACTTCAGAGTTTATTAACGAATTCATAAATTATAAATTTTCAATAATTATTGCTCCATCATGTGCAAGACAAAGATTATACATTTTAATTAATTTTCTCTTAAAATTATTGACTTGACCAGATTCATTTAAAATGCAAATTTCCTGAGATATATTTCTTTCAGGTGATTTACATTATTTGTTCTTTCTTGGTATATTCTATTCTTTAGAGTATCCCAGAGAAAAAAATCCATAGGGGTTAAGTTTGGACTTCGGGGAAGCCACACAATTGTACCGTTGGCACCTATCCTGTCAATATAAGTATTGTCTAGGTGCTGCTTAACGGCATTTGTTCTGTGTGCTGCCAGACAATATTTTGCACACCAAAAGCATTTACCATATTATATGAGAAGTTCAATGTATTTCAGTCCATCAAAGAGATAAAATACTGGACCTGTTTTACCTCTGAATAGAAATATACTAGTATGGATTTTCTGACGCCCAGTAATGTGAATTCCTTCTATTAAAAACGCCACTTGTTGTAAAAGTGGCCTCATTAGTCAACAAGATAGAATCTAGTAAATTATAAAAACAAATAATAGCAATATCCATCATGGTGGCAGTGGTAATAGTAGTAGTAGTACCGTTGACGATGGTGATACTTAGTAATTGTAGTAGTAACAGTAGAAGAAGTAGTAATAGTTGTTGTTGCAGCAATGTAATAGTGTCAATAGCACCATTATGAATCTATAAATTCTTCATTTTGTAAATGTTATCTAACATTATTTGGCAAAACTCGCGCCGCCTATTTCCATTGCATTTCCATATAATTTTTGTACCAAACGATAACAATATGGTTTATATTTGTTTACTTTCAATACTCTCTGAATAAAACTCCAGGATATTTCTAAATACCTTGAAGCATCTTGAATCGAATGTTTCTGGTTTTCTTGAAAGTAAAATAAAATCATTTCTTGCATATTTTCAGTTATAACGTTGTGGGGTTTATTTCTTTTTCCTTATTTTTTACCATACCAGTATGTCTCCACGTCTTGCGGGGAATCTTCGTGCAGACTCGCGTCTAGTGGCATTCTTCTCACAAGAAAGATAGCATTCAGCAATATCATTTTTTCATCAACACTATAAAAGTTATACACCATTTTCAAAGGAGTACGGAAAATAGTGTTACATGTGTCAAATTTTCGGTTCTATGAAAACATTTATTCTACATAGCGATTTTGATATTTATTGTTCATGGCGAGATTCAGTTTTTCAAAGTAGAATATTGAGCAAATTATTACGTAAACATATATACATTGTTGGAATCAAGAAGAGACAGGGATTCCGAAAAGCGAATAATATACAGGGTGTTACATTTAAAAAAACATAAGTTTGGTTCGTACCTTTGGAAAGCCCTATATAATTTCTATTTTCATAAACTCATTAAACTCCCAGAAACATTCCCTACAACTTTTAGTTTAACTATTTTTGTCTAACTCAAAAAATAAAAAAGTTAAAGGGGTAAAATGTTATATGATTAACCCTGTACAACGTAGGATTTGCATCACACCAATGGTGAATATTTTCATATTTTTGCTCATTTTCGTGCCCTCTGTCACCCTTTTCAAGGAAGGCACTTATTTCAGAAACACCCTGTATAAAAAACCTATGTGAATTTCCAAAATTTTTATCGGTGTAACTGTACTGTACTGCTGCTTAAAATATCTGCGGTTCTACCTCAAAATATCATCTGAATCAGAACTTGCATTAGTTGGTAATTTTTCCAAAACAAGTTAATATTTCCGAAATAGCGAGCCCAAGTTCACTCCCTTAATCGCTACACAAATCTGTCAGGCCCTAATAACAACAATACATTTCCAGTGTCCCCGGAGTGAGCGATCTCTTTGTTGACCTCCTTCAACTTAATCTTGTTAATGCCTTAATGAGATTACGGAAACGATGTTGGTTCTAAAGTTAGTTCTCCTCAATCAATTATGACGGGGACCATAACTGCCGGCGGCAACGGTTTAGCTGGCGAATAATGTAAAATTAGTTCTTGATGCAGTTTTTTTTCGGACGGGGTAGTAATTTAAAGCATTACGAAAGTTTCAGATTGAGCTGTTATTGTCGTGGTTGAGGCACGCGATGTAATCTCGTTATAACTTTTGAGTTCTGCGTGACACAAACGATTGGTTGGTGCATTGTTCGATAAATAAATGGAGTAACGATCCGGAGTTTTCCGTAATAACTGCGCCTTAAAAATTAATGCAATTATTGAGTGAGTTTCCGGTCTCTTTCAATTAATAAAATATGATGCGGAAATCAATGTATGGTCAGAAGTTACATTTGTGTTGAAACTTTAATTTTATTTCGATTTTATGGAGAATGGGCAAATAATAAAATAATAAAGATGGAGATTAAACATTTAAATTTATGAAATTGATAAAAAAAATAAATGAAAATTAAATCCCCCTCTTACTATTGCTCTATTGCTTAGGGGCGAGTACAGCCCAGTAGTCCAGGGAAACCAGGGATTTCCCCTCCGATTTTTTTGGGATAGAACCGATTGACGTGAAACTTGGATTGTAAATAGAAAAAAGCTCAAGAAACAAAAGTTAAACAGGGTGAGTCATTAATAATGGTACACAGCTTAATGGCACATTGTTAACATCAAAATATAGTGATTGAGCCAAACATGCCTTAATCAATTATTGCTCCTTTTCGTTCTACAGGGTGTTAAAGTTGAAAAAATATTTTCCTTTTTTATCTATATTTTAAATATGTATGGACCGATTGTTTTAAAAATTTGTAGTTTTACGTTTTTTGAAGAGACAAATACGAATATGCAAACAGTGTTGGGGTCACTTCTAGAGGGCGCTAGTTATACTGTCCTATCAATGTAAAAATCTGTCTAACTTTTTGTGCTTTACAATTTTGAATTTTTTAACTACAAATTATTGAACTACGTTCAATTCTAACTAAAAAAGCTGTACTAGTTAGAAATCGTAAAAAACTAAACTAAATCGTTTTCGAGATACAGACGTTTTAAGTTTTTGAGATTCGGCGGGAATTAAATTAGAAAATTAGCAGGTCTTAAGATACCAAGCCTGAATTAAAAATTATTTTATTATGCATATCTTAACAAATTATTAACTACGAGCAACTTCAATACACTTTCTTAGCATTTTATTAAGATATTCTCTTCTCTAAATAATAACGACAAGGAAAAAACTACTTCTTAATCAAATTGAGTAGAAAACAGTATGGTATTGTAGTGACAGCTGTCAATTTATTATGTCCATGCCTACTACTTTGGAAAAAATAATGTTCTAATTTAATTCCCGTCGAATCTCAAAAACTTAAAATGTCTGTATCTCGAAAACGATTTAGTTTATCGATTTGTAACTAGTACACCTTTTTTATTTAGAATTGAACGTAGTTCAACAATTTCTAGTTAAAAAATTCAAAATTGTAAAATATAAAATGTTAGACATATTTTACATTGACAGGACAGGACAACTAGCGCCCCCAGACGTGACCCCAACACTATTTGCATATTCGTATTTGCCACCTCTAAAGATAAAAAAAGAAAATATTTTTTTGAACTTTAAGACCCTGTAGAACGAAAAAGGGCAACAATTAATTAATTAATTTATTAATTAATTAATAAGGCATGTTTGGCTCAATCGCTATATTTTGACGTTAACAATCTGCCATTAAGCTGTGTACCATAATTAATTACTCACCCTGTATAGTGCCGATAAGCGCTTTTGCCCAGCGGGTGAAAAATAAAATATTAAAATAACCCCAAGAATCGATAAAGCAATATATTTTAAGCAAAAAGTATTGTATGAACATTGTTCGATGAGTCAATATTTTCTGAGTTATTGGTGATTGAAAATGTACATTTTTTATTAAAAAAAGACGTTTTTCAGTAGTTTTTCTCGAATATCTCGGAAAATAGACATTCTATGAAACAAAAAACATCACGAAGAAAATGAAGCTTATAGAAAAATAAAAAGATTGAGTGTTTTTTCATTTATGTAGGTGCAATAGGTGCTGAGATACGGCTGGTTGAAGATAATTTCATGTCCGCCAGAAATTAAATTGGAAGCATTTAACGTAAAATAACTACAAAAAATCTATTTTTCAAGAAAAATGCACATAACATTTTTAAAGTACATTAAAAAATCTTTAAAATGAACTTGACTTTAAGTCATTAGCATAAAAATTAAAAGAGTTATGATCAAAATAAAACTACTTTTTCGGAAGAAAAATCAGTACACCATACAAAAACTGACGAATTTTTCACGAGATTTAAAATTAAAGGTAATCCTTCTACAATTTACATTTTTTGTGTTAACAATATATTACACAAGTTTAAGCGGTTTAGGATATTTTTGAAAATATTACGTTTTGATTGAAAAAGTAATTTTTTTAATTAAAAAAAAATAACACATTTTTTAAAACAACTTTAAAAATAAAAAAGATACGAAAAATATTCAAGAGTACAAAAGTTTAGATTTTTTTTTCACAGAATATTTTGTTTTTATTTGCGTAGGATAAAAATTAACACGGTTGTCACGGCTAGAAGTTTGTAGTTGAAAGCGAAGGTCATGTTTTTCAAACCTTTTAACCTCAAAAATGTCAAAAATAACGCTTTAAAAATATTCAATTTAACAGTACTTCTAGCTATCGAAATTTTCCGTAAAATCGTTTTTAGGTCGTCTTTAAAATTAAGGAAGCTATCGTTAAAAAACCAACCGTATCTTACCGCTTCAATTTTCGGAGTATATCATTATTTTGATTATCGAAAAATTTGGAGCATTCTATGGAATGTAATACCTTCACTTTTCCCTTTAATCTTTTAATAATCTTATTAAACTTATCAACTTTAAATGTATAAAATTCTTTTTATTTGTATAATGAAGGATGATTTTTAAAAAACCCATCTCACTCAATAATGAAACAATTTTTGTCCACGTTGGATTGACTGAAATTTTCACTCTTTTAATATCCGTGTAATAGCAATCTTATAAGTGAAACTATTGAGACAAAATTGATGAGTTTTAGTCAAATCTAAGTTTCTGTTACTCCCCATATCAAGTTTTTTGTATTTTTATTAATAGTGAAGTTATTGAAGAAAAACTCAAATAAAATTGTAACCTCAACACCTTGTATCTCGGAGACTACCTTTTGAACTAAGGTAATTTGGATTACATCATTATATTTTTCCTCAGAAATATATGCTAGAGTTTTGTCCACCGTGTGGAATAAGCGATTTTTACATTTTTCCTTTAGTGTCGGATATAATCTTCCTTTCCCCTGTTATATAGCCAATTAAACCAATCCTTTGACTTTTATTAAAAAACGAATTAGCTTTGTGATCGATTCTGGAAAATCCCCGAAGCGGAAACTATATTTAATGATTCTCATGCCTAGATGCATACCAAATTGCGCTTAATCCACAAACAAACCTGTTAAAAAGAGAACTCATTGAACTCCATTCCCTCAGCTTTATTTGTAGACTGTGCCTCCATCCAGCACGGTCGGTTTGTTGTCCATTATGAAGCTGGCCGTCCTCACTCTTCGATTTAATCTGCCGCGTTGCAAAAACAATCTCTTTTATTTGTCACGTATACGTTGGAAGTGTAGGAATGCCATCTGCATGTCCCGCTAAACGACTACCATCTCGGAAGAGCACAGTCGAGAAGTTGTCGATATTGGAATGTGATACCCATTCTTTCGTAAATTCAGATCGAATTAAATGGAACAATGTATAATTCAATATGGTTTTTGATCGGGGATCTATTGTTACTTTTGCGGACATTAGATTAATTTAATTTATGATTCCGTGTAGCAAATGAGATAAATTAAATTCTTTTTCAATATCTGGCTTGGAATGGGCTTGCCAGGATCATAAACCATAATTGAAAAATTTCGACGAAGAAATTCTACAGGCGCTATGAATCAGTTGCTATCGTAATCTACGTTTCTCATCTCGCAAATTCTTATACCTTATTAAAAATGTATTTATTACATTTTTCTGGAGCTGAAAGGAGAAATTCTTATGGAAGCATTTTTGATCAACAACAGGTCGTCCCTTCATATGTGAAATTATACAGGGTGATTCATTAACAATGGGAAAATCGAAAGCTGAAGATACTACACGTGAAGTGGTGACCATTGGCGCAAACATGCCTTATCCGAAAGTTGATAGTTTCGGAAATACAGGGTGTTGAAAGTTAAAATTTTAAATCGTTTTTTTTGCGATTATTCTGAAAATATGTAGATTAGCAACTTGAAAATTTGTGAAACTATATTTTTGTAGACGACGAATAAGATGCGTGTTGTAATTTCAGAATTGCTCATAGAGGGCGACACTTACGACCAATTTTACCGAAAATTTAGTTAATAACTTTTTACCCTGTATGTCTAACATGAAACTTGATTCAAAACCTGAAAGAGCAATCATTTTTCCATTAATTGTGTATTCTTGTTTCATTTCGGTATCTCGATCCGTTTTCGAGAAAAATCGATTTAACGAACACTATGTTTTGATAATACGAGAAATTAAAAGCGAAACAAACCAAGTGTTTCTTCGTGTTATTACAACAATTAACAATAAAACAAATGAAATTCGTAATAATGATTTAAAGTCAGTGTTCGAAGAATCCACCGTTGACATTTACACACTTTACACAACGTTTTCTGAGAGATCTTCGAGTTTGAAACAACATATTGGGATTGCGTTTGACTTCGTTGGCAGCGATTTGTATTCTTTGCCACAACTCTTCACACGAACCAATAGATTCTTCCAAATAGAAAAATGAAGAGGATTGAAGTCCGGACTTCTGGGTGGCCAAGTAAAAATGCTTCCACGGCTTGAAGAAGTTCCACTTTATTTAAGAAGAGACATGTGGTTCATGCACGACGGAGCTCCACCGCATTTTTCTTGGCCAGTGCGTGCATATTTAGATGCAGTTTTTCCAAATCGCTGGATTGGCCATGTAAGCATTTTTGCTTGGCCATCCAGAAGTCCGGACTTCAATCCTCTTGATTTTTCTATTTGGTCTCGAATGAAAGATATAGTTTACAAAGAATCTATTGGCTCGTGTGAAGAGTTGTGGCAAAGAATACAAATCGCTGCCAACGAAGTCAAACGCAATCCCAATATGTTGTTTCAAACTCGAAGATCTCTCAGAAAACGTTGTGTAAAGTGTGTAAATGTCAACGGTGGATTCTTCGAACACTGACTTTAAATCATTATTACGAATTTCATTTGTTTTATTGTTAATTGTTGTAATAACACGAAGAAACACTTGGTTTGTTTCGCTTTTAATTTCTCGTATTATCAAAACATAGTGTTCGTTAAATCGATTTTTCTCGAAAACGGATCGAGATACCGAAATGAAACAAGAGTACATAATTAATGGAAAAATGAGAGCTCTTTCAGGTTTTGAATCAAGTTTCATGTTAAATATACAGGGTAAAAAGTTATTAACTAAATATTAGGTTAAATTAGTCGTAAATGACGCCCTCTATGAGCAATGCTGAAATTACAACACGCATCTTATTCGCCGCCTAAAAAAAGATAGTTTCTCAAATTTTCAAGTTCCTAACCTACATATTTTCAGAATAATCGCAATAAAACGATTTAAAATTTTAACTTTCAACACCCTATATTTCCGAAAGTATCAACTTTCGGATAAGGCATGTTTGCGCCAATGGTCACCATTTCACGTGTAGTATCTTCAGCCTTCGACTTTCCCATTGTTAATGAATCACCCTGTATACCAAACTAAAATGCAAGCATACACATTTCTGTACACAAGTAAAATAGGAAAATTAATTTTTTGTTTATCATGTTTTATTAGAATTCCTCAATATCACATTAAAGTTTGAAATAATGAGATTAAGAACTCTTCTAAAAATCAGTAGAGTTAACTGTAACTTTAAGGATTATGACTATGATTAAAAAATTAAAGAGCTCTTACATAAAATAACTCGTAATTATTTCTTTCTAAACATAAACCTATATGAAATTAAACATGAAGTGAAGCCTACTTTTTGCTTTTTGGTATACAGCAAGCTTAGGCAATAGGTATATTATTTACAAAATACAGGTAAAAACTATTTCAATAATTCCTGCAACTTCAAACTATTTTCGAAAACATCAAATTTCAAAATGGCATGTGAAAAATTTTAAAATATTTAACCTAGTTATTCTTACAGATATATTATGTTTAAAATTGTGTTAATTTTTTAACTGGTTTTTTTTCGCTAACAAATTCTAAATGTACTGTATATGTCGCACTTTTTTTCTTGTCTATAGAGAGTATTTATAATTGAAGTAAGTTTATAATTTATATTGTTTAAAAAAAAATTATTAACATTTACGGAATTAGCTCCTATGATGGTTTTGTTTGCGGAAAACTCACGGCTATAGTTGTGAAAGAAGATTTAGATTCTTCGAAATACCCATGGTTTTTTGTTTTTTTACCGCTGATACGTATTGTTAAATTTGGCGAATGCGCCGGTAAAATATATGTATTTTTAGTGTTTATAAGAGCAACTTTTATTTTAAAAAGTATTTTTTGCATCAATATACAATCTAGTACTTCCCATGAGGAAAAAATTCACAATATTTGTACTCCTACATGACATTAATTAAAATCAAGAATATATCTACTAAAGTCAGAAAAAATTTCCCCGAAAATCTAATGATAGATCAATATCTATAGGAGATTGTCTACATCGTTGGAATATTTTAACATCGAATGGTAAATCCAGGCAAGTAGCAAGTAAATCCACGTAAGTGAAAAATTTCCATATAACCATAACCCATCTTTACATGTAAAGGAATATAAATTATAATACTAATAATAAAATGAATTTAAAAGTTGATTTTTACAATATATATGTTCTTATCCCCCACATATTTTGTTTTTTCTAAATAAAATTTGTGTTGCTATCGTTGATGAGCTCATTTCTTTGTTAAAATCTTAGGTTTTCTCAAAATTCAACACTGTCATTTTTTACAAACAAATATTTCAGAAGATGATATTGGCAAATTAAATGTTCATTGGCATGGCGACAGAAAAATTATGAAGTGGTTTAAGGGGTGAGAACTATACAGAAATAGCACTCTGTTTTTATTTTTTACTCCAATAAATTATGAAACATAAAATAATAATAATAAAAGTATCAAGCTAATGTATTAAAAAAATATTTTTACTGTGCACTTACTTCATTGAGGGGACTGTATCTCAGTAGGTAGTGACTTTTGTATGTATCGTCTTATTTGATCCCAGTGGTTGAGAGATATCCTAACCTTTCTGAAACATCCTGTATAGTAGATACTATTACAGTAATAATAATATTAATATTTGTGTGATTTTCTGTCACTTCTAAATTTATTTATTTATTTTACTTTATGTTTTGTTTATCTCAATTTATTTCAGTGATCTCAGTTGTTTTAATTAAATTTTGGAAATTCAAGGTACACTTTTACGCGCACCGCAAAGTACTATGAAAAAGTGTATTTACCGGAACATTTGTTTGGTCTTCTATTCCATTCATTGAATGTCTGAACAAATTGTACATGCGTTTAATCTACAAATTCAAAACATGCTGAAATTCGTCGAAACGAGGGTATAAACGAATTAATGGTCCAACGGATTAATGCAGTTTATGGCGGTTGTTTGGGCACAATATATAGCAAATGTGTCTGTTTTGTCATGAACTAATGAGTAGTTTGATGGAGAGGTTGTCGTAATCACCGCTAAATTGACGCAGAGAGGCCCAGTCCGGACGTTTGCTAAATTGGTTGTTATAATGCAATTGTTGTAAAATCTCCGACTCGTTTGCCGTAATGGAATTTTAATTGTGAAAACTTCTGACGCTGCATGCTCCGACTTTAGGGGGCGCCGTTTGTTTCCAGCACGTACGTTGAAAAAAGTTGTACAGAAACACTACGATAAATTTATCGAAATGTGAAATTCTAATGGCGGTTTTATTTAAAGAAAACATTGCAAAGGTATCGGATAGATAAATATCGGTTTTTGGAATTCATTGATGCAAAATAAAAAAACAAACCACCAAATATTCGTTTTGATCGTCCTACTTCCACTGTAAAAAAATTTTCACTCAAATTTCACTCAATTTTACTCAATAATGTATCAATTTTTGTCCACAACCGATTGAGTGAAATATTCATTCTATTATTGAGTACAACTAAAAATTTTTGAGCGAAAGTATTGCAATGGAAGTGAGTTAATTTTACCCAAATCCGAGTTTCTGATACCAATCAATTGAGTGACTTTTGACTCTATTCTGAGTATATAAAACCAAAAAAGCTGGCTTTTTCTCGAGACCTAAAGGATTGTCTCTAAAACCGATTTGTGTAGAAACCACTGCGGTAGTTTAGTAGTTTATGACTTTAATACAATGATATTTAAATTAAAATATAAAGAAGAGATAAACCAAGTCTGAGTAAAAAAATACTCAATAATAGTTAAAAGAGAAAAAAGTCAACTCTTAATTAGTTTTACATACTCAGAATAGAGTCAAAAGTCACTCCCTTAATAGTTAGTAGAAACTTGGATTTGAGTAAAATTCACTCACTTCTCTTGCAATAGTTTCACTCATAAAATTTTAGTTGTACTCATACTAACATAATAGAGTGAATATTTCACTCAGTGGGGTGTGGTCAGAAATGTTTTGAGAAAATTCAGTGATATTGAGTGATATTGAGTGATTATTTTACAGTGCAGCAGTTAGGCAAGATCCAAAGAACAACTTGCAATAGATCAAAGGAGCTTTAAATGTCACTTTTTTCACAAAAAATAAATAAATATTACAGCGAACAAAGAAAAAATAAAAGCCAGTCAATCAAAAGAGAATTCAAGAAACATAAAGTAAAACTCATTAGTCTGAAAATGTGGTATTATGACCTTACGTCTACATATTTCTTTGTTAAAATTATTGAGAAAAAAATATATTTCAACCTGTATAGAGATGCAGCCCATTCAGTACAGGATGATCAGTTGAGAACATGTTTTTTATCTTCTAAACCTGACAAAATATCTATTCCAGATTATTTGCACTGACGACATTTAATTTTAATATGGCTTATTATTGAGTTATCTGAACTAAGCACAGGTTCAACTCCATTGTTAAGTTTTAAGTGCGGTATTAACTACAAATCGTGTAAAATATTCTATTTCTGAACTGTAGCGACATGAAATATAGAGAAGATCTAATGGAGCGTTTGTGCCAATGCTTAAAAGAGGATTCTATATAATTTATCATCTTCTGTTCACTCTAGGATGAATCTAGGGAATATACGGATCGTTTCTTTTATTGACGTGGCAAATAACTTCATACATTATGTCACATATTTAGTTTAGATTTGAACAGTAGATACACAATAAAAAGTGACAGTGTAAATCCAATTCGAAATAGAAACAAAAGACAAGTATACCGTCTTTTTTTTCATGATTGGAAAAGTTCACAAACTTCAAAGAGTATTTTGTCTCGAGTTGGAAATTTATTATGTACTTTGTCTGCACTTAAAATTTTATATTCACTTTGATTCAAAATGAACTAAAATGCATTGACATAGACTTCTATTCAAAATTGCCACAGTTACATAAAATACAGGATTTTGCAAGTATGTACAAAATATATACAGGGCGTAACAAGTTTGACTGCCATAACTTCAGCATGAGATACAGTAATCATAAATGAACAAAAAAGTTGTATATTACAAGGGCGTAAGATTAACAGTTTTCAAAATACAGCGAGTATTTTGGGGAGTTTGATCACAACGTGACAACAGCGCTTAACCTAACGCTACACAGCTGGTGCATACCACGTGTGCATGCGGCAGACTCGTTCTACGGAAAAAATGTAAACAACTATTATTGTGAAACATTTAGTAAATTTCATGACAATTGTTTTCCAGTTTTTAAATAAATAAATTAAAATGTACCGATTTTGTACGAGGACAGTGTTGTGCGTAAATTTTAGCTAGAATTTTAGTTATTATGAATCTCTTAAAAGGAAAACTTAACTTTGAATCAAATTATGAATTTGAAAAATATGTAATTAAAATACCCAAAAATTCACGTCATCCAAATAATCATATGTATTAAAAATAATTTAGGTACTTACCAAAACGCAAAATTCAGGAATTTTTAATCGCACAAGTACAAAACAAACTATAACATATGCTCAAAATGTCCATCACCATTTTTGATGCACGCACGACACCTTCGAATCCAATTTTCGCGCACTCGCTGGAAAACACCTCAACAAAAGGAAATCGTGGTACACAGAAAACACTCAGACACGATCCAATTCCAGATACCAACTGAATTGCGTATTGCTGGTTATAGGACTGCTTAGTACCTCATGTTAATCGTCGTGCTGTTGGCACATTGTTCGATACGAATTTTATCGAGATTTAAATTTATTACATCGCTAATTATTTTTTTTAGAATTAAGCGTAAAGTGATAAACATTGTATTTTATGGTATTCTAGGCACGCAATATTCCTTAATTATTTGAACTTTTGTACATCAAGTTGGAGATTTTGATATTTTTTTTCTCGGAAATGTTTGAGTTTAGGAACCATGTCATGTAAGAATTTTTTGTTATTTTAATGCATTCTATCGTCTGTTAAAATTAAGGCAGTTAAATTTCTAAAACCCTGTATAGGTAGGTTGAAAAATTAAGCTACATAATTCATTTTTTGGTGTTTGAATTAAGAAAATTATGAATTTAACGTTTCATTTTTGACTTAAGACTTAAAATGTCACGGTTAATCAATCACTTACCAAATTGTTTGATAATCCACAATCATTTAAGTTGAAAATAGAAAAAACACATGTTTAGGTACAACTTCTACTCGATACATAAATTTATGCTCTCCATTTGATATTAGTTAACTAGTTATTATTTTTTATTTATTATCATTTACAACATTGATAGATACTCATCTCTTTGAAATTGTTAGTCGAATATGATTTTTATTGTGGTTTCGTGTTTTATATTAATTATTATTTGTTTTTTTTTGTATACATCTTACTAATAATGAATTTTTTAATATTGAATTTAATTTGCCAAAAATTTATAATGCAAATATAACTTAAGGAGGTATATCGGGGTCCGAGGGAAATGAGGAGCGCAGGGAGGGTCCTATGCTTTTCTTATGGGACTAAAATCCGCTGCCAATTTGAAAAAATTAAATTCTATTGAAATTATTTGCGATAAACATTATCTATATAGCACAGAAATCTACTCATATGCACATAGCATATATATTGACTAATTAACAACATAAAAATATCATATTTAAGTAGTTTTAAATTATATTTAATGAACACATAAAGACTATGTAAAGATGCGTTCGCTTTCAAAAATGTATTTGTGTATAAACTATGTACAATATAATTATTATATATAGCAAATATATCGTATTATCCTCGCGATGATTTGCATCCTTTATTTAATCCGTAAATCATGTGAACTGGTAAAACAACGAGAATTATGTTAATTTAGTTCTAAAGAAATGAAATGACACTCGCGCCCATCTCTCGTCCAAGTCAAAGAAAATGTTGGATACCATTTTGAAGATTCTATGCATGGAGACTACACCTAGTCTCCGTGGTTCTGTGATAGAAATTACATTATTACTCACTGTTCTTAATCTCTATTATAGTAATGTTACAAAAGTTTTGCAACTATAACTAATTTTTTAGATATAAAGTTTGCTGAGAAATATTTATGTTCCTTTGTTATTCCGTACAAATGCTTTTATCTCAAGTAGGTATTACTAATTATTTTAATCAAGTAAAGAAAACTTTATGTAACCCTAAATATTGCTGGGTAATGATTACGATGTTTTTATAAACCATTAAATATATTAAAAGGATTTATCAACTGTATTTTTTATTTGCAATAAATATATCACAGCTTCCTAGTCTTTTTTAATTAATCTAGTTTTTTAAAAACATTACAAAAAATCATCTGTTGTGGATAATTTATTGTTGATAACAATGTACATGGGATTTAGGAAAAATATATATGTTTGAAATCAATTTCGTTTTTATCAAGTCCTTCAAATGTATTCCCTCCTTGCTGTCAGCTGATTGCGACATTGCCACATTAATCCTCAAGTCAGACAGAAATGCAATTATTGGTTTCTGTTTCTAATTAATACAGCTGTACTATGTTCAAAACTTACATTAGTTTTACATCAAAAATAAGATAATAAGATAATAATGGAAAAGTTTTGTTTCACAATTTCTACATTTTTTCTCAGTTATGGGCAAAAAAGAGCGGCACCGTCCATCTTCGCCATATAAACCTATATTAAAATGAACAACTTTCAACAACAATATCTCAAAATCTAGATTCAAACAAAATTTCAAAAAAATATGACATACAGAGGGAGCACTGGATAATACGCTATACAAATTTCAAGTACATCTGTGCATTTGAGTAAACCCGATATACCTCCTTAAATATTCAATATTGAAAATTGAAATATTGTACGCGCTGTAGTAGCAGAAATAGGTTAAATCTATGGTCAAACCGTGTGCCGCTCTATGCTTACGATACACAATGCTACTGACTACCAAAAACATGTGTTATACACTCGACCAAGCAAAGCGTCAAACTCACTCACAGATAAACGACAACGAAATGAACAGCTAACATCCCTCAGCAAAAAACTAGGATTGTTCAATGGCATACCAAGCCGACAGAGCAGGCATTACGGTGCCGCTAGATACGTATCGTATAAATTGATCGATGCGAAGCTTCACATCACAGGCAAACATGTATATGTTATTGTACAATGACGCGGATAGTGGGGTTACTAAAATGTGAGTACTTAGTTGATAGTGTATCCAATATAAGAAGTTTGCATAGATCTAATCAGCTTTTATGTAACCAGCTTGTACTTTTTTTATAAACAGAGCCTTCATAAATGTTTACAAGCTACGTGACTGCCGAACTTAGGCAAATTTAATTGCCAACATGAAGGAAATAAAATTACTGTTCCAAACAAAATTACCGATCTTGTGGCTTGTAATCATTTATGAAGGCTCTGTATCACGACAACCAGAATACAGCCTACGTTGAACGAAAGTATCCACCATTTTTCAGAAGAAATTCATTTTATAATCCATCCATCTTCCCCGAGAAGGTTTCATATTGTTCTCCACATTTATTTTCGCATAAACACCATCAACTGGCCTCCTATAAGACGTTTCATTCCCCACGCCTCAGATTTCAGGTCGAGAAAGAAAATTCGCCCGTCTCCGTGCATCCAGTGGAGTCGTCGATTAGCTCGTGGCTGATATTCCAGCTGAAATTTTTCAAGTCATTTATTTCTGGTGTCGGAATTGATGTTGCGAATTTTACGTAACCGAGCTGCGTCTGGGGATGAAGGGAAATATTAAGATAGAAAACAGGATCATCTGTTTTCATATGTCTGTTGTCCCTTCCAGACCCAGGGCGTATTAGATTTTTAGTTTGGAATGATATGCCGGATTAGAACGCACTGACAGTGCCACATGAGGCGGCGGAAGTAAGTGGATTTGGTGAATTATGCACAGGTCCCAGCGCTACTAACGTATGTCGCGTGCAGCCCAAACGACAGAAATAAAAATATACCACAAACAGTAAATTGATTTTAATTATTCATTTATCCATTTTATGTAGGTACACTGAGGAAAAATTTTGCTTGAACGTGATAGAAGGTTTAGTTTTTTGAAAATATAAAATATTTATTCTTATACAAACTGTTTATGCACAATAGTGCATTAGTGATATATAATTTTAAACTTTTCCTTTCATTTTCTGATAGTATTTAACCAGCTAAATATATCTTTAAAAAATTAGGTCAATAGGATTAATAATAAGTGATATATTTAATTCTGAATTTGTAAGACCCTTAAAAAGGTCAACACTGAGTGAGAACAGGTGGTGACGTCACGATACCGGCCACTCGGCGATCAAGTCGCGAGCAGTCGGAGAGATGTGTAGATATTTGCTATGCTTTTACCTATATTATATACCTATATTTTTAAGTGTATAAATAGAGAGTGTATAAGAGACATACATTAAGTCTTGTTGAAATGCATTTTTCACACAACATATTTATTATAAACATAGAATGACTTGGAATACCTAAATACATTTTCCGATTTTTCTCAATGACGTAAATGGTTCGCTTTTCTACATTTTCTTTTGCGTTCCATTTTTGTACAAATGTACCCAACGTACTAGACTCGGTACTTGTGGATGTATGCGACGACGTGTATGTGCCAGTAGTACTTTGATTAGTATTTGAAGCAACTCAGAATCACCCTCGTTTTTCTTTGGCTGCCCGTCTAGGAGGTTGTAAAATATTATTATTTAAATAAGTTGCTCATAGGTCCCTCTCCCATAAATTTTAAAATTCTATTCTAAATGTTCAAATAATAATATTTACAACCCCCTAGACGGACAACCAAAGAAAAACGAGAGTGGTTCTTAACTGCTTATAGGTCCCTCTCGCCGATGCATTTCTAATTTTTGTGAACACGAACATTTAGATGGGGTAGAATTTTTTTCCGGCATAAAGTTGAAAATTGTGCTCTAAATGTTCAAATAAAAATATTTTACAACCCCTAGACGTGCAACCAAAGAAAAACGAAGGTGGTTTTGAGTTGCATACCGTGGCTGGGAAACCGTGGATAACATCACACATTTTCATTTTTCGGTAATGAAATAAATATTTTATTCGGAGTCGATCCTGAGGTACTTTTGCAGCCTGGAACTATACAATATCTCGGTTTCGACCCATTTAGATATAAAAACAATGATTATCCAAACTGCCAAACGAACCACACACCATATGTATTAACACAGAATGGGATGAGAGCGAGCGCGAGCGCGAGCAGAGTGCTCTGCCAGTCGCCCGTACCGGTATTATGACGTCAACGTGGTTGCTCAACGTTTTTCCGCGCTCTGTTTTCATTAATTTATTTCACACATTTCTCGTTGAAAGAAAAAATTGATTTTTGGCATACCAACTAATTAAAGGGTAATCTTTTGGAATATACAAAAAAAAATCTGCTGAATGAGCCTATTCAATTTGGGCGTTTTGAAGCATTTGGTGCTCGTATTCGTCGTATTAAGTGAAAAGGAGTTGGCATTTGTTGCACTATTGTGCCATCTCATCGATCGACATTTGTGACCGATTTTTTAACTAAAAATCTGTCAACTACTCCCATTTTACTACTACTGTCATTTTAACTGTCAACTACTCCCCATATTCGCCTGATTTGGTACCGTGCGACTTTTACCTTTTCGTAAAAGTGTATGTAAAACACTCATTCGACATGCTTTTAGACCATACAAATCGCTGTATTGACTCGGAAAGGGATTATTTTGAATAAAATAAATCGGTTTTGCCAAAAAACTTTTTGTTCTATTTTTAAAAAGTCCTGTTTAATTTGGAACACAACTTGTACATAGGGTGTCCGCAAATTTCTCTGACAACGTTTGACTGCATATTCACGACTATAAATACAGATACGATCTACGAAAAAAAATTTGAATAAAAACTTTTTGGTGTTTCACGCCTTCTGTACAAATTTAGTTTCATGCAACTCTCTCGGTTTCAAACATGCAATACCTATGTACGTTTTCAGCCAGGAAATTTGAATAATTCCAAATATTTCGAATTTTCACCACCAAGAACGGCGGTGACAACATTTTTAACATTAAGGCGATGTTTCGCATTGTATTAGCTATGTCCTGTACAAATTTAGTTTCGTACAACTCTCTCGGTTTCAAAAATACAATACCTATGTACGTTTTCAGCCACGAAATTAAAATAATTCCAAATATTTCGAATTTTCACCACCAAGAACGGCGATGACAACATTTTTAACATTAAGGCGATGTTTCGTATTGTATTAGCTATGTCCTGTACAAATTTATTTTCGTGCAACTCTCCCGGTTTCAAAAATACAATACCTATGTACGTTTTCAGCCACGAAATTTGAATAATTCCAAATATTTCGAATTTTCACAACCTAGAACGGCGGTGACAACATTTTTAACATTAAGGCGATGTTTCGCATTGTATTAGCTATATCCTGTACAAATTTAGTTTCGTGCAACTCTCTCGATTTCAAAAATACAATAGCTATGTATGTTTTCAGCCACGAAATTTGAATAATTCCAAATATTTCGAATTTTCACAACCTAGAACGGCGGTGACAATATTTTTAACATTAAGGCGATGTTTCGCATCGTATTAGCTATGTCCTGTACAAATTTAGTTTCGTGTAACTCTCTCGGTTTCAAAAATACAAAACCTATACACGTTTTCAGCCACGAAATTTGAATAATTCCAAATATTTCGAATTTTCACAACCTAAAACGGCGGTGACAACATTTTTAACATTAAGGCGATATTTCGCATTGTATTAGCTATGTCCTATACAAATTTAGTTTTGTGCAACTCTCTCGGTTTCAAAAATCCAAAAATTGAATAATATACAGGGTGTTGCATTTAAAATAAGAATGTATTGACCACTGTTACATGACACACCCTGTATAAAAAGTTTTTGTCGAAAAAATGCGCAACTAAAAATACCAATCGATGTGTCCGAGCGTTTTTTCGAACACGCCCCCATTTATTTATTATTGAACTTATTCCATACACAGTGTAATGTATTTAATATATCACAGATCACACCAGACTACTTTTCGTTTGAGATTCTCTAAACTCTAAACGAACTAGTTTCTAAAGAGAAACTACACATTAATCAACACTTCCCACCATATCAAGGTAAACGTTTTTCTCTTTCTTTCGTTTCCTGGAATTGCGCATTATTTCCTGCGCCAGGCGAAGTTACGTTCTTGTGTGTGTTCTTTTGATGGGATTTTAAACAGGATGCGCATTTTGAGAGGAGGGTTAAAAAGTATACTTTCCAGTGAATCTAATTTGTTTTCTATGCAAATTTTCAACTACTGGCTCAGTAGATAAAAACTTATGAATACGATGAGGATGATTAACTTAGGTAGAGAATAGCGTAAATGAATACGAGAAAAAGGGAAGCAGCGTTTTGCTTCGCATTTTGTCACACATTTCATTCGAGAAACTAATGCAGATAAATAATCAAATCACTTTTTTAAAAGAAATGATATTTTTTATTATTACTGTGGTTTTCATGACATTCCTATTACCATGGTTTATTGTTCACATAATTCTTGCAGATGTTCAAAATGGCCTACTTGTATAGCAATGGAGAATTAGTGGATATTGTGTAATTTAGTGAATGGTTATTAGAACAAAATAATTACTCCGATTTACATTAATTTGATGTTTGTTACAGATGAAGCTGTGTTTACTCCAAATGGGAAAAGTATTGTTCATAACACACATATCTGGGAACTTGAAAATTTGCATGCAATCCAACGGAATTGCATATCGAAGTATCATCTTTTAATTTCATTTTAGTATTCGTATGGATATAGACCAGGGCGGATCTCTCGAAATATCCCACTTCTTGGATGTAAAAGGGGGAAAGCTAATTTTTGCTGGAATACCTTCAGTACAACTCACATAATAAAAATGTAGATCCCTAGATCTGGCCGAGGTTCGGAACATTTTCAAAATTGCTAAAATGTTTAAAAAATTTTAAAAAAATACCTATTTTATATGAGTTTTTTTACTAATATCTTGAATCCTATGCATTTTGGAAAGACATTGAAGAGGAAAAAAAGTTTTAGAATTGAATTTTGCACAATATACTGTAAGCTAAAAATGTTTAAATTTACTGCCGATGTTGCAAAATAACAATAATTGATGAAAAAAAGGCAAAATAATCAAGTTTTTTGGGAATTTTTTAAAAATATTTAAATTATCCGAAGGCATTCTAATTTTGGTAAAAAAAAACTTTAGAGTGTAATAAAACACACACCAAATTAATAAGATATTAATAAGTACTCGGAAAGACGCTTCTTTTTTTAAAAAAAAAAGTTAAATGCCGTTTATTGGTTCTCAAGCGGTCAAAGTTTATCGGCATTTACCGTTAATTTATAAACAATTTAGTACCTAATAATCTTTTATCCAGTAGCTTCATTTTTCCGAGTTCTAAGCTGGAAAAATTTTTATATCCATAAGTTATCGGCAACATAGATAAATCAGCGGAAAAGCTGTCGCTCGCACATGCGAAAAGTGATTCAAAACACGAAAAGTGGGGGAGGGGGCTTTCACTCCGAGACTGAATTCGGAGGTTCAAAATGCGAAGGTAAGAAAAAAATTGCATTATCTCGGCTTCTAATGGACCAATTTCTTCTTTTTTAATCCGATGTCTCGCGTGCCAAGGAATTCGAATATCGTAATGCCTAATCTAATTTGCACATATAAATATTTTGTTATAAACAAAGTTAATTATTTATGCATTAAGTACACTGTATATTTTCCCTATACTATTGCATTTTTTCAATGAAAAAAATTGTTTACGTATATATTTCAACACTCTGAATATGAATGTATTTAGTCTCGAAACTCGAAACATTTTTTTCAAAATTAAAAAAAAAATTATTTTGCGAAAACTATAGAACCGATTTTAATAAAAATGGGTGTGTTGTTTTATTATACTCTAAAGTTTTTTTACCAAAATTAGAATGCCCTCGGAGCAATTAAAATATTTTTAAAAATTATCCAAAAAAACTTGCCTATTTTGCCTTTTTTCATCAATTATTACTATTTTGCAACATCGATAATAAATTTAAACATTTTAAACTTACAGTATATTGTGCAAAATTCAATTCTAAAACTTTTTTCCTTTTCGATATTCTTCCAAAATGCATAGGTTCCAAGATATAAGTAAAAAACTCAGATAAAATAGGTGTTTTTTTATTCTTCCTCGCCCAGATTTAGGGATCTACACTTTTATTATGTGAGATGAACTGAAGGTAATCCAGAAAAAATTTGCCCATCCACCTCAAAACAGATCCGCCCTGATCTAATATATTCTAATCTTTTCGGATACGTTGGGTATGTATGTTGTGTCAAAATATGTCTTTGTTATTAACTTGATGATGTATGTATTTACAAAATATGAAACAAAGATTTGAAATACATTTAGAAAAAGTTTGAAGATCTTGTGTTCTTCATAATTATTGATCAAAAAAATTAATAATGATATCGATTTTTACAAATTAGTAACTAGACAAAAACTTCTTAGAAATCTTATACATTAAAAAAATGAGAATTACAAAATGACATATTACACCAACTACATTAATAAAGTATGCCGTAGAAAATGAAATTAATTAGAATGTGTCCAACCTGCAACATATACAGAGAATGTAAGTTTAAGTTAAATTTTAATCTATGTTTTAAATTATGGAGATTAATTTAACTACAACGCTGCACAATGCATATACGAAAGCAATGCCTAGTTTGTAGCGAAGGAATTGTTTTATTTTATTTAACGAAGTTGATTTGTGAACCTCTGTTCACGGTTTAGTTTTCGTGTTGGTTGGAGTACATGTATATCTGTAAAATAAATTAGTCGGTATGTAAGATAAACCAATATAACCAAATATAATCCAAACCCCATCTACAGCTTCTCATAACGCAACGTTTTGTAAGAATGTAAATGTAGCATCTATTTAACAAACTGAGATGACTTATGGTCATTACGGGCATACAGTAAGGCTCCCTAATAATAATTAATGTGTAAAAACGAGCTGTGTTGTTTAGAGTCATCAATTAGCAATAAATTCTCAACTTTTGAGAGGTGGTCTTGTTAAAACTTTTCGCGGTTTTTGCAACAGTTAATTAACTACAGAGAAGAGATCGAAGTGGAACTCCACGGCATACTTTATGGTGACAGTGATGGATCAGTTCCTCATTCTTTTTACCCGCCAAAACAATTAATAACGGGATAATTCATGTATCTAACGAAAAACGCAAGAGAGGGGGCTAAAGTTGCCGTTAAATTTAAATAAATTTGTTAAGCATTGTTAAATAGTCTGTTGGTAGCAGCACTCGCTGAAGTGATATGACACATGGTCGGGCAATAGCATAAATGATCTGACAGTAACATATAAAATAATGGCAATCTGTACCTATAAAATTATGTGATTGAAAATCCATATCCATGACTAAGAAATGTATATGAATATTTAAATTAAAGACAATTCTTTTATCTAAAAGATTTTTGATTAAATTTTATATTCACGGAATTACAGATAAGATCAGTAAAAACTAATTTCTAACAATGGCATAATGGACCTTTGAGTCACCATAGTATCACTTCACATCAAGTTTCCAATATGATATGTTTGTGTTTGAGGATGTTTTTAAATGAAGTAGCAAAAATTGGTACCAGTGAATGTAGAGCCAAAAACAAGAGGATCGAAGTAAAAATACCTTATCTGAAAATTGCACCCCTGAGGCGATATACCCTCTTAAAGGAGGGGATGGAAAGTGACATTATAATTTGTTTCTTTAACATGAGAAATGCTAGAGACACGAAACTTGGTATGAGCATCCTACTAATAAAGAGACAACTTTTCAATATTTTTGCGATCATTGGCGTATTTTATAAAGGAGTGAAACAGTCAACCCCACTGCAATATTTTATTAGAAATTTTTTATATGAAGGAAATTATTTATTTAAAAATATTTATTGGGAAGACTGATTTATTGTGCAACTTTTTTACCTCTTGTATTTTCTCGATAAAACCGATAGTTTTCTAGTAAAAAAATTAGATCCGTCATAACTAAAGGGGTAATTGCGAAAATTTGTAAAAATAAAGTAAGCGCATATCATAACAAATAAATTGTTATTTTTTACATAAATAAATTGACACTATCTGTCCACCAATAATTAGTACCAATTGATTGACTATTATCAGAATAATTATCACAAATAATATTTATACCAATGACGAATATGTCGACATGCTCCAAGTGTTTTTTGAATCTAGAAAAAATAGTAACGCTGCATTCAGATTATACCACCAAAGATATCCAAACCGACCGATTCCTCATAGACAAACATTGTCCTCGCGAGGCCAATGTTTGTCTATGAGGAATCGCCCTCGGTGGAAAGAAGGCTTTGCGGAACTGGTAAAATTCAGCCCAATCGTGAGGGTGCCGGAAGAAGGAAGGCGTAATGTCCGAACTGTTGAAACTGAGGAAGCTATACTGGAACATCTAGAACAAGAGTGTGGTATAAGCACAAGACAGGTGTCCAGGCAATTGCAAGTTTCTCACAGTCTTGTGTGGAATGTAACTCATGAAAATCTTTTATACTCTTTTCACCATCAACCCGTGCAAGAATTGAATGACCTTGATTTACCTAACTGCGTGGATTTTTGTCAATGGTACATTAATATTTCCAGGTATGACTTAAATTTCCTAATTAATATACTTTTCACGGATGAAGCAAATTTTCCTAGAGTAGGTGCAGTAAACCTTCATAATGTTCATTCATGGTTGGAAGAAAATACTCATGAAATATTTGTTTCAAGATGTCAACATAATTTCAGTTTAAACTTTTGGATGGGAATTGTAGGAAATACTCTAGTATGTCCTTTTATTCTTCCACACAGGCTTTTTAACAAAAATCTTCCAACATTGCTTGAGGATGTACCCCTCGCTACAGGTCAGGTGATGTGGTATATGCCTGCATATAGTACACTTTCCGTTAGAGAATGGTTAAATCTAAATTACCCGAATGGCTGGATTGGTCGTGGTCGTGATGCCCCTGTTTGTTGGCCTGCAGGTTCACCTGATCTAACGCCTATGGATTTCTTTTTGTGGGGACTAATAAAAAGTAGAAGAACTACGCTTAAGAATATTTCAGGCAGCAGATGACCTTCGCAATAACCAAGAACTGTTTGTACGACTGCGTGTTATAACTTCAACAGACGTATTAGGTTATGCTTGCAGCAAAATGGAAATTATTTCGAGAATATTATTTAAATTTAATTTTGCACTTCTTGCTTTTGTTTGTATTAAATTTTATTTTAGATAAATAACTTTACCGAATACATGTCCCATAGTCATAAGTTATCAAACATTTTTCATTAATTGATAGCAAATTATTCTTATTGTTATTATTAAATTACCAGCTTATTGACAGAAAGTGTCAATTTATTAATTAAATAACAATTTATTTGTTATGAAATCCGCCTACTTTATTTTTACAAATTGACGCATCTAATTTTTTTTACTAGGAAACTGCCGGTTTAATCGAAAAATTACAAGAGGTAAAAAAGTTGTGCATTAAATCAGTATTCCTAATATATATATTTAAAATAAATATATTTAAATAAATAATTTGCCACATATAAAAAATTTCTAATAAAATATTGCAATGGGGTTGACTGTTTCAACCCTATATAAAATACGCTAATGATCGAACAAATATTGAAAAGTTGTCTCTTTATTAGTAGGATGCTCATATGAAGTTTTGTGTCTCTAGCATTTCTCATGTTAAAGAAAAAAATTAAAATGTGAATTTCAATCCCCTTCTTTAAGAGGCTATATCGTCTCAGGGGTGCAACTTTCATACAAAGTATTTTTACTTCAATCCTCTTAATTTTGGCTCTATATTCACTGCTACTATTTAAAACACTCTGTATATTAGGTACCTGCCAGATCAGATTTTAAATATTTTTTTTGCAAACACAATTGCATTGTTAAAACGTATCTCTAACAAGTATGTGTTGTTCACTAAAGTGACATGACTCATAATCTAACTATAATACGACACGCGATTTGACAATTAGTCATGAACGTTGTAAAAGAATGATAGCGCTAATGCTGTTGCTTTCGCTATTTCAAGGGGTGGAGTATAAAACCGTCATTAGAAAATAGGTATTGCGACGGGAAATCTTAAATTTTAAGAAAGCAGTAGTTTTGTTTTCAATAAACATAATTAGTCATTAGAAAAGAGAAGTCGCACGACACTTGAAAAAATCGCGGATCTTTCGAAAATTTCAAATTAAGCTCCACAGACATTGCGATCGACACGTAATCGCTGGAGACCGCTACATCGCCGATGTTTCCAAAATTTGAGCGTCAAGCCGACCGGACGAGTGGTACTACGCCGAAAATCGTCCATTCCATCGAGCGACGACGATAACCCATGCCAAACCTACCCTCGAGGTCGACATGAGCCAAGGATGTAAAAATTTTCGACACACTTTCGAAAAATCAACGAAAAAAATATTGACTTCAAATTCAACCTTCGACAAAATCTTCGGGTACATACTAACATTATCTAATTTCAGACTTCTAACATCACAAAGACAGCCGTACAAGCCAGGAACGCAGTCATACCCTACCAGAATAGGGTGACACTAAGCTGTACCACGCAACAGGCAGATCATCGGAATTCACTTCGCCGCTGGCGTGGAAACACCAACCCTGGTTAATTGCAGTTATTTAACCAGGACCTATATACCTGGCCAGAGTGTGTACTCAATAAACAAAAGAATTCACATTCGAAACCGCTGCATTCCTGTACTTTCATACCAAAGTATAAATAAACTATATACCTGAAACCGCAATCTGAGTCATTATTTTTCTATAAAAAATTCATAAACCCGAGCTCAACGCTGTCAGTGCATTAGTGTGTAAGTACAGGGTGAACAAAAAACCCGTATCATAAATATTTCCAAAGTGCCCAGATTTGGAAATGTCAGTGCTTCCAATGCCTCCTAGGTCACACTAACCACTCAAATTCAGATCGTGAACTCTCCACGTGACCATATCGAGCCAACAATAGCGAAGAATCGTAAATTTCATTTTCCCTTGATGTCAACCTCAAGGTCACCGAGGGTGAAAAAGGACCCCCGATAATACGTTTCCACCGATCCCATTATGAGGGTCTATGACTCGCTCATAATGCTCAAAGGAGCAGCAAATAGGCCATCTCCAGCTAGCGGAACCGAGATAGATCCGCGTCCTGGCACCCAACGTGGAGCCACGACCAAGGACTGACAACCGACCTATTTGATACCGCATCATGGCGCCCAACGTAGGGCCTTGTTGCTATATGAAAACCAGACCTATTTGATACTGCGACAATATATCTTTTACTCTTACAAGGAAAATACCAAAGGTCTTGGAATGATCTGAATGAATTTTAGGTTAGAATACCAAAATTTTGACGCAAAATATAAAATAAAATTTAACTTTCTAACGCCATAGCGAAAGCAGTCTAACAAATTTATCATTCTGTAAGTATGACAAAAAATAAAATGAACGAAAAATGGAAATTCCTTAAAGAAATAGCGAATTTTGAGACATGAAAATGTACTTTCAATGTCCATTGTTTTCAATGTATACAATAGCTATTTATGATATACGTGTTAAAAGTAAGATTTTATTTTGTGAGTGAAGATGATTAAAAAACGAGCGTAGCGAGTTTTTTAACTTCACGAACAAAATAAAATCACTTTTAACACGTATATCATACACTATTTTTTCTACAAAACTGTTAAAAGTGGGCTTTTTAATTGTCATTTTTGATGTTAAAAATGTCATTTTTTGACACGCGTGTTAAAAGTAAGTTACTTTTAACACTAGTGTTAAAAGTAACTTACTTTTAACACGCGTGTCAAAAAATGATATTTTTAACATCAAAAATGACAATTAAAAAGCCCACTTTTAACAGTTTTGTAGAAAAAATATATTACTGTTTTTATTTCATAAAATAGACATGGAAAATCACAATACAAAATTTTTCTTTCATCTAAAACTTTTTTAATTTTAAGTATACATCAGACTATTTTGTATCAATTGCCAAATCATATTTTAAATAAAGTGTTCAAATGCACTAATAAACACAAAACAATCTTTTTTAATAGAATTTATTGAAGTGATGTGATATATGATCTGACAATAATATTGGTAGTACCTATTAGACCAGGCAAGTTAGACAATAAATCAGAAAATTATTTCTGATGATCCGATCGAGTTGTGGTTTTCGGCATTGTCTTCGGAAAAATATCAGAAATAAAGTCTATCTATTACACTTTGGGACTGGATCGAAACTGCATTGCGGGTGCATAAAGTGCATCTTGGAATGCATCAATTTTTCCGAATTTTCTAAAAATGGTAAAAATTGACTAAAAGTTGTAGAAATTTGTGTGCACCCTGAAAAATATGCCCGACGGCATGGAAAACATCGAAAGGCACATCAGATTTTTGCAATAAAACTGCTCCACCTGCTTACCAACCATAATCTTGTAGGCTCATCTTTACATTGTAACACACGTAAATTTACAGAGATTAGACAAGAAGGGTAAGAAAAACTAACAGGAAATTAATGAGTCGACAAGAATCCCCTTTATTCTGAGAACCAATTTTCTTTTTATTTGCTAGGCAATTAGTGAGACAACTACTATCATATGTTTATCTAACACTTTCACTATCAATCACAATTTTCATCATCAGTACTGTCATCACTGTCTCCATCACTATCATCTATTACATTTTCGACTATTTCAGGATTGGAACAGTTGGTTCCAAAACAATTTGTACATGCAATTGTGCATGTAATTCCATGCTTCCTGCACCCACAAGGTCTGCATTGTCGATAATCGGATTTTGTCGCCTAATTGTTATGCATTATCCGCAGTCGCACAGGCCAAAGAGATTCTTTTGAAAATCCATGATCCATGAAATATTCTTCGGTTTTAAGGAATATTTCTTTGATTTAACGAAATGTGTCTCTTGGGAACGGATTGTCCA
>NW_019416237.1:948104-952375 GCF_000390285.2 Anoplophora glabripennis
AACATCGTTGATGAATACATATGTTTTTGACTTTACTATACATCGTAACGAATACATATTGAATCATTTTCAAATAAGAAATAATATTGTCTGAAATAAAAGGTATAACATAAATTATAATTAAGTAATTCAATTATCATTTAATTATTTGCAATCATTGTAGTATTTAATAGTGAATCATCTGGGTACTTCACATGTGGTTGATGGCGGGCATAGCCTAGAAACCAAAAAACACTGGCCACATGAGCACAAGTTCCTACTACTCTCGCCCCTGAGTAACACGTGCAATAATATGCTAGGATTGGACCATTATCTTGATCACCACCATAATTATCTAAGTCTTCATCCACGTTGACATAACTAATGAATATTTGATGTCTTGCAGCATTTCGGAATCTTGAGAAAATTCGTACTCTTAGAAGTCCTGGTTCATCTATATGTTCATCCAATTGAAATTCATCATCATTTTCCCTAAGCACCTTCTTTATACTGGTGCTATACCCTGTATAGCATCTGTATACCCGAATGGATGGCTGATTCGGATTCAGTAACCCCGACAATCTAAGAAATATGTGTTCTGGACAGATTGCACGGCTTCTCTCCATTTGACCTTATAATTAGTCTTCTTCAATTTATACCTCGCGGTACTATATCTCCTACCTTTCGGCGACTATATTTCGAAAAATATAATTTTCTCAACTTAGTGCCTATAACTTTTTATCTAAGCTTCGAGAACTATTCAAATCCAAATTTTCAGAACTATTGGCTGGAAGCTATTTTCCATAAGGAATCTGCGGGGTCATTTAGAAGGCAATTACTCAGCTATTCGATTTTTACAGAAGGCCCCCCCTTGCCCCACTGGGGGCGGCCCAGGGCCGTCGGACATATTTTTCAGGGTCAGATTCGGAATCTCCGACCCCGAAAACCCGTGCACACAAATATCTACAACTTTTAGTCAATTTTCATCATTTTTAAAAAATTCGGAAAAAATGATGCACTCCAAGATGCAGTTTATGCACCCGCAATGCAGTTTCGATCCAGCCGCAAAGTGTAATAGATGGACTTTTTTCCTGAAATTTTTCCGAAGACAATGCCGAAAACCGCAACTCGATCGGTTCATCAGAAAAAAAAATCTCCGTATTCTGGGTGATTTTGGTCTAACTTGTCTGGACTATATGTGATAGTAACATTTCCACGATGATGCCGTTATAAAATAATATAGTTGAAAAAATGTGTATAAATATTTTTCTTTTTATGTACAAAACGGATATAGAAAATTACATTGAAGACAATTTGATATCTATTATAAACATGTTTGAAGGATTATTTTTTGACGTTTCTTAAAACCAATGAAATGCTTCTTTACTTGTCACAAAGGTAAGTTTCAACCAATTATGTCATTATTATAGTGGGAATAAATCTCTTGTGATTATTCTCGGGAATAATCACTGTGGCTTTTATTTGCGTAGCAAGTGTCAGATAGTTGTCAAAATAATTACCTAATTGTGTCAACGCGATATATAAAATGGGTGAAAATCATCGGTTTAGTACCTTTTCTGATGCAGAAATAACAAAAAAGATTGTAGAAACTACTTCGAAAAATACTCTAATAAGTAATCAGTCTATATGGAGACAATTTAAGACCTTCACCAAAGAAAGAAATTATATTCTGGATCAATCTACTACAACAGCTACTCTGGCATTGATTTTGAAAGATTGGGCTTATAACATGAAAAGAAAAGACGGAAATGATTATAAAGAAGCAGTAATAAAGACAATGTGGAATAAAACGGCAAAATTAGTTCAAGAACTTTACTTTAATAAGTATAACAGGTCCTTTGATCCTTTCCATGATATAGAATTCAAAAATGCTCGAAATGCAAGAGATGCAAAAAGAAAAATTTTACAAAAACATCCTGAAAAGCACAAACAAAGTTCTGTGGCACTTTCTAATACAGAATTGTTGCAAATTTTTAACTATTGGGACGAAGATACACCTTGTGGATTGCAAAGAAAGTTTTTTCACGTTGCATCGTATGAACTAGCTTGGAGGGGAGGAGAAGCTACGAAATGTTTAGTTCATTATTTTAAAAAAGAAACCGACATAATAAGATTAAATACTGGCCGCATTGAATACAATCCCATCTTTACAAAAACTGCACAGGGTGGAGCACAAAGGTGCGCTAATAGTAAATGGTTGACTCCAAACATAAATAACCCAGATATTTGCCCTGTTCGTCTTTTTGAAAAACTAATGGGTAAACGTGAAGAAAATATTAAAACCGAACGCTTGTTTCTTACTCCAAATCCGGCTTGGCAAACTCATGGTTCTTGGTATAAAAACGTTCCTGTGGGAATAAATTCCATTTCAAAATGGATGAAAGAATCCGCAGAAAAAGTAGGTCTAGACACAGTTACTAAAAAAATAACTAACCATTCTGCCAGATCAAGTGCAGTAAGTAACCTTTCAAAAGCTGGTGTAGGAGAACAAGAACTAATCAAGGTCACTGGTCATAATTCTGCAAGTTCGATTAAACCATACTTACAATTGAACCAAGAACATCATTCAAATATAATAAATAATCTTAGAGAAAATACGCAGGAGGAAACACTTAATATAACAAGCAATTCCAAATCCTCAATAAATAATGACTCTAAATATTTTTAATAATTGCGTTTTTCATTGTACTAATTTAAATTGTTAATTCTTTTAATATATTCACAATGTGTCAACGATATTTTCGTATATTGTAATAATTAATTAAATTAAATTTTTCAATAGTTTTATGATAGTTTTATTGATCTTTTTTATTGTAAAAATTTGTGAATCAAAAAATAATCTAGTCAAATATAACTCGCGAGTTCCATAAATTAGAAAATAATTTGACAGATTTTGTTCAAACTTGTTGCCATTTGGAAATAGCCACTCGAGCCCTGCGGGCTCTCGTGACTATTGCCTGGCAACAAGTTTTCAAAAAATCTGTCAAATTATTTTCAATTTATTCTCACTCTCTTGTTATATTATTACTGAAAATAATTTTTAACAGCGACACAATGAATACCATATTGTATCTTTCTTCAGTATTTGCTATGAAATTGTTAAAATGTAAAATTTCCTGTAAACTGCATGTATATCTGCGATTACTGCGCAAAATAGTACAAATCTCCCTTATTTCCTAGTCGTCATTTTCACCTCCTGTTATACCAGAAGTAATTCCTTCACCGAACCGCAATTTGATGTAAGGAGAGAAATTTCATCCCGCACTCTGACCTAACTAATTTCCTCTCCATTTTCTTATTCCAAGTTCCACGCAATTTTGTTCGAAATATGTAAATTACAGACTAGATTAAACAGCGGTTCAAGGCTACTAGGGTATAACTCCCAGTCACCGGAGCTACCCACTTCACCCCAAATTTATACAAATTTAAAGCAGAATTGTTCCAGGCCGGAGATGATGGATAAAGGGAATTTTTTATAATTTTTTACCCGATGTGAGACCAAATTTAATCTTGGTAGGAATGTAGCAATAAAAGCTTGGGAGAAAATCGTCAATGTATTCACGTAATTTTTTCTACTTATGAATTTTAAAGTAGGTATTAGGTGAAGAAGGCTACTGTAGCTAACTTTTCCTGCACCCGAAGGAAGATTTAATAAAAGAGACAGTTTCAAAGAAGGGAGGTTCATGATAAACATATTTTTTTAGTTACACTGTAAAAAATTCGATGTGAGTGACAGCAATAAAGGACAAAGCGAATCCATTGAGTGAAATTATTGGGTACATTTTATTTATTGCAATGGTATTTAAATTTAAAGAGATTATAAACTAACTCTGAGTAAAACGTGATGTTTTTGTTGTTCAGAAGCGTATTCTGAGGTTGATTGCAAATATTCATTTCCTGGATTCATGTAGAGATGTTTTTAAAAAATATAAAATTTTAACTTTGTGTAGTCTTTTTATTGTTGAGTCTGCTGTTTATGTTTTCATGAATAAGTAGAAGTTCTCTTTAAATTCTGAAATCCACCATTACAACACAAGGAATTGCAATAAATTACGTTTACCCTTTTGTAAATATAACATTTCTCGCAAATCGCCGAATTGTCTGGCTATTAAAATTTACAATCATTTACCTTCTGAAATAACAGACTCACTTACACAGGGTGTTTTTAAGAGCAAATTAAAGAAGTTTTTATTGGAACGGTCTTTGTATGGTCTAGATGAGTTCTTTGCTGTAGATTACACCGGTACTGACAAATGACTAACATTTTTTTT
>NW_019416237.1:952684-980324 GCF_000390285.2 Anoplophora glabripennis
CAATTTTTTATATATATATATATATATATATATATGTATCTCATGGAAAAAAATAAATGAATTTGAATTTGAATTTAAAAAGTCAACTCTTAATAGGTTTTACATAGGTACTCAGAATAGAGTCAAAAGTCACTCACTTTGTTGCAATAATTTCACTCATAAAATTTTAGTTGTACTCATACTAATAGAGTGAATATTGCACTCAATCGGGTGTTGACCAAAATTGAGACATTATTGATAGACTAGGCGGTATCTGTTTTGGTTTGGGTGAATCGTATATCCACGGAGATTTTTAGCTTTTTGGCTTTCAAATATAACTAGAAATGAACATTTTTCTATGAGCATAAAAAAACGTGGGCTTAACTTTTGACGGCACAATATGTTAAAAAAATTCTAAAAATGTCATATTTTGCTTCCTATTTAATTATGTATCTTTTCAAGAGTTGATTTTAGGAGAAAATGGAGGAGGAAAAAATGTTAATTAAATTTTTCAAAATATGACTAGTTACAAATCGAATGAATCATTATTATTATTGTAAAAATCGAAAAAATCGCCAAAAATGGGGTTAAAAAACATTACTTTTTAGGGAATTTTTTTGGGGTCTTTAAGTTAGATATAGGACCTTCGTACTTGGCTCAAGAAAAGTTCTTGTTGTGTAGAATCATCACACCAAATTTCATCAAAATCGGCTCGATAGATTTTACATTCCAGATTTTGAAGAAAAATTTGCAAATTTTCAAAATTTTGCACAGCAAAAACCAAGGCCCTTAGATACTTGAAAATTTAATCCCATGTAGAAGGGCTCTCAAGCTTTCAAACGCTTTTTGAAAAATTCGAATTCGTCAATTAGGAGAGCTCTGGCGCTTGTTTAAACATTGATCGAATTTTTGTACTTATAAACAATTAGAATAACTTTGTGAATATTCAATGAAATCAAATTTTTTAAAGCAGGTTAAAAAAACAGATCGATTGGTCAATTAGTTACGTAGTTATAGCCGATCAAAGTTAACAGTCATTTACACTAAATGTACTGGGACATCCGGGATAATTTTTCGAAAAATACCTTTGGTATTCCGAGTACTTACCAGGTCTAAGTTTGGAATACTTTTCTTCATTGACAACCTACTTTAAAACGTGTTTATTTATACAAGAGAGAAATTCAAGAAAATCGTACGGGTGGTGGTGATGGGAGAAGCAGAGAGCGCGGCCGCTTCGGCCTACTCGAAATTGTTAAATATTTTTAATATCTCGGCTTCTAGAGGTCCGCTTTTGATGATTTTTTTTAAATCGATGTCTCGCGATTTAAAAAAAAAACAATTAGCGTATTTTCAAATGTCTATCGTTAATAATTGGTCTTGCAACAGTCCGATAATTATTTATCTTCAAACTTCCTTTAATTATCAACTTTATTTTTTTATTGTATCAAAGGTAAGTGCATAAACTTATATACTGTTTATCAAAGATCAAAAACAAACTTATTTAAATATTATAAAATTGTTTAAACAACAATTATTTTCAAAATATGTCGAAAATTAGTAATTAATTAATTAATTATTAATTTAATCATCATTTCTTTTATGATTAAGGTATAATTCAAATATTATTTACTGTTTAAAATATAAGCAAATGAGAAATTAACTCATTATATTACCAAAATACAAAATTATAGTACAAAAATTCGACCAATGTTTAAACAAGCGCCAGAGCTCTCCTAATTGACGGATTTGATTTTTTCAAAAAGCGTTAGAATGCTTGAGAGCCCTTCTATATGTGATTAAATTTTCAAGTATCTAAGGGCCTTGGTTTCTGCTGTGCAAAATTTTGAAAATTTGCAAACTTTTTTTCAAAATCTGGATTACAAAATTATTATGCAAAATCTATCGAACCGATTTTGATGAAATTTGGTGTGATGATTTTACATAACATGAACTTTTCTTGAGCTAAGTATGAAGGTCTTATACCCAACTTAAAGACCCCAAAAAATTCCCTAAAATGTAATGTTTTTTAACCCCAATTTTGGCGATTTTTTTCGATTTTTACAATAATAATCATTATTCATTCGATTTGTAACTAGTCATATTTTGTAAAATTTAATTACAAACATTTTTATTCCTTTTCCATTTTCGCCTAAAATCAACTCTTGAAAAGATACATAATTAAATAGGAAGCAAAATGTGACATTTTTCGAATTTTTTTAACATATTGTGCCGCCAAAAGTTAAGACCACGTTTTTTTTATGCGCATAGAAAAATTTTCATTTCTAGTGATATTTTAAAGCCAAAAAGTCAAAAATCTCCGTGGATATACGATTCACCCAAAGATGGACTCTTTGAAACAGATACCGTCTGGACTATGAGTAAAAATTGAGTGAAATTGAGTGAATTTTGTTTACAGTGTATATGTACTTGATGTACCTTTTTAATCCAATTGTATGAAAATAGTGATATGATTTTGTATAATTTTGCTACATGTTATTTTAAACTCACTGTATTTTTTTATGTCAATGCAAACAATTTTTCATAAAATTAGTACTTTTTTCGTTATTCATTAAATATTAACTAATTTTAGTATGTGGATAGTCACACACACATTGTAAATAGAATTAATTTATGTTTAAAATAATTATTTTTGCTGTTTAAAAAATATCCATAATGAAAAATAGATAAAAATACTTACTAATCTGATAAATTTGAATTATAATTTAAAACAATTTCAAGTTTTTAAAAAAATTAGGTACAATTTTTTTGAAAGAACTGTATTTGTTTGTGTCCCTGACCACTAACAGTGAACTAATTTGGGTGAACCATACTACAGTCACTTTACATATTCTAACAAAGTAAATAGTTGCATCTAGCCAAGGCGTAATGGTAAGAGTAGACAGGACGCATTTAGGAAAGTTAGAGCAAGTACTATTAAAAAAGTTATAAAATTCTACACAAGCTTCATCAAACGTTGCTAAAGATCTTAAATGACTCCAAATCAACACAAACAGCAACAAAATTAAACCGAATGATGGGTGTGAAATTACATAATGTGGAATCAGATTTTTCATAAAAGCGTATTTGGCGGAGATAATCGTTCGATTCACTTCGACCAATAGTTTTCCAACCGCACGTGCTTGATCATTGTTTACACAATTGGAACAGGCAAGTTGACATTAATTCGTCACTTTTATTATCTTCATTTTTGTTTCCAGTTTATCGGTTTATGAGAATCTATTTTTACTACGGTAGGTAATTTCTCATGTTTTTACTGGAACCAATATAATATTTATAAATGTGTTTAATGATGGTACGCTGTGTTTGTGTCTTCACTGTACTGCAGCATTGAATATTTCATATTTTTCGCTCACGCTGTATTAATCAAACTGAAATTTAAAACGTATCATCTATATTGCCGCAGGCTTTTAAGTGGTGGAGATATCCTACCGACTATTATCTGTCTAGGACACATTTCCTGGGAAGATTGTGCGTGCCTAAATCCATATTAACCCTTGACAGTACCTCAGGCAAAGTGCATGTGACGCTGTCAACCCTTTATCATGTCTAGTTTTATAGTTTAGTCGGATTACGTGCTACTAATGCTATTGAACAGATATTTAAAGTACCAAGCCAATTCAAATAAATTCAAAAAATTAAACCTATTAAATATATGTCAGAAAGTTAGCAAAATTGGTATGACACCGTATTTACTTTTAATTATTTCAAAGTTTTCTTTCAAGAATATGGAATATTAAAAAATTATTAAACTTTTACCATATTTTATTTACGGATTAGCTTGTTTCGTTACATAAATTTAATTGTCCTAACACTTTTAAAGTGCAGTTAAAGTTGTTGCCCATTATTTTGTGTTTAGAGGTAGGAAAATAAAGGAGATAGGGCACTAGTGACGTGAAAACGTGGTTATAATAGTTAAAAGTTCCAGGGTTTAGGAATCTGGGCACGTTTTCATAAAGGTCGGGCCATTAAAACCCAGGTTTAATATCTAAATCTAGGAAATATGGGATTTAGATATTCTTATCTTCAAACGAGCAAGTGTGTGCGTGAAATAGAATTTATATTAAGTATGCTGTTAACTGAGATCCAATAAATAACTACCAACAGAATGTAGGATCACGCATATTGGGTATTTTTATTTAAACTAAAAAATATGAATAAAAGAATGATGAAAAAATTATATAAATTGTCAAATACAGTATATAAAAAATAAGGGCTTTTATATACTTCTTGTTTTTTCAAAAATAAATAGCAATGCATGTTTAAAAGATAAAAGTCATATATCATTACAAATACTCGTCTTGCATTGAGTCCTTCGTTTTTCCACTTCATTATTAGCTTAATTTAAGCGTAAAAACAAACGTATTGCCAAAAACCTGGAAAGAAGTTCGTATTTAAAAAGGTTACAATAATAGTGTAAAAAAATCCATTCATTTCACAATATACCTCAGCGTTCTAATTCTGGGCCATTGTTATTTCTAATTTACACTAACAGCTTAACGAAAATTATTACTACGTTACAACATTTATTTTTTTGCAAATGACTTAAAAATTTACATTAAGGTTGATAGTCAATTAAATTCAATCTAGCTTCAATATGATTTAAATGAATTATATCAACGGACATTATTATACATTCCAAATAAAAAGAATCCTATATTATATGAATGTAAAATAAATTATATACTGTTGTCCAGAGTTGACAGAATGAGTGTTCTGATTATTACTGTTAATACAAAGCTGAATTGAAATGGTCATATACAGGCTGTCTACTATAAAAGGGCCACCCCTATGTATCTGGCTTAATATAAGATTCACGTCAAAAATCTATGTTTTTTGTTGCATTTTTTGAGACCTTGATACCTGTAAAAACAAAATTGAGATCCATGGCCGACTTTATAAGTAATCATAAAAAAAAACCGGAAAAGTATCGAAAGTTCAGGACCGTCTAACTTTTTTATTTTAAGAGATAGAGAAAACTTATTTAAATAAAATTTCATGGCAAAATAGATATTTTTCACCTAGTGTAAATAAATTTTTGAAGTATCGTATGTAATTTGCAGCGCCCTCTACGCGGACAAAAAAAATCGAAGCAGGCTGTGAACACAAAAAATTGCTTGCTTTTTCCTCTTTCATGCGATGTACTACATGTCGCCTTTATCTTTTATATTTACTAATTTTTTCAAAATTTTGTTATCAAAAATATAGATTAATGTAGAAATTGTTTTAAAAATGCCAACTACAAAAAATTTAGAGAATATAATGTTCTTCTTTTAAGCAAATATTCTGCAATATCTGGCACCCATCAGTTTACCATCATAGAGGTAAGGTCCTATGATTTTGGTATCAAAAATTCTAACCCAAAAGTTTACTGAAAACCTCTGTAGAAATGCAGTTTCTCCGTGGTAATGTAAATTACCATTGGTCCATTTGAAGTAAATGTTCCTATTAAAAAATCCATTATTAAAAAAATTTGGCACATCCGACCAGAGAATTATTCTGCATGTAAAAGGATCTTCCCTCTTTCTTTCTTTCTTGTCGCCACCTTCAGAATCCTAATCTCCTCGGTTTATCTTTCTCCCACAAGAGATGCACTTTTTTCACCTATAACATTTGAAACAATTTTTTCGTAATATCCTTCTTGCACTATCCCTTCACATTGTAGTTTACTTCAATCTTTCACTGTTTTGCTCATTTTCCCTATGTACATAATTTAAAATTCTGTTAACATTATTTATTTTATTGTAAAGAGCTGATTTTATTATTTTCTATATTCAGCAAGTGCTTGAATAGAATTGAAATTGCATTGATAGTACCTACAATACAAACATATTATACTTCTCAATAAATGAAAATATCATTATTATTCAAAATTATAGTTTTTCAAATCACAGTGAATTGTAACAATTTTCAAACCAACAGTTATGTATAAACTATAACAATAAACAATTTGTTAAATAATGACATTACTGGCATAACACATTTTCATAGCGTGCTACATATAGCGTAAGCTTCTTTGTCTGTGTAAGAATAATGTTGAAGACTGTTTTCTATAAAGTAAAAAACCAATATTATAATAATGTGAAAAGAAAATATGTATTTTGCTTAAAAGAAGTACATTTTATATTAAATTTGTTTGAGTTTTTTGCCCGCGTAGAGGACGCAGCAAATTACATACTATATTTTAAAAACCTGTTTACACTAGGTGAATGATCAATTTTGCCATGAAATTTTATTAAAATAAGTTTTCTCTATCTCTTAAAATAAAATAGTTAGACAACCCTAAACTTTTTTATGATTACTTACAAAGTCGGCCATGGATCTCAAAAAATGCAACAAAAAACATCTAAAGATTTTTTACGTGCGTCGTATATCAAGCGAGATCCATAGGAGTGGCCATCTTATAGTAGATAGCCTGTATGTTCCAAGATGAATAACGCTATGAAAATGTATGGATTTATAAAACGTAATATTAAAATATTTACTCATTTAAGTGCTAATTAGACAGCTGCCTATAATAATAATAATAATAACGTATATTTCCTCTAGTCAAT
Source organism: Anoplophora glabripennis (assembly GCF_000390285.2). Lineage (NCBI taxonomy): Eukaryota > Metazoa > Arthropoda > Insecta > Coleoptera > Cerambycidae > Anoplophora > Anoplophora glabripennis. The sequence goes on from NW_019416237.1 coordinate 959,236, forward strand.
ACAACAATCGAATAGGACTAGTAAAAAAAAAGTACATAAAGACAAAACTAATTTACAACTTAAGATTAATTAACAGAGATTTGATTAACAAAATATTCTTCCACAGAATAGAAACATTAGTAGATAGGATAGGCGGGTTCTGCGCCATACTTTCTGCGCCACACTTTCTGCGCCACACTAAATGACGTCACGAACTCGATGGCCAGCGTCCATCGCTCCTTCAGCGGCTTCTTCTGGGCATTGTCGTTGTGCAAGAGATACGTGGGTGTTGGCATGCAAGAAATGTCATGGCGGCACGGGGGTCACGTCATTTAGTGTGGCGCAGAACCCGCCTATCCTATCTACTAACATTTATCAACCAAGTATTTTTTCAGAGCCTTCTTGAAGCTATAAACAGAGGTACAATTTTTTATATCATTAGGTAATCTATTGAACATTCGTATACCAAGACCAAGTTAGGTGAGTTAAAAGACAGATTACACCTAGCAAAAGGTATACTAAAATGGCAAGACTGCCGTGTATCAATGGAATGAATCTGATTTCTGTGGACAAACTGATTTTTGTTGACAAAAAAATATATACACGTTTCATACAACAAAACAGAAGGCATTGTTAAAATACTGTAACAGACGAATATCCGTCTGCAGAATTCACTAGCTGACATTCCGAACATACACCTAATTACACGTTTTTGAGCAACAAATACCATATCGCAAACGCGATTCTACTGGACAGTAATATAGCTTCAATAATTGATCAAGGGTCAGGACTTTTCTGATATTTCGAAATTGATATGATACTGTATTTACTTCATTACTAATTCGTTACATTGATTATTCCAAGTTAGACATCCAGGGTTAATCCTAGAAATTTTACAAGATTTGTGTTATTAATTAGTGTATTGTTAACATTAACATCAATACTATTACAAAGCTTTGGTCTATTGTGAAATCTTATAACCTGAGTTTTATTGATCTTGCTTTAGAATGCAACTAGAACACTATCATTTGGAGTCCATCGTATGCTAGTTACATAAACGCATTTGAAAGTCTCTCGACAGTAGAAGGAAATCTAGTCACATTATATATTTGCATAAAATAATGCATGGTAATGTTGACAATCCGACTTTTCTTTTATTAAAACTTTTTAATGGACCAGCATATTCTACTAAAATCCCAGTTTGTAGAATTTATTCTAATTACAATACCATATAGAAAATTATGACTTATTTAATATTGACGTAAACTATTCAAAAATATTGTTAAATTAATTGCTTTAGATGTCACTTATATTTTGTTGGCTTTGCCTGAAACTATAATTGTGATTTTTTTTCGTTCTGTATTATTCCTAAATAAATAAATGAATGAATAAATTAATCAATTAATTAATTAATTAATAATTAAATGAATGAATCAATTGAGACATTTTAGCTAAGAACATCGTCAAATGTTTCAGTTTTATTCAACCGTCTCTGCAGCCCATCTACCCTATGAAGTGCCCCATCGATTTTAGAATGCGTCCTTTATTACAACGTAAAAAGCCTGAGAGACACTATATATCACTCGGAGCGCCCTGTCTGCGAGTTATTTGACCTTGCAGCCATGTATTAAAATCCTGTCCTGGAGGCGGATATCCGGGACACAGGAATTCGAGTGGGGACGGCCCGTCCGACGTAGTTCAAAGATGAGAATCTGGCGTACACGTATACGTATGCATACAGATTAGTCGAGGATTACAGGATCTGGTCCTGCTAATACCAGTCTTCGCTGGCTGTTGGCAGGTCCCCTCCGGTTATTACGGGAGTCGAAACTATTAAAGCGGGCGGCGAACCGTAAAAGTTGCGTGGATCGGTCGCTTTCAAAGGAGGAAAAGGTTTCACGTGACATTGCTTCAGCCTAACTAGGTGGGTGGTCGTATAAGCACAGGGATAAAAGCTGGCTGAAATGAAATCCAGATAAATACAGGGGGTAACAGCAACGTTGCAACAAAAAAAAAATAACGTTTATTTTCTTTGCCAAAAAGATTCCTAGGGACTTTTCAAAGCTTTGATCAGTTGGTAAAGAACCATTGAAAATGTGCACATAGACTACAAAATTGGTATAGTGCAGTTTCCTCCTAGCAGTTAGTTGATAGGAAATTGAAGAAATATTATCCAGAGGCATTAAAAGGGTTTCACAAATTCACTGAAAACGTTCACTATTGATGGCTGTCAATTAAATACTAAACAACATGGCGTCTTCAAACTTTAAACATATGCTTTATAGATTGTGTATTTTCTAATACAGTGATATTTTTCAAACAACTACTGCCATCTCTAGGTCAGGCCGGATACTTCTAGGACCACCCTCGTAAATGGTTTAAATGTCAACATAATAAGTACACAAAAAAGTTATCTGTTCTACGGAGATTCATACCACCTCATATATTTGGGCCAGAATGTGCAATAGAAAAGGATAAAACAGCCAGTTTTTTTAATTACAGAAATATCCAAAATTCAACCAAAAGTAAGTTTCCCCTTGAGCATCTCTCTCAGCCCTGGAAATGAGTCAACATATCAGATAGGTGGGAACATTGCATATTTTGGATTATTTATTTATTTATTTATTTATTTATTTAGCATACACCACTCGACAGCCTAAACCAATTAATGAGTGGGAATATCATTTAAAATTTAGTAAAAAAAACGTATAAAAAAACACTTAAATATAACATTAGTACAAATAAAGACAAAAATGTTTACAGTGTGTCGCAGAAATAACGCAAAAAAATCGTATTTTATTTTATGTTGCGTTTTCACAAAAACGCTAAAACACGTCAATTAGCAATTAAATTTTTAGTACGTTTATTTATTTGTAAGTAAATTTAGTATTTGTAAATAATTTGGGTATTGTTGTCCTCCCTGTAACAATTAGAAGCAATATGGTATATTTTTGGAATCAGCTCAGTTAGGGCAATCCGAAAATTGGAAAAAAAGTGGGGTGTTCCATTTAAAAAAAATTGTGATGACGTCATTACTCAAACATAGGTCACCCTGTATATTAAATTATTATTTGAAAAAATAGTAAATTAAATTCAAAATTCGACCTGTTTCGGGAATTTTTAGTAATTTCTTTTGTTAACCTAATAATGAATTTGTGCACGACTTTAGGGGGACACTGTATATCAACATTATCGCGAAGAGGCATTAGAAAATAAAACCGTGAGTTTAAGTTCAAAGGAAAGGGCTCAGATAAAAAAAAAAGGAATAGGCAGTGTGATACACATTTCTTCATAAAAAATTTGTTGAAAACGACACTTCGAAAAGAAATAGCTGTGTATCATTAAAATCTAGAAAGATCCACCTTAAGGACATCTGAAAGACACATTTATCCTTAAATTCGAGCTGATGTATAATTGGGTTCATAAAGCTGAAAGTTTTGCTGACGCTTTTTCTCATTAAAGGATATTTTTTGTAGCGGAGACGATTTAACAATTTTTTTTAGGCCAGCGGGCATTGTAATTTGTTTGAATTTTATTTATACCTGATGTATTTAAAACATTTTTACATACTTTAACTCTTTAATAAATATTTTTCTCTATGAATTAAATATACCTACCTACCAATTTATTATGGATATAAATTAAAATTGAATTGAATATGTAAATTAAAAGAAAGTTTGGGATGAAAAGCGACATCAAGGTATTTTATATTTTAGCCCAGCTAAAGTAATATTTCTACGACTATATAATACATGTTATACTACAGTTACCGTCCATAATCCCGAATAGAATCAATTACACAAAATAGCTTTAAGTCATCTGAATATAAAAAAATATATATCAAGTTTAGCAGTTGATTTTTTAATAAAAATAATGAAGAGTAAATTATTTCAATAACCAAACTGTTTGTCTGCAGAAAGTAAAGTATCAGGTGATTTTTGGACATTGTACACATCATTGGAAATAATAAGGTCCAAAAGTATATTATTGTCGTATTTTATATTGAAGAAGTTTATGAAATTATTAACTAAATTGAGATTACGACTTTGAGCAAGTGTATTAGTTATTGTTACTGTATTCTAAATAAATTTTGAGTTATGTAAAATTGGAAACATAAATATAAAAAATTGTATGTACAGGAGACTCTTACCAATACAATTTTATAAAAACAAATCAAATAGGGCAGTTCGAAAACTATTTAAAAATACCCTTTTGTACGGCACTGGAAACTGGTCCATTGTAAAACTTGACCTTACGCAAGGCAAAGCATGCATGCGGCGAACGGCAAAATGTAATAAAAAATGAACGGACAAAAAATTGAAAGAATTTCCTTCCTAAGGAAAGAAATAAATAAAATTTTGTATCAGCAAATTCAACTGCTTTTGCCGCTATTGTTATTATTAATTTCTACGAACTAACACAAATGTTATCTTGCTTCACCATAAATTAAAACGATATCTATCAACTCAACAATTGCTATTCACGTAAGCCATTTTTGACACTTTGAAAAACTAATCTAAACAATATCGCAAAAACGTTAATACTAAAATCGAATTTCAAGTATTCGGAGACTGCAGTAGACCAGCGATGTAAAGTTTTTAAAAAGTACAACTTCAAAAATCTTTTTTCACGAAAACTAAAAGGATTTTACAAAAAAATGTTTACTATAATGACTCAAAATTTCATGACGCATCTATTCCCAAATTTTTTTAGATAAATTATAAGTCGCCCTGTAAACATCACTATTAGTACGGTGTTTCACATATATATTAAAAATATATAGGAATTAATTTTTAACGTAAATTATATCAACGAATGCGAAATCTAAAATCAAAACTATAAACTCATTAGCGTTACCAGATTGATAGTCACAGCGAAAACCAATATTTAACATTATTAACACTATCATTAAGCCACATTTTGATTAATGCAACAATACCATATTGTGTGTGGATCTGTTATTGAATAATTTTGATAATAACAAACTAATGCAGGAAAAATAAAATTAGTGTCTACCTCAAATATTATGTATCTATTACGGAACCCGTCAATAAATAGCATAATTATTTTTTTATTTACCTACCATATGTTATCGAAATTCTTCAAAATAATAAGATCGAGAATAATTACGTTTTTATTGAAATGTTCAAAATTAAAATCTTTTATTAAGTTTTCATCAACAATGTTCAATAACATAGACTTTTTTAAATTAGGTTTTAATCAAAACCAAAGACCAATGCAAATATTTCACTCTATAGATGATGTTGGAATTGTTTGTATCTGACGGAGTCATAGAATTGATTGTGTATTTCTTTTTGCAACTTAGAGAAATCGTTCAAATGCGCAGACTCTCACAAATTACGTCATCCGATACAGTAATTCGAAATGAAATATTTTGTTACGTTTTTTCGCATAAAAAAAGTAGATTTTGTTCAAACTTTACAGTCGTTTTACATGTTTCGCCCCATACATAATAACCAGAAAATTCAATATAACTTTACTTCCTTCCATTTCCTCTCGCGAATAGAGAGAAATATCCTCTCTGGGTGTAGCGGATCCTTCAACTACAGATATTCCATCTGGCTGCAGGCCCGTGTAGACGAATTTAATAACATGTACTTCGAAATACCGAGATATAAAAGCTGTGCTCTTAGGAAGTCTGGGATAAAAAGTGAAATATCGTTTATATAGAAAGTAAGAGCATACTTTTAGTATGTATCTCAAATTCGTTATTCGTAGCTTTGTTTAATTTGTTGAACAAGCCAATTCATTTCAGAATTTTAATGGAATCAGAAACTTTTAAAGAACTTTTACTGTTTTTATGATCAAAAGAAAAGATTAATAAAGCAAGTTAGTTTTGGTTTTTATTTAAAAAAAAATTTCAAATAATATTGTATGAAAGTTTGTTGCAATTTGTTCCTATTAGGATTTTAGAAGTAATTGTGTGAATGCTTATGACAGTGTTTTCGGTGTGTATACTTACTTACCAAATCTAAATTTTGCCTTGATTTAAATGAATTAAAGAAGTTATCCAAAGAAAATAAATTTTAATGCAGCTTCTTCAGATGAATTTCCAAAAGCGTAATTTGAATTTCAGTTTAATCATACACAGCGTTTGATTTTTCGTATTAACATTCCCTCAAATACAATTAGGATGGCGGAATCAAATGGGACTATTTTTATAGCTACAGCCTAAAAGGTCGTCTTTTGACAACTTTATATTTAAATTAAAAGCAGTTGACTGGAGTAGTAAGAAACAGTATTTAATTCGAGGACGTTGTAGAGTAAACAAATTAATACCTAAATACGAGAACTACAAATAATGATTAATAACAGGCAATATAAATTTTCCATTAATTACATAACTATTTCTCATTTATGGCTAGTAGATATTTTTTCATCAAATTTGGTACTCAATCATTTTTTGAGGGATGTAGACGTTCTCCGTGTTCTATTTATGCGCAAACACAGGTTTGTCTTCCGTAGCCATTCAACTATTTCAAGTAGATTTAAAAACTAAGAAACAACTTTATTTCAAGACATTTTCAAATTAATTAAAACGGAATATTGAGTCACAAACTATAGTTAAAACTTCGAAAGTTGAAAGTGAATGTTTGTTTTTCTTTCAACTTTAAAAGAGGTAGACATTTTTAAGAATTATAAAGAGACAAGAAAGGTTAAGTGCTTTAACTATGCTCAGTATAGAAACTTTGTCGACAAAGCAAATAAACGACTTCAGGGAGAAAGTATTGACCACTTCACTGACCACTTCACATCTCAAAAGTATCGAAGGCTCTATTTACTATTTACATTGTTTGAGGCATATTTTGTTCAAAATTTGTAGATAAATTTCATGTTACTGAAATAGAAATTATATTTTCTGAAAAATAGTTTACACTTTCTAAAATAAGACAGACAGACAATTTTGTTTGTTTACATATCCACCAATTTGAAAACGAGCTTCATCACTGAAGATGATTTTGTTAAAAACATCATCATTTTCTTCTTTCTCTGCAAGAGCCCAAATAACAGATGTATGATGTAACTGTGTTTTATAAGCCTTTAAATGAAGATCCTTATACAAAATATTGAATAAAGTGGTTTGTTTAATGCCTAATTGCTATGAACAATGACGACTGGATGTGTTTGGTTCTGCAGTCATTATCATTTGCAGACGATGCAGTATTTTCTTATGGACAACCACTACGACTGTAAATTGTATTTCTTTGATCTTGAATTGAACCAGTTTCTTCAAATTTATTCACATTACTTCGAATGGTGCTGTTTATTGGACAATTTGTTTTTCCATATTTTGTGCCATATTCTCTTTCAACTTCTGCTTAACTTTCACCAAATTTAAAATAATTTTTAACAATAAAGACACGTTGTTCAATCATATACTTCTCCATATCTATTAACCGCCATGTCAAAAACCAATACGATTCTGGTACACAAAACGCAAATGGTGGCAATTTAAAAAGTTATCTAAAATTTGAACCCTAGAACAAATGAAAATGAAAATAAAAAGTAAGGTATGTGAATAAACAATAACAAAAAAATTATATTTGGAATTAATAAAAAACGAAACATTACAGTTATCAAAAAAATTTCAAAATAAAGCAATAATTCTTTTGAAGGACAAGATTGATATAGTTTTACAATTTAATTCTGGCTTGGATTATGTCAATGTTATTTAGAGAACTAAATAAAGGAGGATATGTGGCCGTAGCCGAGAAGTTAGAACTGAAGCTGTCGATGAAGCCGTACTTAATTTAATTGAGGAATCCCCAGAAACTAGTACCAGGAAAATAGCTCGTGTCCTAAATGTAAGCCATTCGGTAGTTTTTAGAATTTTAAAAGAACAACAGTTATATCCCTATCATCTCCAACGGGTGCAGTCGTTACTGATTCGAGATTTTTTACCACGTGTGGTTTTTTGTCAATGGCTTATTAATATGATCGGCCAAGCGCCGCAGTTCTTAAGAAATATTTTATTTACTGACGAGGCGAATTTCTCAAGAGACTGTATTAGAAATTTTCGTAACAATCATATTTGGGCTGAGGAAAATCCTCATGACTTTTTTGAAGGAAATCATCAGTATCAATTTTCATTAAATGTGTGGCTCGGAATTATCGACGATCATTTAATTGGTCCCTATTTTCTTCCACGACGATTAGATGGTGACTCATATTGTCATCTTCTCGAAGAATTACCTATTATTCTTGAAGAAGTTCCCATTCAAATTAGGCAACGTTTATGGTTTATGCACGACGGTGCACCAGCCCACTTTAGTATACGTGCAAGACGTCACTTGGATGAGGTGTATGCCAATCGATGGATAGGTCGAGGAGGATATGTAAATTGGCCAGCCCGCTCCCCTGACCTTAATCCTTTGGATTTTTGCATATGGGGATATCTGAAATCTTTGATCTACTCAAGGCCAGTTGAAGATATCAATGATTTGCGAAACCGCATTGTAGCAGGGTGTGAAACGATAAAAAATTCACCAGGAATATTTGAACGCATACGCAATTCTATGAGAACAAGAGTAGATGCTTGTATTGAAGCTGAAGGCAATCATTTTCAACATTTTTTGTAGATTGTATTGTCAATATCCGACAGATTTTTATTTTTTGTTACTGTTATAACATTATTCATCATTTGTTCACTTTTAGTCTAAGTTCCAAACTTCTTAGCCTAGTAGAATCATAGGTCAACTATTTGGTTGAGTGTTTTTTAATAAAATGTTATTTAATATGACAATAAATGACATTGACATTTGTTTCTACGGATTCCATTGTAAAGAACAGGCCACTAGATCTTTCGGCAAAATACACTCGCGTTAAACAGCTCATCTTTTTAAAAATACATTACAATACATTTATTTTTTTTTGTCATAAATCCTTAACTTTTCGAAGAAACTTGAAGAGATCAAAAAGTTAGTAAATGAATGGGGTTTTTTAGACATATTTTTTAAAAGGAAAAAATTTTATCGAAAAAAAAATTATAAGAAAAAATGTCATAGGGGTTGATTATTTCAACCCCTTACAAAAATAGTTCAGGGTTGAAAAAAATTCAAAAAGTGTAGTTTTATTGACAGATAATGTTCACCAAGTTTGGTTTCTTTAGCTTGATGTACGTGGAAGATAAAAAAGAAAAACAATTTTTTTTTGTAATTTTAGGAGGGGCGTAACTTTTCAGGGGAGGGTTTTTTCAAAAAATTTTATACCAAAGACCCCTATTAATTTTCATCGGAGAATCGCCCCTTGAATTTTTTCGGTGTTATTTAGATACACCCTGTATAAGCGAAATTTCGAAAAACCGACAATTTTCTGTAACACTATAGAAGTTGCGCACCCTAGCAGTGAAGTTACAAACTTGAAAATATTTTGAATCAATTTATTTTTGTCGTATTTGTTAATAGATTTTTTACCCCATAATCGTAGCACGTCTAGTTTTCTATATACAGCCACTCGATACCATTAATGGATCACCCTGTATAGTGAACTTTGAATTATTTTGGGTTGCACTAATAATGGGGGTTTCTGGTGCCTGTCGATGCTGCGAATTGACAAATTTGAAAATTAGTGACTTACAGGACGTTGGCAGTTACCTACTCGTTTCAATACCTGACGGGCATTTGTTGAAATATACAGAAAATATATTTCTTTGCGCCCAATTCGCCTAACACAAGACAGATTTTTTTTACGATACGTCAATCAAAAATGTACCCCACAGCCTGTTGGGATCACCACATTCGCGAAGGTACCCTCAATAGTTGCTTCATTCTTGAATATCGCAAATCCAGAAGCATATACTGGCCATTGTATGAGGCGACTTCAACAAATTTATTGGCCAATAAAGGTGCTGATCTTAGAACCATCAAACGGCGTGGTGGTTGGAAGAGCTCCTCTGTAGCAGAAAGTTATGTTGAGCAGTCTATATCTAACAAACTTGATATTGCAAGGAAAATCCAAGGAAAATATAGCAGTTCCTTACAAGAAGACACATCCGTAACTTGTGCAAAATTTTCACAAGCTTTGGCAGATGTTATGCGTTTCGGAAATGATGGCAACAATGCTACAAGGGTTGCTATTAACGGAAAGGAAGTTATAAGAAGTCCGATTATAAGGTGGATAAAAGTAGTTTGCCTATCCTTGGTGTTAAACGACTACTTAATCTACCCTTGCTACTTGATATGTTGATATGAATTGTATAAAACACAATTTTATATTTGCTATAGAAAAAAGATTTAGTGGTACTTCACCTTTACATAAAACATTTATTTATGGATCATAACTTTCAATTTTATCATATCGCTATTATCAGGGCTGCGCATTCATTTTAACAACACAGTAAAATATTATGATTCCGAAAACATGTGGAAATATATTCCGCTATCGGATACGGCGTTTATTTTTTCAGGTTGTTTACCGCACCAAAAATCGACATTCAATCTATTCCCCGAAAACCGGAAACAGAATAATTTGAGAGTAAATAAACATACATTCACCGCATAAAAAAAAGCAAAATATCACATCCACCGAACTAGAAAACCCTCACGCTGGCGCTGCAATATTTATCTCGAAAGCATATTTTACGTGGCAGAAACCAGACGGGAGGAAGCTAGTTAAGCTGCGAGGTAACAGTTGTTGTAGACAGAAGCACCGTCTTGAGGCAGCCTCTGGGACCTGATTTTTCAGCTGGGAACGAAACGAGCATACATATACATGTGGGGTAAGTTTCCGTGGTGCCTTGGCGCCTGCGGTAATTTCAAAAGGAAGGAATTCCAGTCCTACTCGTATGCAAACGTATAACGCTGCAAGACAATCTTAATAATCCCCATGAATTATTCCGAAATTAATTATGTACATACTCTGAACGCAAGGACTAATGTCTTTGTGATGTCTTTGAAGTACAGCTACTAATATGTGGTTTAAATCACAGCAAATGGAAACGTCCCTTAAGAAGCCTATTAGGATCCAGTCCAAATATAAATAACAACACACAACAATAACACTTTGCACAAAATCAAAACAAAAGAGTATATTTTTTATATATTTTGATATATTTGACAACATAAAGTGTTTACTTGATGTTATACATATAATTTTTTATATTAACCAGATAATCCACAAAGGAGTTATGGGATATTTATATTTTAACTAGATTTTTAACAAAAAAGACGGGGGAGGGTGTTTTTTTCGTTACTATTCGAGATATGAAAAAATCGTAAAAATAAAAAGGGATTTATAAAAAATTAACACATACACTAAATTAATTGAATTTCCGAGATATACGACTTATGTCTTTTGTCTATAAAAATTAAACTACAGCTTCCTAGCGATATTTGTAATAGAAAAGTCGTATAAGAAAAAATTCTATTTTTGCGTTTTTTTTTCGTAAATTAAAGTTCAATTATTATGGATCAAAATATTTTCTCTGGAACGGTCCTGTCCGTGTGCTGTACGATGAGTTACGTGCTGTATGCCAGCCGCGTAAACAAATCGTCGTTGAAGGATAGAAAGACACTTCTCAATTTTTGGAGAATTTTTCAATGCAAATGTACAAACTAAGAAAAATAGATATTTACAAAAAACTGATATTTTCTTATTATAATAATTCATAGTAATTACTACCTACCTTAAATGCATTGTTGTTACTGTAAGAGTTCGCAAACAAAACCACATCCTTAGGCATCTATAGTTAGTTGCCAACTACGTGCACTAAACAAACTCCATTAAAATATGGCACAAAATGAAATAAAACTTACCATTTCTAGAGAAAATGTTGAAATTGATCCCCATTAGCGCGGATACAGACATAGCACCGATGTACCCAATTTTGGCGAATATTTTCCCAAATTCCAGGTATTCGCCTAATTGTGTCAGTAGTTTCAAGTATACGGTTTCGCAATTCTTCCATCGTAGCAATTGGAGTATTGTAAATCAGTGACTTCAAGTGACTCCAAAGATAAAAGTCCATTGGAGTTCCATCGCTGAGGAAACATTTTATTCAAAAGTGCCGTTACTTTCGAGTACTTGTAATGCCACATCGTCCAATAATTCAGGCAACCGGTTCTCCAAAAAGCCAGCATATGTTGGTCCATTTAGTCGTCCTTCAAAGAAATAGTGACCCACAAGTACATCGCCTATTATGCCAGCCCAAATATTTACCGAGAACCGATGTTCAAAATGAGTTTTCCTAATCGCATGAGGATTTTTCATCTACTTGATTGGCACATTGCCGTAAAAACCATCTGCAAAAACACATTTGTTTATCACAATCCGGGGGTAAAATCTGTTGAACTGGTTGCAGATGATAGGGGTGGGACAGCTGGCGCCTTAAGATGCGATATACGGTACGACATGAGGTTCCTACTTGCTGTGCGAGTCGTCGAGTACTAATTATGGGGTCTTCGTCAAGATTTTCCAACACTGCATCTTCAGCATTAAGGTGCACTTGCTGACCACGTCCTTCTCCTCGAGGAATAACACTTTCCGTATCTCGCAGCCGCTGAACGCACTGTAGGATTGTATTTGCACATGGGGGGTGACGTTGTTGCCATCGTTCCTCGTACAACCTAGTCGCCGCGATCTCATTTTCTCCGGCTGCACCATACACTAACACCGTATCGACACGTTCGGAAATAGTAAATGCATTGTTTTCTCGTCCTTGTATCCTTCAAAGTACTCCCTTTCTCTATTCATACACTTTTTTTCAGCGGTGTTTCCATTTCGCAAAGCAGTCCTTCATTTGAAATGGCCTTTAAAGTCTGTGACAAATTTGCTTTGATGTCATCAATAGTCTGATAATGGCGCTCTTTTAGCACTGACTTTAATTTCGGAAACAAGAAAAAATTGCAAGGAAACAGGTCCGAGCGAGTAAGGAGGGTGAGGGAGAACAGTAATTTGATTTTGAGCACAAAACTGATCAATTGACGACGAAGCTGAGTGTGCGGACGCATTGTCGTGGTGCTTTGCCAATCCATTGTGATGATTGAGCTTTCGTCTCCCATTATGATCCTTTGAACGAATGTTTCGTCATTAGATTGATCAAGAAATTGCAAACAAACGTCCACACTTTTTGTTGTTCAGTTATCAAATGAGGAACAAATGCTGCAACTCGATGAATGTTCAATTTTTCAATCAAAATTTCTTGGCTTGGCCCAGTTGAGACGCTAACCTCTTTTGAAGTTTCTCTGAAAGTTAATGGACTATTTACACTCACCAAATATTTGACTTTCTGAATGTAGGAATCATCAGTTGAAGACAAAGGCGTTCCTGGTCGAGGATCATCTTCAATTGACTGACGACCATTTTTAAATCGTGAAAACCATTCGTAACATTGCGTACGACCAAGGGCATCATCTCCGTAAGTTTGTTTCAAAAGCTGAAACGTTTCCGTAAAAGTTTTCCCAGTTTCACTTCATATTACGAAAACTAAATGAGATATGAACAATCCAAGAACATGTGGTTACAGAGGAAGTTGTGCGGAGCGCAATGCTACCGCGCGTAATTCAAAAAGTTCGATTATTTTCTGAACAGACCTTGTATTCGCTCTAGTGAGCCATGAAGAGTTATATCTTGTGAAAAAAATAATAGTTTTTTGTAGGTATAGAAAAAGTTATAAAACATTACATAAACAACTGCCTTTAATTGAGAATAAAATTCTTAACAACCGAACAATTTTCTTTTCACAGTTCGCCATTATCGTTTAATACGGCCAGTCATTTTCTACTTTTTTAAACATTTTATCGCCTCCCGTTTGGTATTAGTGTTCTAAAAGTATGGATGTTTTGAAGAAAGAGTTCTATGAGATTATATAAAATGAAATAAGCATTTTTTTATATTATTAAGTCCAAATTTAATAAATTTCTGGCTGAATGTTTTAAGTAAATGTTTGCTATTTCGTACCTTTTTGCTCCTGCAAACATTTAATTACTCCCTCATATAAAAAAACAATAATATTTAAAATATAGGTACTATAAATTTCCTGACAAGTAGATTGGACGCGATGATAAAATCCTATGGCCTTCTCATTTTCCAGATTTAAATCCTTTCGACTTAAAAGTATACAACAGAAAAGTTGGTGATGTTGATGAACTGTCACTTTCCTANTCTAAGTTTTTAGTCACCCTATTTAGTATACCTCTATAATTATTGATATGAAGTATATAACATAAAAGAAAAAATTCTTAGCATTTTAAAAAACAAGCCATTATATTTTTGTTATTTCCTAATATGAATACATCTCCTATATGCATGACGAACACAGTAACGCCGTTATATTTACTTTTATTGCGAGAAACATTTACGAGATTGCTCAGCTACATAAGCGTATACATTTCCGCCACATAAGTTATGAAAAATGTGCCAATTTACTTTACAGCTCTTAAGATAATAAGAAAAAGTCGCTTGGTCACCATAACAGAATTTTTCATAGATGTACGCCTCTACGCAAGAATGCATAAACTTTGGGAAATAGTGTCCTTAGTCAGCACCTATAGAAACTATGGAAATAATCATTGTTGATGCGTGCTGCGCCTTATTTTCAATTACAGAAGGTTTGATAGACTATTCTCAGTTAGAGTTTCTCGGGCCAATTCTCAATTTCTTGATGTTATCTCGGGAGTGTCTCAAGGGCCTGTTTTGGGTCCATTACTTTACAGGTTTATTGTTGATCTGCATTACTACTTGAATAGCTCACAGAAAAATTTATTTTGAATCAAGCAATTAAGCTACCTACTTTTATATACATATATCTACCTCTTAAATATGAATGATAGGTAGAATAGATAATAATATAATAATAATATTAATAATATTCATCACGGAGCTACTTCTTGGCTTCTACATCGTTGTTTCCTTAAATACTCTTATCAGGGTACATACTATCATAATGATTTCCTTCTGTCTTAAAGATGCAGTAATTACAATTAACATTAATTAAAATCAAATCTCAAAAACAATTTATACAGGGTGATTCACAACTTATTCAAAAAAAAAATGGAAATAGATGCGGCATGAGAAATGAAGTCAATATCGTAAAAAAAAATTTGTAAAATCCTTATAGTTTCCGAGAAAAAAATTATTGAAGTTATTCAACGACTACATAGCTGGACAGCTGTAGTCTCTAGCGTCATTCGCAATGCGCGTGGAGAGCCACGTGGCGCCAGCGACTCCGAATACTGAAATCGGATTTTGCAATCGTCGTTGCAATAGTATTTACCTGTTATCTGTGGTGTTTACTATAGTTTTTTTAGTACCTAGTGTCAAAAATTAGTAGTTGTATCAAAAATGATTTGCGTGTATAGCAACTCGTAGTTGACGGATATCATTTTAATTTATGGCGAAGCATTTGTATTATGGTGAAGCAAGACAACATTTGTGTTAGTTCGTAGAAACTGAGTAAGACGGACACGTTGGTGGATAAAATTTTGACCAATTGTTGTTGTAACATCGGGTATGTCAAATGATTTTATTATTTAAAAACACAAATTAATTGTATTAATTAATAAAGGCAAAATCAGTTGAATTTGCCGATATAAAATAGGTGTGATAAAATTCTATTTACATATAGTTTTTGTCCGTTTTTATCACACCGCCATGCCGGTCGCATTATACAGGGTCAGGTTTTACAGTGGACCAGTTTCCAGTGCTGTGCAGAAGTGTATTTTTAAATAATTTTCGAACTGCCCTTTTTGATTTTTTTCTTTACAAAATTGTATTTGTAAGGGTCCCCTGTACATCCAGATTTTTTTTTGGATAAGTTCTGAATTAGCCTGTATATTCAAATTGGTTTCCTTCGTAAGTAATTATTCTAAAGCAGTAATAGCTTTAACGGTATGCCTAGTTTTTACCTAAAACTTACTAGCAAAATATTAATGATTATATTTGGGTCAACATAATTTTTTATGTCGCTATCAAAAGATCTGATCTAAGATATATTATTTATGATGTCACTGAAATAAATGAGAAAATTATTCATTATGAGTATGTAGGTAGGTAATTCAAGCGAAAGTACATTATTTTAATTCTGAAAATTATGGTGTTTATATGCTGTACTTGGAATAGATATAATCACCATTTCTGTTACTAAAGCTTTGAATATTATCTTTTGTTTATAGAACTCTTATAAAATTTCATTCGAACTACCACATTTGAATTTTATTTTTTAACATTACTTTGCTGTAGCCGAATATAATTAAACCTTTAAAAAATACCTTCAAATGCAGAGTACGTACCTATTAAGATTTGCTTAGGCACAGAATTTCCTGCATTGTTAAAAAATGGAACAGTGAAAAGTAACACAACTTATTAAGGATACGATTATTTTAATATAGTTACTCTCAAGATTACCTTTGGGATGACACAAATAAATCTTCCAGCTGTAATTTCAGGTAGCTAGTTCCTCAGATAGGTCATAGTAAGCGTCAGGAGAGATACCTATTTATATCAGTTTGGATAATACATTCCAAAATTTGAATATGGTATGGGAAAGAAGAATTATTTATTCAGATTTTTGTCATTTCTAGGAGAAAATAAGTACAAAAAAAAAGTTAAAAATTCTGAAATAAAATGGATCGTCTTATTAAACTAAAAAATTAATGGACAAGTTTTGTGATTCCTTAATCTTGAATTATCCCTAAATGACATGTTAAATGTTCGACTATGTGTCATTATACTTTCATTTGTAAGACAATTGATATTATTCAAAAAAGAATTGATGGTTGGATTGACAATAAATGCATTTTTGTTCTGTAGAGCTATAAAATATAAAGTACAAGATGTCTAAAAATAAGCCTGCAATATTTTAACTATAAATTTTATTACCAAAAATATATGAAAAGTAATATGAACATAGGCGAGAAAAGCATCCTAAGGGATTGTTTTTTCCTTTATCTTCAAAGCCATTCAAAATATATTATAACCAAAAAATATTTTTTAATCAAGGGTTTCTCAAACTTGGGAGAGTTGTAGAATAATATTGCTCCAACATTTTCGTATGCGTATCTATCAACAAATTTATAAATTTTTTACATTTTTACTGTAAACAGATATCCTTGTATCAATATACACTTGCACAGTTTTGAAGCAAAATTGATTTAAATGTAGCTTGCTGAAATATATATAAAACGGAATTTGCAGATTGATAATTACTGTACTTAAGAAGTAAATATAACATTCAAAACTGATTGTTAAGAATAATAATTTATGCTACTAGGATGTAATACAATTTGTATATAGTGAGTTTTTAGGGAAACAGCTAACAACATAGATATAACATAGCTGCACTGGAAAATAAATAGTATATAAAAGTTAGTCTAATCAATGAACCAATATTTAATTTTCCTGTTCTATCTGTGAATAACTATATGAAATATTTTTCAATTATAATTATTTATTTTATCTTTTCCTTCATCTTATCTGTTTTCTTTGATCTTAAAAACCATTATGTATTAACTAAGATGTATGTGATTTGTTATGTTATTATAAGTATTATATATTAATTCTATTTTTATTAATTACTCATAATCAGTTGTATAACTCCGATTATATATTATACTTTTTTCCTTTTTTATTTCTTACAACATTTTCCTGTTAATTAATTTTGTCTTGTAAATGGTATTCTTTTCTGTTCGGCAGATAAATTGGATTGATTAGATTTGAAATATAATACCTACTCTTAAAGATCATAGTTGGGAAGATATTTGGAAAAGAACTAGTACTTACACCGCTTAAGATTTTACTTAGAAGTTTAATCTTGAATTACAATTTTCCTTAATTCTAGAATCTGTCAAATTTATCGATTTGTATTTAACAAGAAATTTAACTAAACACAATAATAATAAAACTTTCTAATCAAATTGACTTTCAGGGATTAAAATTCTTTTTATTTTGTTTTTAGTTATAGATTGCAAAGGTAAGTTGTTGCAGATTAATTAAGAGGTACGCTATACAGAGTGTTTTGTTTGAAACTCCCTAACCCTATACATCAAGACCCAAAGGAAATCTATATAAATTCTCTGAAAAAAAAGAGATAAATGGTTTCAATTCTCAGTCCAATACCAATTACCAGATAGTTTATTGACCATTTTTATATACGGTAAAGTACAAGTATAGTCACATACGTTTAGTCGTTTTAACAAATCACACTATAAAAGCAATGTTCCGAAAGGAAATTTTTTGTTAATTTGTAAAACTCCTTAAAACTTGACACATCTATGTTACAATTTTTAAAATGATATTTAAAATTGTTATATAATTCTACATCTAACTTATTCAGTTTTGTGGTGTGAATCCTTGAAAACTGATTTATCAAGTTTTTGGCATTTCTGGTGTCATAAGTATGAATATCAGAATGTTTGAAAAAATTATCCATAACCTTAAGAATACACAACAGTGTCTCAAAAATATAAATACAAGGCGATGGCATAATTTGTTGTTTTATAAATAATGTTTTACATGGAGTAACATATGTATTTCGCCCCATCTATAATACGGACTGCCATTTTTTGTAGTGAAAATACTCTATTGGCAGTGGCAGAGGTACCCCACATTGTAACACCATAAGTAAGGTGACTATGTATTATAGCAAAGTAAACAATTCGAATAGCATCTGACGAAAGACAGTATTTAAGCTGACGTAAACAAAATATTTGTTAATAATTTGATGATAATTTGGAACAAATATAGTCTACATGAGAAGACCAACTAAGTCTGATGTCGAATATTATTCCAATCAGCTTGACATTTCTAGTTGATGTCCATTTGTCGGAAGAGAATAACAGGTTTTGAGTTTTTATGTTGTTTAGTTTCAACATTGGAAGAAAACCAAAGCTCTGCTTGAAATAGTCTGCCATTATGCAACTCTATAGTATCCCTAGTTAAGAGCGTTGTGTCATCAGCAAATAGTAACCAAAAATCCATACCAACAGAAAAAGGGAGATCATTTATGTAAATAAGAAATAAAATTGGGCCCAGGTCCGTGCCTTGTGGAACCCCATTCTCAATAGGTAGCAGGTCTGACTCGCTTCCTTTTAAACTTACATACTGCTGCCTATAATAATACTTATTATTTGAAAAAAGTACTTTCAGCTTTAAATACCTCGAAAAGTTGCTCAGTTGCTCAGAATTTAATGGTTTTTATCATCGAAAAGTTTCTCTGGATTGCAGCTCCTTCTAAAGCGCTATGAAAAGTTCAGAATTGAAGTCATTTGTGTGTCCTGCACTTTTTTACAATATACTTTCGAAATTTACGAGGCGTTGTTTAAAAAAGTGGCATTTATTAAAGTCCTTTTAAAAATGTGACAAAAACTGCTCCTTACCTTGAAAAGCCGCCTCGAACTGCAACTTATCTGCCTCGGCGTCGTGTCCTCCGCAGATGGTCACCAGGAGGCACGCTAGGCCCACGAGGGGCCTCCAGTTCACGTCCATGGCTAGCCAATCGCGTCAGTGGGCCACCCCGGCGGCTCCGACTCTGTCCGGCCCGCACATACCACCCTCGAGAGCCTTAAAACACTTAGAACAACATTACCGCCGCTCCGCACTAATTACCAGCGTTATTATTCATGGACACATCAACTGTTGCATGCAATAACCCCTGCAGCCTTAAATGGTGTACGGGCCGGGGACACTTCTGTACACTGTGGTCATAGCACGCTTCCCAGTCGGTTTGTCAACACAACATGCCTCGCGTTTCGAACTGGCACGACCCCTCGGCTGGGTATGGAGGGTGAAATACTATATCCTAAAGCCCTACGCTCAATACTGGTTGTGAGCGTCCGATCGAATCGAAGCCAGCGCCCCTCGCGAGCCGCTAGCGAGTCAGAGGGGGTGAGTTTTCTCAAGGGAAATCGCCGCGCCATCTAGGGTGGTTGCAGGAACGGCGGGACGCTGCAGGAATTGATGGAGGCGCTTTTCGTGGGGCGCTAGATGACGGTGGGTATGGCAGGGTTCTGATGATTTATTTGTGATCGTGCAGATTAACTAAGGGAGTACCTGAATGCCTACAACTCATCATAGAAAGAATTTTGCTAGGTGTAATTACATATAATGTTCCTCAATCTATACAAGACAGTTGTGACACCTTTCAGCAACTTTCTGTTGCAATACTAGTAAAAAAATTACTTTATCCAACACTTGTTGGAATGGTTAATGAATGATACTATAATTTTTTTGTTTTAAAGGAATAATGTGGCCTATAAATCAATAGTGAGTTATAAGTCATAAGTCATTAGTAAGTTATGACTTACAACCCACTAGTGACTTATAGAAGTCATAACAAGACAAATGTTTGGTTTATTTTTCTAGTTTTTATTAGAAAACCAATTTGAAACAGTAATAAGTCAACAAATAACCTAAAATGCTACAAACTTACAATCTACCTACTTATTAATATTAACATTAATATTTATGGTAAAGCCGTAATTTGATGCCAAAATCATTTTGTAATTGTGGTAAATTTATAAAACAGGTTCCCTTTGCTTGTACTTGCTTCAGGAGTCTGCACCCCTTGTATCTTTTTAGCAATATCAATTTTGCTGGAAATTGACTCTTCTATATAACCTTCTTGAAATAAGTTAAATGCATTTGGATTTAGTGTACCTCTGCAAATTTTTTTCATGTCTTACTTGAGTAATAGGGTTCAATATGTTGCTTACAACGGTTATAGATCTAGTGAGTTTTTGGCAGTGTCGGGAGTACCGCAGGGCTCTAATCTGGGTCCACTTCTGTTTTTACTCTTTATAAATGATTTGTGTTCTATTGTTGATTGTCACTATTTGATGTTTGCTGATGATCTTAAAGTTTACTCTAAAATTGACACCTCATCTGACTGTATTAACATCCAGAATCAGTTGAATAAAATTGAACATTGGTGTCAGATTAACAATCTCAGCATGAATGTATCAAAGTGTAAGGTTATGACCTATACGAGGAAACAAGCATTTGTGTCATTTTGTTATATGTTTAATTCAACCATTTTACAGCGATGTGAAACCATTAAAGACTTAGGGGTCATCTTCGATAAAAAGCTGACATTTTCAGATCACATTTAAAATATACAATCGTCAGCAAGTAAAATGCTTGGATTTATCATCAGGAAC
>NW_019416237.1:980424-1017890 GCF_000390285.2 Anoplophora glabripennis
ATCTTATATATAAAATTCTCGTGTCACAATGTTCGTTCCCGTACTCCTCCGAAACGGCTTGACCGATTCTCATGAAATTTTGTGAGCATATTGAGTAGGTCTGAGAATCGGCCAACATCTATTTTTCATACCCCTAAATGTTAAGGGTGGTCCACCCAAAAATTTTTTTTTTTTTTGGACAAAATTTTCTGTTTTTATTTTTTCATGATTCAGCATTGAAAAATACATACAGTTCTAAATTTTCACCCTTATACGATTTTTATATTATTTTGTTCCATCCACAGTTCCACAAGATGGCAAGACAACGTTTGCCGGGTCAGCTAGTTGCAGTATAATATGGTCGCCTATTTACAATGTACACAAGTTAAACCTGGAGAGAGTACAAAGAAAATTTTAAAAAAATTTTAATTTTAAAACGTATGGTATTTATCCTGAAAGGGGCTATGATCACCAGCTGCTTAGAAATGAATTTAATATACCCTCTCTTGAACTTCGCAGAATGCAGGAAAGTTTGAAAATCCTCTATTTACTGACACACATTGGAATTGATTCACCAGATTTATTGCAGAAATTAATATATCATTTTACACCTGTTATAACTCGCCAGCCCTCTACTTTTCACTTGCCACAAGCTAATTCAGACTTATTGATTAAATCACCTTTTTATAATATGTTGCATAATTTTAATATGATTTCTGGTACATGTGATATTAATTTTGATGGGTTAAATGTCATATTGGATAGATTTGCAGTAGCCGTAAGTGTTTTACATCAGTAGTATACGAATTGCTTTTATTTTTTGCATTATAACCTGATGCTATATTCTTGTATGTACATTTAATTATGTCTTGTGTTGTATACTTATCTATCTTTGTTATTTATATACTTTAGTGTAGTAATATTGTCCTGTAATTGGAGTAATCTGTTGGGCAATGAAACTAAATAAATAAATAAATAAATAAATAAGATGATCTTCGTCTAGGACTTCACACAAAAATTGTTCGATTTGTTCTCTTTCTAAGACCTTGGGTTTTTTTTGGTTGAAAATGTTTGTGCTTAGACTAGCAATGCCACTAGTCTTCCTAATTTAGAAATTTCAATGTTCTTATAACCTCTCAAAGTTGACTTCAACATGGAATATTTAGTCCACAATGTGGATGGAGCTAATTTCTCACTTAAATTGAAAAAATTAAGATTTTTCCAATCTTGAAATTCCTTCAGTTCTTTGTTGTATATGTATAGATTTTGATTTCTCCGGAATGATGCCTGCAGTAGCCGCATTAGCTTTTTCTAAAATTTCAGATGGAATTTCCACATTTTCCATTTTTTCAGTCTTGGTTTTATGATTTCAACTTGATTTCAACTCAAAAAATATTGTTTGTTTCCTGACAACCCTTGGTTACAGACACAATTTAGGTTGACACTCACATCTTTTGTAATATTTAAATATACATTAATTTCGTTAAATTACTTTTTCTAACATTAACAACTTGAAATTTTAAGTTACTTTTATTTATTATTAAAACGAAATTCTATGAAAGTTGGATAAAATTTGATGTGACACTCGTGGATTACGTCATATAAGTCAAAATTGGGAAAATTAACTTGCACAAGCTTTTTATAATAGTTATTTATGGTACTAGTGTGAAGTCACTTTGGGAAATGTTTAGCTAATTTTGTATATTACAAAGAATGAGAGTGTCAACCTAAATTGTGTCTGTAACCAAGGGCAAGGGTTTCAGAAGACACTAGTGACTTATGAGTTATAACTCACTAGTGAGTTATAGGCTACATTTATTCCTTTAAAACCAAATAAATTATAGTATCATATATACGTGTTGGATGAAGTATATTTTTATTTATTTTTGTTTTGTGGAAACAGAGCTTTTCTTAAGAACTTGAACTTTTGAAAAACAACATGCTTTTCTTTAACTAGACAATTGCTACCAGAACCATTGGGAACTGAAGCAAATATGTTAATTGAGATAATATCAGTGTCATAATTAATGAACGCAAACCAAAAAAAATTGTAGAATGTAAATTGATATATCCACATTAAAGGTTCCCTTTAAGCTTAACATGTAACGTTTATGAAGTAACAACGTATTGGGTGCGTTTCTTTATATCATATTTAAATAGTTTAGAGAGTACCTATTTTACTTACCATGAGCGAAATATGATTAATAAAACAGAAAAATTGGGACGGACACAAATCAAAATGCCTCTCGCCAGTATTTTGATGCACAGGCAAGAAAAATGATATGTGATATGGCCGGGTTAAGAATGCGTATGGAAGAAAATTGACCAATTAAAAATGAATATGAACATTAAAAAAATATATATTTTTATTTTAAAGTATTCACTCAGTAAAAAAGAGAGTAATTACCACTATTTCAGTGTAGATTATACAATAAATGGGAGGTATCACGAATCTAAGACTAACACTAGATGCAAGGCTTAACAAGAATGAATCGATGTTTAGTTAATAAGAAAAACCTGGAAGATGTATTAGTGACCACTATAAGAGAAATACATATCGACTCCAGTAGCAACCTTGAAAGTTTTGTTAAATCTGCTACCACTTCATACAATGGCAGATTGAGAAGCAAATCAGCATCAGCAGGCAGCATGCCCATGAAAGCACACCAAGGGCCAAAATGAGCAAAATAATTTGGTATTTGGGAGAATTATTACAAAATTACAACTTCTATTGGCCTGATGGCTCCAAAACAGACAGTTGAACTTGAACTGAGATAATTAAACTGTGCTTTTTGGGATTGTTTTGGGAAGTATCTGAAACTGTTTTCCAGAGCCAACATTCAGCATTACCGAAAACGCAGCTAAGCAGACTTTGATGAGGTGGATGTAAGTAGAACATTGTGAATACTGGGACTTAAGTCCATAACAGGTGATGGGCATGTTGAATATTCTCTTGCAGGACAGGCTGTCAATTTAAGAACATCAAATTAATATAGAATATAACCTAACAAGGCCGTAACTGGAAAGGAAATTTGAAATTGCACATCCTGGTTAAAAGCGAGAGCTATGTTTCGATTCCATTGGTAGACCTTTTAACATGTGGAAATTTGGAAAAACATCAGCTGGCAAATTTTTTTATTTTTGCACAAAGCACAAATCTACTCAACAAATAAACGTTAAGTGACATAGTATTTCTCACTAAATGGTATAGGCTAGTATTGTCTACACTGCTTCAGACTCTTTGGAGAACCAACCCCCAAGGGTTCCGTAAAATTTAACTGATCTGTTGTGCAAAACCATACTTATCGTATCAACTTCGACGTCACCTGTTACATGGGTGTTGCACAATAATGAAAACGTAATATTGACAGTTGGTAGAAGGAAGCGCAAAAACAGACGATTAGGTGGGGAATTCTGGAAGGAAGCCTAAATAGTTGAAGATAGGTAGTCGAAGTGAAAACAGTGTGGAGATGGGTAGCAAGACGATCGGCGGGCAGTGTGGCAAAATAATGAAAAATTAAAAGTGTTAACCGGTATTAATTGCAGGTAATTATTCTCTAAGTACTTTATTGTTAATTGTTCTATGTAATCTTATGATTGTGATGATTATAGACGTTTCATGATAATAATTCTGTATATGTTTAGCCTTCATTGTCTTATGCTCAGGGGCGTATATTTTTCTAACGTAAAATTGTTACAATTATTATTAAAGATTGCTCATTATTTATTACATGTTAAAATATGTATATATTGTCGTGACTGCCCGGATATTGCAATAACAACTCCTTTGTTTCACATTTAACTTGTTTTGTCATGATTACGTTGTTCGAAAAACAAGTAATAAAACATTTCTTGTGCTCACTTTATGTCAAGACGCATATAAGGGCCTTGTTGAATTCACTAACATTTTCGCCCGTGAGGAACGAATCTGAAAAAAAAGAATAATTAAATACAAAAAAAGAATTGCTAAAACAGATCTTCCGAAATCTCAACTATAGCTGGATTGCCTCCCGTATGGGACTCCAGTACCTTCCGGCCCTGCCGGCTAACTAACACTAAACCTCTTCAGTTTTACTTGGAAGTGTGTATGTCTAATTCGAGTGAGGTGACATTTAGTGACACATTAAATAAGTCAGGTCTTAATTATCATTAGCAAAGGATCTTTGTGCCTTTTGTTAGCGATTGTTTTGTATTTATATTTGGGTAGTTGGAACAACGATAGTGGGTTTCTCAGCCATGCTCTTTCCCCACAGGAGCTCTAGGTGAGCCTGGCACTCTCATTTTGTGTTAAATGGTTGTTAATGTTTTTGTTGTTCTTTCTATTTGTCACATGTTCAATTCGAAGACTGTTGTACATAAATAATAAAGTTAGGAATATTTATTCTGCTTTTGTTTTATAAAATTAAACCATATTTCCCCTCTTTAAAGTTAGTTGCCAGCGCCTTCCGGTCAATTAAAAATAGATGTATATAACGTAGGTATTCCTTATGACGCTCACATATTTTTGGCCACAACTACGTTTATTTTTCTTTTTTCGATCGAACCCGGGATTGTTGTACTACACTGTAATACTTTAAACGTAAATGGGAATCTCATATTGAACCTGCTCCTGGCCAACTATAAATGATACTATCAGTTATTAAAACTAATTATTCAGTTATTAAAAAAATTATCATTCGTACTTTTTGTATTTGATTTTTTCTATAGGTGTCTATTGTTGTTTTCAATTTTTGTCTTTTCCTGTCTCTTGTATTTGATTTGGCTAGGCCAGTGTATTGAAAGTAAATAAATAAATAAATACAGAGCGAAAAGAAATAATGTAGTAATATGTTGTTGAAATGAAAAATGACAAAATGGTAAATATTATAGATTAGATTTATAATGATTAAAAAACTTCATAAAAATTATTTTATTTACAAACGCAATAACATATATAAATATATGTATACATGTATAAAAGTACTCTAAAAATATAACTAATCACAAATATTACATTAGACGTTAAGTACATGTAATAAATTAAGAAAAAACTAAAAATTCAATGTACTCTTAAAATACTGTGATTGGAACAACTCCCAATAAAACTGCAAGTACAAACAAAATTCCCACATTATCAAAAAATAAAAAAACGTTATATAAAATTATATTTCTACATCAATGTAACAGAAATATACAATATGTAACAAGTTCCTTCACTTAGTGAAAAAACGGTAATTCCTACATTCTATACATCAAGTAACATAATTATAATACGTAATTCGAAACATAACTTACAGCTAAGAATGTTGATTATTGCAAATTTTATATACTCGTACAATATTTTATTTCCGGATATATGGTATCAGTCATTAGTGTTAAAAGTGTGAAATATTTATATTTGGTACGTCAAGTTAATTCTCTCAATAAAATCCTAGCTGCAGTGGGTTCAGTTTGAACTGAGAATTGGTATCGCGTCACCAATAGGAGCTAGGGCCGTTATTACAATAAGTGCTACCACCAAAAGTAGGACCAACGTCATGTAAATCGCCAGAAGGAACTTCCTCAATGGAGAAAACTGAAACAAGAAACAACATTATAATGACAATTTTTTTTACAAAATTCGGTGAATTACAGAAAGTGTTTAATAAGTCAAGACATTACAAGAGTGATTACAGAAATTGTGCCTTAAGCAAGAGCAGTGTCGCATTATGCGAAATAAAGTTTTTAACTTATATTGTGAATACCAAATACTTTGCAGACCAACATTAAACTGCCTCCGCAATATTTAATAAAGAGCTAGGTAATAACGTTCGTCATTAGAACCACTAGACACAGACCGGTTTCAGGCTTATTAGTTACCATCAATGTACCATAGATGACGTAACCAAAGAATAATATAGCTATGAGAATATCTATCTATCGATATGATCGAATGTGGGTGAGATATAACGTACAATGTCTGTTATATCTTTATGGTCACCGTTAATAATGTCTACTAGCACTAACATTGATTTATTAATAGTGAATATGTGGATACTATGAAAGTAAGACCAGTAGCGCACTAAAGTTTTAACTAATACCTAATATTGTGGAAATCAACTACTTTGCTAACTAAAGCCCCGATCGGCACTAAGTTACACTCGCAATATTTAGTAAATAGCCAAATTTATAATTTATGGTGAAGCAAGACAACATTTGTATTATGGTGAAGCATTTGTGTTATGGTGAGGCAAGACAACATTTGTGTTAGTTCGTAGAAACTGAGTAAGACGGACCCAAATGTATTTACACGTCGGTGGAAAAAAAAACAGCTGTTGTAACACCAGGTATGTCAAATTATTTTATTATTTAAAACCACAAATTAATTTTATTAATTAATAATAACAATAGTGGCAAAAGCAGTTGAATTTGCTGATATAAAATGATGCTATAAAATTCTATTTGTTCCTTTCCTTGCGAAATTCTTTCAAGTTTTTTTCCATTTTTATCACACTTTGCCGCCATGCCATGCTGGTTGCATTGTACGAGGTCAGGTTTAACAGTGGACCTGTTTCCAGTACCGTGCAGAAGTATATTTTTAAATCATTTTCGAACTCTTTGATTTTTTCTTTATAAAATTGTATTCGTAAGAGTCCAGGGAACATCCAAATTTTTTTTTGGATAAGTTCTGAATCACCCTGTATATTAATATTTCTGGTAGTAACTGCTGGCGTGTGCCAGCTAAAACTTTCCATATGTTTTCCAAAATTTATCGAGGATTTCTTTCTAAAACGATTTGCATTTTTTCTTTTAAGGGATTAGTGACTGAATGTATATCATCAAAGTGTATTGATCTTTTAGTAATAGTTTTCTATCTAATTCTTTAATGTACAAAGGAACCCTAAGATCTAGTTCATATAAGAAATTTTTCTTAAATGTTACCAAACAAGTCATTTCCTCGAGTACATATATAACATCAGCATCACAACTTTCGTAACAATTATGTAATGATTTATACAGATAAAACCATTTAAATAGTAGTTTATGCGTGCAAAATAAACACGCTGACTAATGCAAGCAACATCTAACAAACAACTGAAATAAAAACTGAGGAAATGAATCGAGTACAACTCTTTTTAGGACTCGAACTCTACACACTTGGTCTACTTGCCCATAAGCTTCTGGATGCTGTTTACAAAATGGATTTTTGTTGAAGCTTTTAACCAACTTCAATTGCCTCATTGTCGTTTGTAAACTTCTCACCCTTCAAATGTGTGAAACATCCAAGAGTCTAATAGCTATTGTAAAACATCAAATTTCAGATTGTAGCATTGGGCATTGTTATGAAGCAACAATATTTTGTGACCATGATCTTGGTCACTAGCATATATCGAGTAGAATCACAATTTCAATTATTCTTGGACATGTTCCTTTTGAGAAATGAATGCTAGATAAAGACAGCTTCCAGCATAATGATCGTTTCTTACTTTGCGGTTAGTAAATATGTATCTGCGACTAGTTTGAAACTTGAAGAAACATTTCCACAGCTAAGAGTTTACAAATTAACAAGCTCTTTTATGGACAGGATAACATAAGTACAAAGGCTATACCGGAAAATAAGATAAAAATAATTTTTATAAGCACTCTTATAACAACGTTATTAAACAGTGTTTGTTACCTAACCGCTGTATTAATTTGTTTTAGTGACTAGTAAAATACATGTCAAGATATTTAAGACTAATGATTTAGTTTTAGTATAAATATACTCACCGGAGCATCAGCATTTCTATCAGCATAGGCAGAACTTCTTCCTGAACCTCCTAAATCTTTCATTGGGAAAGAAGTAACTCTACTTTCTGAAGACTTTTCGGAAATACAACCCATTAACTACAAAAGAGAAGATATGTTAATTGTTTTCCAGTTTTATCATCAAAAATGAGATTCTAATTAAGGTGAATGAGTAGGGTAAATTGGAGAGTTCAAAATTTCTCCCCACAACCACTTTTCCCCTCACCATCACATTTCCAACCCACAAACCAGTTTTCAACCAATTAGAGGCGGAGGAAGTCTATACTGACCAATGGGAGGCTGGAGAGTTAGAAATCTACTCCCACTTTTTTATGTCGACCAATGAGAGCTTAAAAACCGGTTTGTGGGAGGGGAAAGTGGTGGGGAGAGGAAAAAGTGAAAAGTGATGGGGGGGAAATTTGAATTCTCCAATTTACCCTACTTGAATGTTGTATAAAAGTTTTAAATTCTATCAGAAAATAAAAATAAATAATTTATTTGGTCTATTTAGGTTTTGCACTTACCGATAATACAATATGAGTTACGACATGAACTGCCACGTACGCTACAAGTATCCAATCCACAAAATCTGGCAACTGAGCCTTACTTAACTTCACGGAAAAGAAAATAGTGACAACTGGAAAATAATTGTAATTGTTACGACATGTTCCATATGGATTAGTGGTGAAAATTAGTTCCCAACTCACTTCCTACTATGTGTGCCACATTCCCTACCAGCCAATGTGCCCAGTTGAAGATCGCCCTCTTCGGAGTACCAGGATGTGGCCTGAAGTAAGCTCCAATCGGTTGGAAGAAACATAAAACTGTAGTGATGGTTCCCAAAATGGCGTGGGGGTTATTTTCGTTTGACCACGCTTTAAGCTCGACGAAAATCAACACGAAAGCTGCCATCGTCAAACCCCAGGTTAGCACCATGAAAATCCTATGCCACTGGAAACCGAAAAAAAAACTCCAAAACTCCAAAAGCGATAGTAAAAAAGTACTTACCGCAAACCATAAATCTTTGCCCATCAAACTGGTTCCAACCCACGTTTGTCTGTAGTATCTGGCCAGAAGGATACCAACAGAGGCGGTTCCAATCCATGCGGCTAACATAAACGACCCATGAAGACGTATAAGTATCATGGAAGCTCCAGCTAAGGCAGACACATCTGAGAGTGCTTGTCTGTCTCCGCTTGCTAGGAATGCGATTCCATGGTAAGACACGGAAGTTTCTAAACAAATGAAATGTTATGAATAACAATGGCCGCTCTGTTTGGAAAATGGAAAGAAGGATATCAGCAAATACATAAAATTCATTAAATAATAGGATTACAAATAGTACCTACCGGTGACAGAAGCTCCGGAAGCCACAAGTAAATGATATTTATCGTTAATTAAATCGAAAGTTTTACCATTTACAAGCGTAACGGCATCCCTGCGAACTTTACAGTAGAGAACTCCGTCAACAATACTGCTGTTTAGAAGCTGAATTCCCAACTGAGGCTAAAATAAGAGAAACTTTCGTTTATAAGTAGTTTCTAGTAGAGTTTATATTATACTAGTTTTAGATTTTAAAGTTTTTCTTATATCTAATTTATGTTTTTCTCTTATCTCATGTCAGTAGAAAAGAACGAAGATTTAATTATGCTACCAAATTTGTCAATAACTATACTATCTTTGTTTCTTTCATTTTCTTTTTTCATTCATTTCTCCGAATAAAGAAGGAAGAAAAAACGACAAATGTAGCTGTAATAATAAATCTAAGGAAAAAATAAGAAGAATGAAAGAAAAATCATCATGAATATAAAACCCGTCAGTAGAATCGTCAGAAATGGATTAGTTTCCAACTTATTAGTTCCCAACACTACCAACCGCTGATTGATCTTTTTTCATCATCATATTTTGAATATGGGTGAAATATAATCTACAGCGTATTATATTTTAATTCTGACTGATACTTAATGTCTGGCAAAAAGCAGTACAGTGTACTTACTGACAGAGAGTAACCTACTAACCTGTAGGTACTGGAAAAGGAACACTAGTATCGGTACTAGCTAAAATAAAGTTTATAACTAGTGATGTTGTGGGGAACAACTGCTCTGCGGACTAATGTCTCGTCCAGTATTGAATTATATTTGAAAATCTGTCTATGTCTGGTGATTCCACAGACAAATGGTTTTAACCCTTTACGGGTGTAATTCAATAATAGACAATGTTCTACTCCGCAGAGCAGTTATTTTTCACAATATCATTAGTTAAAACTTTATTTTGCCTAGCGTGACACTAGTATTGCTTTCATAAGTGCCCTAGAAAGCAATGTTTTGAATCAGTACGCGTTGATTAGCAGTGACAACACATATTTAGGTTTCATCTAACCCACACTCAAAAATATCTTCTCTATTCGCACTTGTTTCAAATATTACTATCAATAATTATTGATGAGTTAAGGTTAAAGTTGAAGCCGTATTTATTGCAGGAACACATGATACAGTCTTGAAAGCAGAAATGAATTATGCAACAGAATTAATTAGGCAGCTCTAAAAGCAAACAATTTTATTTTTATAAGGGGTGATCGAATGTTTTGGTAAGGAAGGTTAAGAAGTTGATGTAACGTGAATGACCAGATGAAGGAGCAAGGCCTATTTACATCCCTTCATGTGTCTAAACATTTCTGCGACATTGCCAGTAGCATTGTTAAGATCCTCATGTAGGAATTGTTGAAATATAAGACACGAAATGATGCCAAAAAAACAAGTTCTGGGCATAGAAAAGTTAAGAAACTTTTAGATCCAGGACCAAAGTTGAAGATCAAATAAGGATAATGTCGAACTGCTAACTGAACTCAGAAACATCTAAGTAATATTAGTGTGGTAGTCACTATAGGAACATGAAGGTCCATAGATGACTTACGGGTGGCCACAACGGAAATGGACGGTGCATTTACTTCTTATATCTACAAAATCGGTAGTAATTCTAATATTTTAATAATACGTCTATAACAGTATATTCGCATTTAAAATTGACATTTACTTACATTACTTAACCTAGTTGCAGAAAAAGGCGACCTAGACGTCCAAGACATGTACGTTGCTACTCCAGTTCCCCTCTTCACGCACTCAATAACAGAGTCATCACCCATCTTATCATCTTCAGAGAGTCCAACCCCCACCCAAGCGGCGTTGCTGTCAGCCTTCATCTCAAAATCATATACATCACCAGTTACCGTCACAGCCACTGCAGCTTTGCAGTTTTTCGAACTGACGCAATTGGCGGATTGAGCACCGAAGCACAACTTGGTCACCCCGCAGCCGTCGTAGAAGGGATCGAAATCGGTGGACGCTTGTCTTGGTGGCTCCGGGTTGAAATTAGGTGGGGTGGTTGACGTTGGACGGTTTGGTCTGAAGGGATTGCTGGGGATGGGATCTCTGACGGAACGTTTGTCTATCTGGACTGGTTGGGAAGTTACCCCAACCCAGAAGGTGGTGTAGGTTTGTGCTATGGTGGCACTGTAACAAAAAAGAGCTAATTACACAGTAAAAGATAAAGGAAAACATTTTGTAGAATTTGTATTTATTTGAAATCTTTAGTCCCAATCTGCATCAAAAACAATTAAAAATGATCAATTTTGGAAATACGTTATTCTTTTCTATCTCTTCAAATTACTGATAGCTTTCTAATTACTAGATTATGGCTGTAATTTTGATCAACAGCACATGGTGGATGACAGTGCCTAATCCGCACACTGATGCAAATGTGTTGTTAATTTGTTGATTAATGATTAGGCTTAGTGCACGTGCGGAGTTCTGATTACGGTCCTGTTAAACTCCGTGCTGTACTAAGCCTAGTAATGATAATAGTAGTAATTTATCTATTTTGAAGATTGTTTTAATGCTTAAATAAATTATTTAAACAAAACTAAATATTGCCAGGAATTCGTTTTTACGAAGGAAGTCGTAGATTATTAACCACTATCAGTTCCAAACGAATAGAATAAACAAATATAACGTATCTTTGGCTATAGCTTTTTACACTATTTTGGTTAAAATTCTGTTATCAGTATTTCGTTTGCCTAAATTTTAACAACTAATGCGTAAAAACTAAAGGACGGAGATAAATATAATCTTATTTATTTACAATTAGCACTGACTTTTTTATAGGAAATGTGATATATAAAATATAATATTATTTCAGTAAACGACCACTTTTTGAGGAGAACTAATTTTAGAAACAGTATTTCCCGGTATTTCAAATACCTCTATAGAAAATATTCAAGTGAAGGTTATAACTTAGATAATTCCGGCATAATGAATGTAAATAACGTCACAAAACCATTGTACGTATACGTACACAAGGCGTGTATTACTCATGCCACTTTAAAGAAAGTGAAAAAACCTGTATTCATCGAATATGCTTTCAGGGTATTCTTTATTAATTCCATCAATATTGCAGCACCTACGACAACTCTACATAGGTTATTTAGATCTATAGGTTGATTTGCACTAGTTCATACGTTAGCATAAGAAAACTCGTATTTGCTGAAGTTAATTTTATGCAGCGGTAATTACATTTTTCTAGAAATGGTAATTTCTTTATTATTTCATATTCAAGAATTTTTTAATTTCATCTTTGGGCAATAACTTTCATATGCAGTGACTCTTAACCTGCGCAATAAATAACAAAGTGAATGGAACAGGCTAATAAATAGACCGATAAATAACCATTTGGAATATAAAAACAAAGGAATCAAAGTTAGAGGCCAATCTTCCAACATATTCAAATGGAAAGATATTAAAAGATAAGTCAAAATCGGTACAAGATTTTTGGAGCAACTAACATAAGAAGAATATGATTATTGTCATTTGAAATTAAAAATACTGATTACATTTGGGTCAGTCAACATCAATTTAATAAATAGGGTGAAACCACGATGTTGTTATTTCCTTCGCATTGCCAATTAAATTTTAGTAAAATTAAAAATGAATAAAGCATCACGTTAAAACGAAACATTTGATTAAAATTAAGTGTTGAGCCATTTCTGTAGATATTTTAATAAAACTTGAGAAAAAGCTGCCTTTGTTTTAACTGTAAAAAATTATTTTTTTTTGCCTCACTTCTGCGAAAAAAATGTCTGGATCAAATTTGATCAATAATTGTAATATTGGGAACCTCAATGTGCAATTTTCTTTCAAAAAAAATAATAGTAATTAATTAGCTTGAGTTGTTAAATTTATTCAAACGAAATAAATAAATTTTGAAAAATAAGTAGCCATATTATTAAGACAATGTATCCAGTTAAATTAATAAGTAACAACTATATGAAAACACTTTTTTGTTCTAAAGTTTTTTTCTTTAAAAAATATTCTTTTCAATAAGTATTTTTCGTACCAGTTTACAACCTTTTTGATACTTGGGAAACAATTAAAATGTCAAACTTTTATAACAATTTTTGGAAAAAGTTATATATATATAACGTTAAGGACAATATTATTTTACAGATTTGAATGAACTATTTTTAACCAAACTTTCGCGACTCTTCAGCTTTTTTTAGTTCACGAGTAAAAGTCCAAAAAACTCGACAATGAATATGAAAAGTGCATTCTATGAAAAAACTCAATAGACACTCAGTTTTAATTAGAAATGGTCCAATGATTCAAATATACCAAGTGTCCCATTTTAATCGATATACGTGAATGTCAGTGAAGCCTCCGATCCAAAAATAACCTAAATGAATGTTGTGCCTACCCTTCAAGGTCAATATTTTTTACTCTCTTTTTACCATAAAAGGTTTTTACTCTGAGAAATTTTACATGTGGAAGTGATCTCAACTTTGACCTTGCCATCAAGGTCACATCGATTCAAATAATTCGTCATATCTGTAGTAACTTCGGAATAAGATGTTTGCCCTCAGAGTCAATGGGATTTTTATCAAGTTATTCAATCACGACATTCAATTTGATCTTGACCTCTATCTTCAACATAAGTTGAAGGCGGACCACAGAAATTGACCTTGATGAGGTCATTTCATTAAGGTCAATTTCACAAATGTTATTAAGGATGTTCGGGACCATAGATTGGTGATCTTGTATTTAACGCTGAATCTCATTTGAAGGTTAATTAGAAGAAATTTTCTCAATTAAATTAACAACAGATTAACGAAATACATAGGTGTTAGGTCGCAGACACAAATAATGCGACGAATATCTTACACCTATATATTTCATTAAACCGTTGTTCATTTAATTGTTTATTGAGAAAATTTCCTGTAATCAACCTTCAAATGACCTTCAAGATTAAATCCGAGATCCATAGTCCCGAACATCCTGATAATCATCTGTAGAGGTCAATAAGGTTGATTCCTATAGTCGACTTTCAAATGACCTTAAATGACAAGGTCAAGGTGAAATCCAAGGTTATGATCGAATACCTTGTTGAAAATCACATCGACTTTGGGTAGTTTCAGGGGATGACAATTCATTTTATCTCCCTGTGACATTGACCTCGACCACAAGGTCAAAGTTGAGATTACATCCGATGTAAAATTTTCTGCCGAATCCATTTCCAAGGTAAAAAATAGAGGATACCATTTAAAATCATGAATTTGACCTTCAATTGACCTCCAAGGTCACAGTTAAGGTCAAATTCAAGGTAAGCAGCCGTTTTGCCCCAATGAACTGAACAGCATTTTTGGATCGGAGGCTTCACTGACGAGATATTCACAATCATTCGTTCATATATCAATTAAAATGGGACAAATGGTATAGAAGAAGATTTTTTGACAGGTGAAACTTCCAGGATAGTCCAAACGGTATCTGTTTCAAAAAGCCATATTTGGGTGAATCGTATATCCACGGAGATTTTTGGCTTTTTGGCTTTCAAATATCACTAGAAATGAAAATTTTTCTATGCGCATAAAAAAAACGTGGGCTTAACTTTTGGCGGCACAATATGTTAAAAAAATTGGAAAAATGTCATATTTTTCTTCCTATTTAATTATGTATCTTTTTAAGAGTTGATTTTAGGCGAAAATGGAAGAGGAAAAAAATGTTTGTAATTAAATTTTTTACAATACATGACTGGTTACAAATCGAATGAATCATGATTATTATGGTAAAAATCGAAAAAATCACAAAAATGGGGTTAAAAAACAATACTTTTTAGGGAATTTTTTTGGTGTATTTAAATTGGGTGTAGGACCTTTATACTTGGCTCAAGAAAACTTCATGTTATGTAGAATCATCACACCAAATTTCATCAAAATCGGTTCGATATATTTTGCATAATAATTTTGCAATCCAGATTTTGAGAAAAAAATTGCAAATTTCCAAAATTTTGCAAGGCAGAAACCAAGGCCCTTAGATACTTGAAAATTTAATCACATATAGAAGGGCTCTCAAGCTGTTAAACATTTTTTGAAAAATTCGAATCTGTCAATTAGGAGAGCTCTGGCGCTTGTCTAAACATTGGTCGAATTTTTGTACTTACAAACAATTAGAATAACTTTTTGAATATTCAATCAAATCAAATTTTTTAAAGCAGGTTTTAAAAGTTCTTAGAAAGACGCTTCTTTAAAAAAAAACAGATTGATTGGTCAATTAGTTACGTAATTATAGCCGATCAAAGTTAACCGTTATTTACACTAAATGTACTGGGACATCCGGGATAATTTTTCGAAAAATACCTTTGGTATTCCGAGTACTTACCAGGTCTAGGATTACAATACTTTTCTTCATTGTCAACCTACTTTAAAACGTGTTTTAAAATATTTATGCAAGCGAGAAATTCAAGAAAATCGTAAGGGTGATGGTGATGGGGGAAGCAGAGAGGGCGACCTGGTAAGTACTCGGAATACCAAGGGTATTTTTCGAAAAATTAGCCCGGATGTCCCAGTACCATTAGTGTTAATGACGGTTAACTTTGATCGGCTATAACTACGTAACTAATTGACCAATCGATATGTTTTTTTTAAAGAAGCGGCGTATTTCCAAGAACTTTTAAAACCTGCTTTAAAAAATTTGATTTGATTGAATATTCAAAAAGTTATTCTAATTGTTTGTAAGTACAAAAATTCGACCAATGTTTAAACAAGCGCCAGAGCTTTCCTAATTGACGGATTCGATTTTTCAAAAAGCGTTTGAAAGCTTGAGAGCCCTTCTATATGTGATTAAATTTTCAAGTATCTAAGGGCCTTGGTTTTTGCTGTGCAAAATTTTGAAAATTTGCAATTTTTTTTCCAAAATTTCTTGAGCCAAGTATAAAGGTCCTATACCCAATTTAAATACCCAAAAAAAATTCCCTAAAAAGTATTGTTTTTTAACCCCATTTTTGCGATTTATTCGATGTTTACCATAATAATCATGATTCATTCGATATGTAACTAGTCATGTTTTGTAAAAAATTTAATTACAAACATTTTTTTCCTCTTCCATTTTCGCCTAAAATCATCTCTTGAAAAGATACATAATGAAATAGGACGAAAAATATGACATTTTTCGATTTTTTTTTAACATATTGTGCCGCCAAAAGTTAAGCCCACGTTTTTTTATGCACATAGAAAAATTTTCATTTCTAGTGATATTTGAAAGCCAAAAAGCCAAAAATCTACGATTTACGTGGATATACGATTCACCCAAACCAAAACAGATACCGCCTAATCTAGGACCCTTCGGACAGTACTGGTTAGTTTTTGTTGATATGAAGGTATCTATAATACTTTCACATTTTTGTGTGTTTTAGTGAAACTACAATACAACTTTTAAATCTAAAAAAATTTCAATCGCTCACTTGAATATAATCGTTCCCTCATATCCCGAAGGCGGCATCCACGTAGCCTCTATGTATTCCTTATCACTAGTGTCGTCATGTGTGACGGAATCCCCAGCTTCGGCGCAGTCAATGGTGTGACCTCCAGCGGAAGGTCCTAATTGGAACTCCCCCAATATATCACCATTAACGGTCCTTCCTTGGAGCAAGAATCCCTGAATACGACCTCCCACCGACGAACCGAGCGTCACTGAAACGTTGCCTCCCTGTCTCTTTGGCACTATCGTGTACGGGGATGGGCCTTCTTGTGGGGGTATACCTCCACCGTGGTTCGGAAGCATGCTCCGACATACCGTGGTAGGCGCTCCATTTGGCAGTGCTTGCGATGAAGCGAAGAAGACGAAAATGAGCAGTGCTATCATTTTGGATTCTGAAACAAAATATACAGGGTGATTTCACGCTTTAATTACATAAATTGCATGACTAGATTCATTACCAAAAATTAAGTAGAGTTTGCTCTATATACTTTTTTCCTGCGCACACGGTATTCGAGATACAGGGTATTAATATTTATAAAAAAATATATATTTACTTTTAAAATCAGCACAGGTCGTGAGAGCCAGAAAATCATTATTTCGAAGGAAAAATTGTCAGAATATGATTTGCATTCACTAAAGCATTGGTAGCGTCGGTATTTGTCTACATTCTATAGGGTGTACTTAAATGAAGGAGCACGAAAGTTACAAGATAATATTGAGGCCAAAATATAATAAATTGGTCCAATATTGGCCCTTAATCCAAAGTTGCAAAGTTGTTCAATTGCCAGTTACAGGTTGCGTCAGTTTTTAAAAAACATCGCAAATACTTAACAGTATCTTAAAAGATACCCTCACTATAAGAATTTCGGCAACATTGAGTATTTTGTTCGTTTTGTTTTCCATTTTATTTGTAACATGAGTAATTTTTAAATTATTATTTCTTGAATATGTTCAAAATTAGGTACTTGTTTCATAAAAAGATAGCAGATTATTGTATATATAAAGCTTAAATACAATGTAATCATTGAATAAATAAACAGTAATCATTAAGAATAAAAAAACGTATGACTTTTCCGAAAGCAAATTTTAGAGGCATAATTTAATGTATCTAACTTTTTTGTCAACATCTCTTTATGGTAAAGAATAAGAGAACTAAACAATTTAGCACTTTTTAAATGGAATATCGACAGTTCTAAAAACATCTGCAGGTTTAGAAACTTCTTAATGAATGATTTTTTTATGTTGTTGTTAATGTTCAATTAATAATTTATACTTACACATATATCTATCTAAATGTTAACTTGGACAGAAATCTAATTACAGAGCAACCGTTCACACTCGTTGGAGCGAACTGATACTAAATTCTAAACCTCAATTCGATAAAAAATCACTACTAAAACTGATAATCCACGCCAATAAAATCCCAACTAGCTTTATTTACTTCAACGTTACTAATAATTGACTGCAAAGTTAACCGCTCTAGATAGCTGCGAAACGTAAACAAAATCCTTCACCGCTTCTACTGAGTCATTGAATGACGATTCAAGGGAATTCCGGTTCTAAGCTTGAAAAGTTTTGACCATGACTTGTAACTATTCAAACTGGCCATGAGTCGAAAATATTGTCGCCCACTTTAGCGTTAATAGTAAAAATTGTTTTTCTTTTGGTCGCTGTTATAAAATTGAAGGGCACGTGCAAAATAAATACAAAATTTTATCAGTATTTATTGCAATAGTGTAAATATGTATGCGATAGAAAATAAAGTGAAGAAATAGGAACTCGATAATACATGAAAATATCTCTTATAGAAAGAAGAAATATGTCTTAAAGAAGAAATATGCCTTATAGAAGAATTTTCAGTAGAAATTTTATTTGCCAGTATTACTTTTAATAAGTTATCGTCGTTGACGTAGATAATATTGTTCGTAAATTCATTTTCATCGTATGAGTAATGGTCCTTTCCCATATGTTACATATTCAATTCAAATTAAAATTTGTTAAATGTCAGAGAATATCATCAAAAAAAAATTGTTGATCACGACAGGATCTAATGGATTTAAATCTGCGATATTCCTAGATTTAAAAGAATAACTATCTGAATCTATCTAAATAAAATTTAATCACTCTGTATCTCAGAAACGAAGCATATTTCGACCTACGACTATATGAACTTTTTTTCACAAAAAAACTTTGGCAACCACCCCTTAAAATATTTCGCACTTATTTACAAACACCCTGTATATCTACCTAAAAAACATTACGGATTAAAATGTCTGAAACGTCAGCTTGTACTGTTTCCTTCCGCCGGCCCTGCACCGAGTGTTAAATATGAACAGTACTTTAAGAAAAACTACCGTTGATATTCCACAGCCAATTATATTTATTAAGTAACTAACTGTAAGAGAAATTGTATATTCTCGCGCTGTGAAGCACATGCAGCTGGTGCAATTTTATGCAAGACGTGATTAGAATACAAAGTGCAGTCCAACAAACTCACTCTAGTGTACCTGGAACATGTAAGGTAGTCGGCACACCAACATATACTCATTTACTCGCTCGTAGACCGAACAGGTTCCAATGTCCGCGCAATCGCCCATATATAATATTCGGGTCAGACTTTCAGATCTAACCGATTGCGTTATTATACAGTTTTGTATTATTTTTTTTTGTTGGCGACATAAATTAATATGATAATTTTGCCTAGTAAGACACGAAGGCTGGAAAAAAAGCTTATTTGAAAACCAGTCTCGCAAAATCTGGTAATGCAAACTTTGCAGTGTACAGTTGTGGACAATAAGTTTGCCATCTAAAACATTTATGGTCCTTTATTACAGAAAACAGTGCTCATACAGAAACCAAAGGTTCCTCAGGTTAAAACAATGAAATATAAGTCAAATTACCTTAGTCCAAAAATGCATCGTTTAAATGTTACAGGGTGTTAAAGATCTTACTTTTGAAATGGTTTTTTTATTACTACCTGGTTATTGTTTAAGATAAAATCGACTGTATTTAGTTAAGAAAAACACCTTACCTTAATTGACCGAACAGCAGGCTCACAATTTGTTAAATTGAGGTCTGTTAGGGTAGGACAGAAGAGGACACAAGGAAGACA
Organism: Anoplophora glabripennis; assembly: GCF_000390285.2. Classification (NCBI taxonomy): domain Eukaryota; kingdom Metazoa; phylum Arthropoda; class Insecta; order Coleoptera; family Cerambycidae; genus Anoplophora; species Anoplophora glabripennis. The sequence goes on from NW_019416237.1 coordinate 1,000,063, forward strand.
AATAAAATTTTCTGTTAAATTTGGCTATCGGCGTACCTACTCGCAATTCTATAGCTTACTAGTCGTTGCCTCAACGAACTACTTTTTTGTGTTTAAGAGAAACACTTGTTTAAATTATAATGCGAGCGCAACTAATATATCCAACATGCAAAATATGGATTTTTTAAAATATGTGTTAAAAGGCCGAAACATCATCTGCAAACCAACAAACTGATTTAATTTAGTGACAGCATGTAAAATAACAAAAATCATCTCTTTCTTTAACTGCCTCAGCGCTGTGGTAGGGAATGACCACTCCATTTAGAAAAAATTTCCCCGCCTATGATTGCAAATGATTTGTTAATTCCGCACAAAAAATGCCTCTTGTTTTCTTTTAAATTCTTTAAATTTCTTTTAAAATTGCAAAATTTCGATTAAAACAAGATTCAATTTAATTTTCTGAAAAAAATTAAGGTTAAGGTACTAATTGACTGTAATCTGAAAAATTAAACATTTTAACAATCATGTTTATAAGAACCTTTTTTATTCTTTTATTGTACAGGTTTGTCATTAATTATAAGGAAAATATTGTCTTTTGGGATCCTCCCAGCTTTTGCCTCTGAATAAATTCACATAGGTACAAATGGGGCATTCCACGCCAAATCGACCACTTTTAACCCTGACCCTTTTCGATTTGGCTGAAACTTTTTTATTGTTTTGAAACATCGAAAACCTCCGAGAATTTTTTTAAATTTTTTCACCCTAACTTAAAAAAAGTTTTTTTAAAAAAAATAATCATAACTTTTCCAAAAATTTAGTTATCGGGACGTTTTTTTATTCAAAATTTTTGTTTTTAAATGTACTTTTTGAAAAAAAATTGCTCAAAATTATCTAGACCTCCTTCACTGTTGTTTTTCAATTTTCGAAAAAAAAAACGTAAATTTTTCGATTAACATTTTTGAAAATTTTCGTTTTCTTATAAAAAACTTCCATATTTTATAAATCCTCAACTTTTTTCAGTGGCGTTTTTTCGTTTTCTAATTTTTTATTCATTGAAAAAAATATTTTTTTTCAAATTTAGCTAATTTCACACCACTTTGAAAATTTTTGAAAATGTATATAGAATCCCAAAATTGAAAAAAAATATGAAAAATATGAAAAAAAATTCGATTTGTTTTTATTGAATAATTTTTTTGTATTTTTTCGAAAACTTCATCCAAAAAAAAAAGAAAATAAAAAAGTTGTTATTTGGTCTATTTTTGGACGAACAGTGTGGGCTTTAAAAAAGGACATGCAACGCATTTAAACTCAAATAAATCATTTTGAAACCATCCTCTTTTGACTTTTTGAAATTGTCATCAATTAGAACATTTTTTTCAATTTTGAGATTCTATATACATTTTCAAAAATTTTCAAAATGGTTTTATGTGAAATAAGCTAAATTTGAAAAAAAAATATAAAAAATGTGTTTCTTATAAGAAAAAAAAATTCAAAAATGGTACTTATTCATCGAGAAATTTTCGTTTTTTTTCGAAAATTGTAAAAAACACTGAAGATGAGTCCAGATAATTTTGATCTATTTTTTTTCAGAAAGTACATTTAAAAACAAAAATTTTGAAAAAAAAACGTCCCGATAACTTAAGTTTTGAAAAAGTTATGGTTATTTAAAAAAAAAGCAATTTTTTTCAAAAATTCACAACTTTTGTTGAATTGGATGAAAAAATTTGAAAAAAATCTCCAGAGGTTTTCAATGGGGTAGAAAACAATAAAAAAGTTTCAGCCAAATCGAAAGGGGTCGGGGTTAAAAGTGGTAGATTGGTCGTGGAATGCCCCTATAGCAAACACGTATTTTGTAACAATTTATATACAGGGTGATTCACAACTTATCAAAAAAAAAATTTGAGAATAGATGCGTTATGAAAAATTGAATCAATATCGAAAAAAAATGTTTGTAAAATCCTTGTAGTTTCGAGAAAAAAATTACTGAAGTTATATTATTTTCAACCATTACATCGCTGGGCTACTGTAGTATCTAGCGTCATTCGCGTTTGCGCTGTGCGCAAAGCGTTCTCTGTCATCGTGGCCCCATACGACTCCGAATACTGAAATCCGATTTTAGTATTAACGTTTTTGCGATAGTGTTTACATTAGTTTTTTAAAGTGTCAAAAATGGCTAACGTGTATAGCAACTCGGAGTTGATAGATATCGTTTTAATTTATGGTGAAGCAAGACAACATTTGTGTTATGGTGAAGTTAATTGAAACCACAAATTAATTTTAATAATAATAGTAGCGACAAAAGCAGTTGAATTTGCTGATATCAAATAGGTGTTATAAACTTTATTCATTTCTTTCCTTGGGAAAGAAATTCTTTCAATTCTATATCCGTTCATTTTTTATTACACTTTGCCGCCATGTCGGTCGCCGACTATATGCAAGGTCAGGTTTTACAGTGGACTTAGTTTCCAGTGTCGTGCAGAAGTGTATTTTTAAATCATTTTCGAACTGCCCTTTTTGACTTTTTTACAAAATTGTGACTGTACATTAAAAAAAAATTTTTGGATAAATTCTGAATCACCCTGTATACATAGTTGACAAAATATTTCGTTTTTCACTTTGGAATATTCCTTTATACTCAAAACTCAAGAGGAACTTGTGTGGATTCGGCGAATAACTGTTCTGTTATTTTCCTCAAACGATCCACACATATAGAACATATTTTCAAGAAGGTGTTGCACGTTTCTCCGTACACCACTGATGCAGGAAATCTAATATTTAATGATTTTTATCATTGTGTAACAGGAAATAAAGTCACATAACGAAAAACTATTTCAAAAGTAAGACTTATTGTTCTATAACTTTTAAACGAAGTATTTTTTGACTATTTTGACGTAAATTCAATTGTCTTTACGTAAGGAATATGTGGTCGACGTATGTCCACTGTTTTCTAGGTCGTCGATACATATAATATAGGGTTTTACCGTTATTCACTTATACAAAACTTTTTGAGTTGGAAACTTATTTCTGTCCATGACTGTACAAGATAAAATACTAGTGACACAACTTAGTCATCAAAACATCAATTATGATAATTAGTAAACGAAGTATTTTTTTAATTTAATTTTCTTTGTTCTGACTCTTCATACTTGAAGCTTACATCATTCCACAATGTTAATTATGATTTAATAATTAAATTACCTATATTTATAATAATTTAATTGTATTTGTTAAAGATACGCGCTGTTTAATGATACAAGAAACTTTTCCTGATTATTTATACGTTATAAAAATGTCTCATTTTTTATTCAAATAATTCGTTAACTGATTCAAATTAAAAAAATATTTTTCAAAAATCTATATTCAACAACATAGTAAATACTAGCTACCCAATTTTATATGCAGCACCAAAAAATTTAATTCACATAGATCGTTATCTAATTTGTTAAAGGCTTCGCAACAGTTATGTATCAATCAACGCAAGCATAACATATTGAGCATAAACATTACTTCCACAAAATTAATTGTACAGGTAGATCTATTTTTATAAGATTTAAACCAAGGTTAAATACAGCTGATCATTTTAGATTTAACTTCACCTTCACATTTGACAAATTAAGTATAAGTATCACCTATTTGTTACAATATAAGGATATAAATGCTTTCTTTCCAAATGCAACTTGCAAGGTTAACGAACAAATTTTTGACGTACAGTGTGTTAAAAATCTACAATAATAATTTCAGTAGATAGGAGAACTAACTAAGGGGAACACGTTTCTATGAACAAGGATCTAGAAATGCTTTCTAAGCAACCTTTGTTTGATAATTACGACACAATCTTATAACAATTTCACTGAAGAGGTTTTGCTCTTCTTGTATTTCCTTATTAGTTGTAAATAACTAATGGGGATTGCTTTAATGAGTTTAACGTCCTAAGTTTAAATAAAAATGATCCATAACATCAGATACCCACGATAATAAATACAGTGATAGTTTCGATCAGCAGGATATTAAATAATATGTTAATGACAATTAAGAGTGAAAGTATTTATAGTCCAGGAAAATAAGGAAAAAATGATCGAACTTTTTCACTCTGAGTTTTTTTTTAGAAAAGTGTAGGTTTTGAGGTCAGAAAACGTGTGTCACATATGATTATGCAACCACCAGCAACATACAGCCGTTTTGAGATATATACATATACAGGGCGTTTCATAATGATGTGCAAATATTTTAAGGGGGTGTTTAGAAAGTAATTTTAAGGGGGTACTTCCAATACATTTTTTCGATTTGAGGCCCCCCTGAGAAAATATTCGAATCTCAAAAAGGCCGAAAAAATTAGGCTCTATTTTTTTTTCACGAACACCTTAAAATATTTGCACATTATTATGAAACACCCTGTATGATTTCTTGCGTTTTTTGACCAAAAACTGACAATATCTCAATGGCGATGCATTCTTTAGAAAAAAATTCAAATAAAAGTTGTTTAAAAATTAAATTTTCTACAAAATTACTCCTATGAAAAATTTCGATTTTCCCAATAGTTTTCCCATATATTTTTTAAATGAGGTACAGATTATGTGAATATTAATGTTTTGGTGTAAAAATAATGGACAATTCATTTTTAAATAACAAAAGTGAATTACAGAAAAGAAAATTGCGGAAAATTCTTGGAAAATCTAGTTTTCCGAGGTTTGAATATTTATGAACATCAAACGTATCATTTTATAGATTTTCGAGGATGTACATAACGAATTAATTAGGTATGCGTCTTTAATATTTTCCAAAAAAATCAAATATATTTTTTTTATTTATTTATAATTAACAAACAACTTTTTTTATTTATTATTTTTTACAACTTTCTATGGACTTCCATATCTAGGTTTCTTATGTAACACTGCTTCATAGCAGTAGCAAATAATTTCAAGGAATACAGATTTTTCAGGAAAATATTAAAAAGCGCATAATTAATATTCAAACCTTGGAAAGATTTTTCAAGAATTTTCCGCAAATTTCTCGTCTAATTCACTTTTGTTATTTAAAAATGAATTGACCATTATTTGGCTCCAAAACATTAATTTTCATATAATCAGTACTCCATTTAAAAAATTTACGGGGAAACTAACAGAAAATAGATATTTTTCATATAAGCCATTTTGTAAAAAAAATTAGTTTTAAACAACTTTTAATTGAAACTTTTTTTCAAAAAAATGCTTCTTCATTGGGATATTGGCAGTTTTTGGTCAAAAAACGCGAAAAATCATATACAAGATGTTAACGAAATAAGTACTCAGAATTGGAGAGTATGTAAAATATGTCGAAATATGATGAAAATACAACCCCTTGAAGGGGTAACACAGAAAACAGTTTTTATTTCATAACTTCAAAACGGTTTAATATTAAATCACGAAATTTTGGGACTGTATTACTATTTATATGCTTAATAATCGGCATAATATACAAATCAAAATTTACTACAGGGGCCTAGGAAAATGCGGGATCATGGAGCAAATTTTACAATTTATTTTTTTTTGTACGCAATTTTTTCTACTTCCTAAATCGAAATTATGAAAATTTATCATAAAAAAGGTACTCTTGTTAGATTTTAATAGGATGAGCCGTTTTCTAGTAAAATCCATTTCAATAATTATTCACGACGTTCAAAAATTCCTACTGCAAAATAAATGTATCAAATTGTGCCATGAGAAAATTACTATTTTTATTTAATTTTCCTTTTGTACTTTATTATCGTTATTGTAGTTATGTAACTGTTACTAAATCAGGGTTTAATATCACAGTTAAGTAAATACCTACTTTTGTAGTAAACAGTAACATGAATAATTTTGAATAATAAAATGTAGCCCTATAATAATTTAGTTTATTCTATGTTTACTATAGTGTCTAAATTCAAAATTCTTAGATTGGAATATTGAGTAGGTAATCTAATCAGCAATTGACATATACTTCACACCTCTGTTAAGGGTCATAAATAGTAATTTTCTGATGGCACAAATTGATATATTTATTTTCAGCAGGAGTTTTTGAGCACGTAATGAATTATTGAAATGGATTTTACTAGAAAACGGCTCATGATATTAAAATCTAACCTTTTTTATGCAGAATATGATAAATTTTTATAATTTCGATTCAGGAAGTACCACCTTGTATATGTATGTCTATATCTGACGTACGTTTTCAAAACCTACACTTTTCTATAAAAAAAATCTCAGAGTAGGTACCTAACAAAGGTGGCTTATTCCGTCTTTTTGTATCTAATGTTCCTGGACTATTAGAGGTGTATCCTGAATTACATGACACCTCTAATTGTACTTGTTTACAATTTATTTTGAATGACATAATTATGTTCGTCCACTTGTGGTATAATTGTAAATATATCCTTTTACTTTCATTTTGTTCTATTTGCTTCATTAGCACGCGACTGCTAATGCATTCATTGTGCTACTTACAATAATGAATACAAACAAAATGGGTAGAAAATCCTATTAATAGTATAGTACAGAAAATCAATGACCCCAAAGCGTACGAAGTTGTGAAATGTCAAATACCCCGAATTTATGAAACAGTATAAAAAACTAACCGTATTGATCTGCTTTTTAATAATTTAAATCACTAACGCTAAGAAACCGACTAGTTAAAAGTGAGTAAAACATATTAGTAACGACACGACAAGGCTGTACCTTTACAGAAATAAGTGATACCTATATAATCACTGCATTATTAAGTATAAGTGTTTTTATAAGTACGTGTGCTATTAATTTTATTGCCATTTTTTCTCATAACAGCTATTACCCACGACGTTTATATTGAATTATGTTTCATTTGTATTATCTAATGAAGAACTTACGGTAAGACAGCAGATAAAAACTACACGACAAAATTATGTCAAAACCTTCATGCATTATTACCCACTAATTGTTCATATAATTTAGGCGTGCTGCAGTCTTATCTAGACAATTCCCAGGTAATTTTATTTTTACGATGGCCTCATTATGGTTAGAATTAACTTGGAATAAATCCTTTCTATATCCATGGGTAAATATACAGGGTAGGAAAGTACCGATGGTCTATCTGAAGTTACGTGAGAGCGATAAAGTAAGCCATAGAAATCCATGCGATAGAGAAGGATGGCTATAATGAAGGCGTCTCTTAGTCACCGCCCGTTTCGCCCTTCCACAAAAAAGATCCACTTCTTATTTGTGGAAGGGCGAAATGGGCGTTGACTATTAGACGCCTTCATTATAGCCATCCTTGTCTATCACATGGATTTCTATGGCTTACTTTATCGCTCTCACGTAACTTCTGATGGTACTTTCCTACACTGTATTTAAACTCTTGTAAAGATCATTTAAACTGTACGAGGTCTATTCAGTAAAGATACCAACTTCTGCAATTTCTCCGACAATCAATCGGCGATTTACACATACCAGATCTTTGACTCTCTGAAAGTGGCAGTCATCAGTTGAAGTCGAGGATCATCTTCGATTAACTGACGACCACTGTTAAATTGTGAAAACCATTCATAACATTGAGTATGACCCAGAGCATCATCTCCGTAAGCTTGTTTCAAAAGTTGAAACGTTTCTGAGAAAGTTATCCCAAGTTTCTGGCAAAATTTTACGTTGCATCTTTGTTCCAGAAAATCGCACATTTCAAAAATCGTCACTAACACTTAAACACGTTGCCTCAAATAGCAACATCACGAAAGCTAAATGAGATATCAACAATCCAAGAATATGTGGTTACAGAGGTTATGCGCAACGCATAGCTCCCAACCGTATATCACTAAATATCTTTATTACAGCATAATTCAAAAAATTCCATTATTTTCTTAACTTGCCTCGTATACAGAAATGAAAATCTATAACGAGAGTCTCATGAACCACAGCTTTCTCCATTCGAGACGTGAGGTAACTTAATATATGCTTTGAATGCCTCCAATCAAGAGAGGAAAAGCAATATTCAATAATTATTTCATAAGTGAAGGCAAACAGAAGAAAGTCGTGGCACTTTCATGCATGCTAATTTGCATCAGAGTGTAAATCTGGTTCTGTACTGTAACAAAGAAGTGTTAATTACAAATAAAATTAGTTGTACAGATCTTTTGATAAATAACTGTACGAGTATATAAAATATTATTTGCCCAACAGTTGTAGTTTTGTAGATGTTGTTCAAGTTGGTTTATAGCGACAAAAATCAAATTTTAATCAATAGTGACTTTTTTTTAGTCACTGGTGAAATAAAACAATTGTAATTAAAGAAAACAACATTATACCATTAGGTATTTATTAATATTTATATTAAAATGAAAAGATGCATTGTGAAATTAGGTACCACTACCCAAAACAAGGGGGCTCAATTACAATTAGTGAGGCACTATCACCAAATACTCTTTTCAATTTTAGTGAATAGAAGATGAACCAGTAGAATATCACTTTTTTCTTATAATGCTCTATGCATATCTTTATTACTTCGTCACATCTGCATTCATTTGCAGCAGAAACAGCAACCACCGACACATAAAACAATAATTTTGTAAAACAACTTAAAATGCGTTCCTGAAATGCTTTTTTTAAAGAAGTCAACTCGTGATATACGTTAATATCTGATTTGGGCATTGAACTGTGTCCACACAGTCGAAAGCTTGTATTTTCGTGACTAAATAACGTACCACGGATTGCAATTTATTAAAGTATTAACAATAAATTGATAACCAGCATTTGCAAAAAGTATGCTAAGAAAACATTCATTTGTAATATAATGTCTTATTCCTTGAAACCGCATAAAAACCTTTCCAGTGAATCATTGGTATTAGCAGTCATAATTAGAATTAAAACTAATCAGTCATAATTGTTTCTTTTGAGGTTTGAAGTATTACACACCACCATTATCATTTTTTAGTTATTTAAATAAGTAGGACATACTGGATTAATTTGACTGTCAAACTTCCAAATAGTGTTGCTTAATCAAAATTAACAAAAAAAAATGAAGTAGTTGTCGATTCTTTTTACGAATTTTACGAAAGTTATAAAGCGATAATTGGAAAGCTATTTACACAAATACGGTATTAATCCTTATCATTTTAAATACGTTAGTTGGCTTGAGCATTTCATGAAGTTTCTTCCTTTTACACCATGCAAATTAAATGAATACCTTAGGAGATTTAGCAAAATCAAAATAATGCGCAACGAAATTAATTTCGTGTCGCCGTGATTCGACCGGGCCGCACGGGCGCCCAGTGACCCCGCGCCACGCGTCCGAGCCGAGGGGGTCCGAAAGTTTATGTAGTTTATCAATGTATGGTGGAATTGTGTATCTTATATATGCCTACAGAAAAGTCCGCGATGGCATATGTCTATATGTTAAAGATAACAAACTTCCTATATCCATTTTAATACTTTAAAAATTTGGCAATTATAAAGCGGTAACGTAAAAGCTATTTACACAAATACGGTATTAATCCTTATCATTTGAAATAAGTTAGAGGCTTTAAGCATTTCATGCACATTATTTTACTCTTTTACACCATAAATTTAAATGAATATCTTAGGAGTAATCGCAAAAAAAATTACAGACGCGAGAATAAAATTCAAGCGCCTCGCTTCGCTTGATGCGATCGCCGACCCTCGCCCCGCACCGTCTTGCCTACTGTTTAACTAATAAGCCGAACGATAACGCGCGCGTGATCCTTTAATAAACTGACTTGGAGCGAATGGAGGTGACGACTGACGACTGTGTTTTCTTTCTGGGTGTTGTTGGAAAGTTATAATTGCGTTCGATATTTTAAGGTCACATTTTTGTTTTGTATTTGTTGTCTTTAGGTAGTCGGAACATACATAGATACTTGCAAACATACTTTTATTTCATTGAGTTTTAATAATTTGTTTGTTTTTTTCTTATTGTGAATCATTTAAAACTTCATAGTCGCATTTTTGTTTCGTGTTTGTTTTCTTTAGGTAGTTAGATACCTAACTACTTACTTATTAATTAAAATTGATAGTCCTGAACATAGGTACTTTAATTTAATTCGTTTTGTTTTCACATTGTTGGTAGTTACCTATATTGTTTTAAATTTAAAGGTTTTGCATTTTTAGTTTTGAGTTCGTTTGTTGTCTTTAGGTATATAGATATATCGTGAATTATTTTAAAATTAATATTAGGGTCGCATTAGATGAAAAATGATTGATTTTTTGTTTGTTACGATTTAACTCAAAAACTACTCAACCAATTTTACCGAAAGCTACATCTCCTCGGAGTAACATAGGCTATTTTATATTTGCCCGTGCGAAGCCGGGGCGGGTTGCTAGTTATCTTATAAAAATTAGTTATATATGAGAAACTTTTTAATATTGCTCGAACACTGTCATTTAGTAAAATTTTTTGAAAGCAATATTTTTTCTTAGAGGCTACAAAACTCTCTTAATTTCGGCTAATGAGCACCATGTATCAGATTGGCGATCGATTTATCCCATATAGTTTAATACTCTTTGAATTGATGAAGGTATAATTCATTAATTTCTAGAAATTTGGTATTTATTACATGTAGACATATTTTTGCATAGTCTTGCTTTATTTACATGACCTTCTTATGGAAGTTCTAATTAATGCAGAAATTTGTGTAATGTGTAAAAGACATTAATTTTACATAATTAATTAAATACTGTTACGTTATATCCACTTAACCCATTCTTTCTGTATAAAAAATGTATTACTTCCTTGAACATTTAAATAATAATGTATATTTTTAGTAATTATTCTAGTATTCTGTTTATCATTAATTACGTAAGGTTTATAAGAAAACTGGAAAAACTATCTCAAAGATGAGTGATGAATTACAAATTATTAAAAGAACAGGTACATCGACATGTGCGAAATGTAGCTTGTAATAAATAAAAGTTAAGGTTTATAAAACAAACTTATTTTATATACGCTCCTATTTACGAATAAAGCTGTTTCTATATTAATCAATACCAAATTATCTACAGAGCACTTTTAAATTAATCTACTAATTACATGGGTTATAGGCTAAAGTAATTCTGAAATGGTGATTAAATCATATGAAACTATTTAGTATCATATTCAGGGTGTTTGTAAATAAGTGTGAAATATTTTAGGGGGTGGTTGCCGAAATTATTTTGTGAAAAAAAGTTTATATAAACATAGGTCGAAATATGCTTCGTTTCCGAGATACAGAGTGTTTAAATTTTAATTATTTATTTATTTTTATTAATTATTTCAAAGATATTGATTTGAAATTTGAAAAACGCTTTGGAGGGATAAATTTTTTGGGGTGATTCGAATATTTCTACTTGTACCAGTAGCGGTCATGCGAGAATGCCACATTTTTTAATAAAAAAAAAAATGGTGCGCCACTAACTTCTTCCCGTTCTGATATTTTTATAGAAATCTGCCGTCAATTCTTAATGAAATTGGTCTGTTAAATTTTTTTCGTAGGATGCACTGTTTTTGACGAATAAAATAAAACATTTTATTGCAAGTTGAGTACTTTTAATTTCTATTGATACATTAAGTATTTAGTAGGTCCATATTTCTAAATAAAATACAACCATCAAATTTCGAGTCAATATCTTTAAAACTCTGAAATAATTAATAAAAATAATTAAATAATTAAAATTTAAGCACTCCGTGTCTCGGAAACTAAGCATATTTCGACCTACGTTTATATGAACTTTTTTTCACAAAATAACTTGTGCAACCACCCCCCAAAATATTCTCACTTATTTACAAACACCCTGTAATAGTGCAAGAGAAACTGTCCAACTTTTTATAACTGCTATATATGCAGTTCTGCACAGATTATATTTTCAAGATTACACGATGCATAGTGACAAACAACTGTTTACGGAAAGATAAAAGATATTCTTTAAACAAACAGAAATTTAGACAGTCATTGACAAGGTTTATCTGAATCAGTTTGACAACTATCTTTACTATACAGGGTGTTAGTAAATAAGTGCAACAAATTTCAGGGGGTGATTCTACATGAGAAAATAATGGCAGTTTGCTTATAAACGTATGTCTGCATTATTGTTCCGAAACCGGTAGAGATGTGCAAATGAAATTTGGTGGGTTTCAAGAGGTAGTTATTGCGCATTTNTATTAATTATTTCAAAGATATTGACTCGAAATTTGAAAAACGCTTTGGAGGGATAAATTTTTTGGGGTGATTCGAATATTTCTGCTTGTACCAGTAGCGTTCGTGCGAGAATGCCACATTAAAAAAAAATGGTGCGCCACTAACTTTTCCCGTTCTGATATTTTTATAGAAATCCGCCGTCAATTCTTAATGAAATTGGTCTGTTTTTTCGTAGGATGCACTGTTTTTGACGAAAAAAAAAATAAAACATATTTTATTGCAAGTTGGGTATTTTTAATTTCTATTGATACATTAGGTATCTAGTAGGTCCATATTTCTAAATAAAATACAACCATCAATTTTCGAGACAATATCTTTAAAACTGAAATAATTAATAAAAATAAATAAAAAATTAACACTCTGTGTCTCGGAAACGAAGCATATTTCGACCTACGTTTATCACAAAATAACTTGGGCAACCACCCCCCAAAATATTCTCACTTATTTACAAACACCCTGTAATAGTGCAAGAGAAACTGTCCTACTTTTTATAACTGCTATATATGCAGTTCTGCACAGATTATATTTTCAAGATTACACGATGCATAGTGACAAACAACTGTTTACGGAAAGATAAAAGATATTCTTTAAACAAACAGAAATTTAGACAGTCATTGACAAGGTTTATCTGAATCAGTTTGACAACTATCTTTACTATACAGGGTGTTAGTAAATAAGTGCAACAAATTTCAGGGGGTGATTCTACATGAGAAAATAATGGCAGTTTGCTTATAAACGTATGTCTGCATTATTGTTCCGAAACCGGTAGAGATGTGCAAATGAAATTTGGTGGGTTTCAAGAGGTAGTTATTGCGCATTTTTTGACACGCAATTAAGAATTTTATGTTCACATTGGCGCGCGTACGGGTAATAATCTCAATTTTTTATAAGAAAAAAATGGTACGCCACTGAGGTATTACAAATATTAAAAATCATTTTTGAATTCCTCGTTCAATTTGTGACAAAAAAAGCTACAACAAATGTTCAAAATGACCTCCCTCAGACGTTACACAAGAATCAACTCTTCACCTCATTGATTGTCGTATTCGCGCAAATATTCCTGGTATATTTCTTATTGTCTCACAGCCGACTATAATTCGATTCCTCAGGTCATCAACATTTTCAACGGGGGTGGAATAAACTAATGACTTAAGAAAACCCCAAATGCAAAAATCAAGAGGATTTAAATCCGGCGATCGAGCAGGCCAATGTTCCGTACCTCCCCTACCTATCCAACGATTTGGATATACTGTGTCTAAGTGATTACGTACATTAATGCTAAAATGGGCTGGTGCACCATCATGCATGTACCATAGGTGTTGTCTCAGCTGTAGAGGAATTTCTTCAAGAAGAACAGGTAACTCTTCCTGTAGGAAATTAAGATAAGATTCGCCTGTTAGTCGTTGTGGGAGGAAATATGGACCGATTAAATGATCATCAATTACCCCAAGCCATACATTTACGGAAAACTGATGCTGAAAATGAGCTTCAAAGATTCCATGGGGGTTTTCCTCAGCCCATAAGTGATTGTTATGGAAATTTCGTATACACTGTCGTCCAAAAGTAGCCTCGTCAGTAAACAAAACGGCATTTAAAAAATTAGGAATTTGAGCGATTTGATGATTAATCCATTGGCAAAAAAATAGGCGCGGAAAAAAGTCTCTAGGTAGTAGAGCTTGCACACGTTCAATATGAAACGGATACAATTGCTGTTCTTTAAGAATTTTAAATACAGTGAAGTTGCTTACATTCAATATGTTGGCAATTTTTCGAGTACTTGTTTCAGGTGACTCCGCAATTAACTCGAGAACTGCTTCTTCTAGTTGCACAGTTCGTACTTCTCGAGGGCGCCCACAGTCAACCGTTTGTTTCTTAAATGAACCATTTTCGCGCAAACGTTGATGAAGACGAGCAAATATTGTGTGATGAGGTACCCTACGTCCTGGATACAACTCAGCATACAATCGTCGAGCTTGCCGACCATTTCCATTACTTCGACCATAGACAAAATGCATGTCTGACAATTCCGCATTTGTAAAATTTTCCATTCTTTTCGATAAAAGAAAAATTAATTACTTATTAACACTAATGTTATAGCAAACTAAAAGCTTAATAAATTAATAATGACGAAACGCTAATTTGACATTTCTTAAAAATATTCGTATTTAACAGACAAATGTTGACAGTAGCCTACTAGGTAATGTATTAAAGAAATAAAAAATACGCGTTAAGATGTTTTATTTTTTTGCATCAAAACGGCGCCCCATACGAAGAAAAGGCAAGAGAGATTTTTTGTCACAAATTGAACGAGGAATTCAAAAATGATTTTTAATTTGTAATATCTCAGTGGCGTACCATTTTTTTCTTTAAAAAAATTGAGATTATTACCCGTACGCGCGCCAATGATGAACATAAAATTCTTAATTGCGTGTCAAAAAATGCGCAATAACTACCTCTTAAAACCCACCAAATTTCATTTGCACATCTCGACCGGTTTCAGAGCAATAAATTAAATCGTCAGTTTTTAAGAAAAACTTTGACACCCCGTATCTCGGAAAACGAATCATTTGCGGACATACGTTTATAAGCAAACTGCCATTATTTTCTCATGTAGAATCACGCCCTGACATTTGTCGCACTTATTTACTAACACCCTGTATTTACGAGAAGGTTCCTATATCCTTTAAACCCGCCAATTCTACAAACATGAACATGGAAGGCGTTTTTATAGCTTGTGGCAATCAGATAATCTGAATTGTAGTATCGTGTTAGATTGTAATCTTCACATACCTTACGCTGAATTATATAAGACGTAAGACACTGACACGGCACCACAAAACTGTGAGTGAAGTAACAATTCTACAAAGACTTTTATATTTTTATTTTCAAGTTAAAGCTTTATTAAAAATAATTTGTAAACAACATTTTTGTACAGCTGCGGACAACAAAAACTTTCCGGCCTAGACTGCTTATGGTCCTTAAAACTTTTATATTGGAAACCTTTTTTTACAGCTGTATTAGGTTTTCTTCCGAATAAAAAAAAAACATAAATTCATTCCAAGGGTTTCTATTCTAAAAAGAAACATATATGTTTCTTATTACCTAAGAAATCGTTTTATTCTTGTACTATCTGCCTTAATAATCCATTGTGATGTGAAATGTAAAGCCACTCCCAACAGATACTGAACCTACGCATGTTACATGTTGCCTCTTTCAAAGAGTTTTTTTTAAGTAAATTCATCAACCATCTGCTTTACATATATTGAATAACGCATTATTTAATCTGCAAAAATAAATAATTCTTAGATCTACGTCTTACTTTGACCAAAAAGCCAAGCAAGTTTAAATATTTTTCTATCCAGATCTTTCTCAATATTTTTCCTTGTGAACAAAGGAAGTACATAAAAAAACAATTGAGTGTTGTGTTTTATTGCTTGACAATTTGCACAATGTTTTGGTTTATTTACATACCCTGCATAATGCATAAATGTGGCCATACAATTAGTTCGTACTTATGCAATACTCAACAGTGCTTTGTCTGTTTCTTTGAGAAATTTACCACTTTGACCTTTACCATTTTTTTTCAAGATTGAACAACAGAAAAGGTATGTGAAAATCCCTATACATATGGGTAATATGTATAAAATATTTTTCTACTCTTACACTACTAGGTATTCATCGAAATAACGTTTATGCAGAAATAGTGATTGAGTTGGCCTTGGTAGTTCAAAGTGATGTTATATTAGAAACAATAGGAAGCAATTTCTTTTAAGATAATACATTTTTTAATGATTTCAATTTTTGTCGATTATTTTTTATTGACCTATACAAGTTGTCCCGCATAAGAACCGACACAGGGCAGATGCATGTAGGGATGTTCAAATCATTATAATTTAACCAAACTTACCTATATACAAAGTTGCACCCTTGAGGAGTTATTAGCCCTCAAAGTGGGGCCCTAAATTTCGAAAAAAATTAATATCTCAGAAGAATAAAATTTACATGATTTAGGTTTATTACTGGTCTTCTTTGACTATGATTTAAAGTTAATTGAAGCACTATAAGGTGCTTCATTGGGGATGACTCACCCCTAAAATTGTACCGAACTTTTTTTTCAATGACCGAATTGAAAAACAATTGCCCTGTGTCGGTTCTTATGCGGGTCACCCTGTATATTATTGACTAATTTTAATTAATAATATTTTCTACACCATTTTTTATAACGGCCTTATTAGTTCCTGATTCAACTTGTTTTCAGGAATTATGTTTTTCTTATAGAAACGTACTAAAAAAACGTGACTTTAATAATGGATGTTTGCGCTCGAATTAATATACGAAGGAAAGTTGCAAAAATATCAGGAATCGCTTTTTCAACATGATTAACTGAAACTATATTTTTTTTCTTCATAACATTTTCCTCTAGGGTTGAAAATAAAGGTACTTTAATCCTAGGCCATTTGCAGTTTTCGTCTGCTCCTCGTATATGACACACGTTTTATTCGGTTCGATGGGCGCTATTTTGATTTGATGGCATGCAGAGACAACTGACAATCAAAGAAATTTATTTAATTTATACATAAAGTTTTTTCCTATATGGTGCAAACTTTTTGGATAACCCTGTACATACTATGTTATCAAAGAGTAGGTATAACTACAATTAATGAGAATTTAGGAAAGTTTTTAGAATTAATTTGAATTAACTTAATTCTTTCTAAGAAGCGTAAAACTTAGATATCAGTTATATGTATACGTACCTACTCGTACATTAGCATTTTATCTGTTTCACTGATTCTATCTAACATTTACTGGTGGTAAATTAAGGGAATGAATAATGCCGTTTCTTGTAAAATCAACATCTATGACCAAAATACATCTACAAATTATTATTGCTCTTGTCTCCATGGAGTTCTTTTCTATTGTTTTCGTTGTTAGACCCTGTTGATTTTAAAGTACTTGTCAAAGGCGCGTGACAATAAAAATTCAATTTTATTGTGGTATTCGTTTTAAGCCGTTAGAAATAACATTTAAAAATGGAAGAATATTCCTGTGCAGAATATGCTGATATGCACCTAATTTATGGGGAAGCATTATGCAACTCCGTGGAGGCAAGAAGACTTTATGAGGAAAGGTTTCCGGGTCGACATTTGCCGAGTCCAAAAACTTTTGAAAGAGTTGATCGTAGTTTAAGAGAAACAGGTAAAAAAAAATAGTGAAAAACGTTAGTGAAACTAATTTCTTCCGAATCCTTTATTTAGGAAGCTTTTTGCCACGCCGTGGTGGAGCAGGAGCCCCGAGGAGAGTACGAGACCCTCATGTAGAGGAACAAATATTGGAAGACGTTGCTAATAATCCTTCAAATAGCATAAGGAAGCTTGCGGCGCAAAACAATGTTACAAAATGGGCTGTACATGAAACTCTGAAAGAACAATTGCTTTACCCGTACCACATCCAAAAAGTACATGCTATGTCTCCAGATGATTATCCAAAAAGACTTCAATACGCCAATTGGTTTTTACAGCATCATATTCGGAATCATAATTTTGGTACATCTATTTTGTTCACCGATGAAGCAGGTTTTACAAGAGACGGCATAATTAATTCGCATAATCTACATGTCTGGGATGAAGAAAACCCTCACGCTTTAGTTCAAACTCGCTACCAACAAAGGTTTATGGTGAAT
>NW_019416237.1:1020151-1064882 GCF_000390285.2 Anoplophora glabripennis
TTGGACAGCAAATTCCGTTTTCCCGAACTGTTTTACGTTAAAAAGGTACTCTTGTTTCAAATCGTTATCTTTAACGGTTTCTGAGAAAATCGCTCTTGAATTAATCCCACTTTGGTCAATTCCATAGTAATTTAAACAAAATTATCAAGGTATTCTTATGTCAAAGTATTGTCAGCCCGATTACCAATTCAATAGTTCTAAGCGAAAAAAATGGAAGAGTTTACGGGACAAGAGTTAGTTAATATGATATTTATTTATGGCTTTTGCGATTAAATTGGCTCTGCTACACTTAAAAATACGCGGACAAACACCCATTATCCATCGACATTGCCAGTGCCGACCGACGCCAGGGATCGAACCCGGACCAGAATAGGAAGTCAGGCCGAGAAATATTTGCCACCGCATGCTCGACCGACTACGCTACCGTGGTGATTTTATTATGAATCTCAAGCAAAATATTATAGGTATTGCAGAACTAAATGCGAAAACAGTGTCTAATTTATTTCGAGTTCGTCTCACACCACAAATGGTTACTGGTATTCCTAATACAGACAGAAAGACAAGGTTGACATGCAGCAGTTTTTATGAGTATAAAGGACGAATAAATATAGCATTAAGGTTAAGTTAACCGATAAATTATTTACTATGCATATTTATTAATATTTTCATACTTATTATAGAAACTCTTTGAGGACGTTCAGAACAGCATTATACATTATAATGTATGGAATAATATTGGCAAATCATGATTTAATTATTAGAACCACATTTATCCACAAGGCTAATTAATAGTTGGAATAAGGAGGGAATGACGGAAAGCATCAAAACGCTTAATGTGTGTTTTTACTTATTTATTTACTTATTTACGTTAAGGTAAACACATAATTTAGACACAAATTTAAAATACAAGCAAAAAAATTGAAAACGTTAACACTATTTAGAAGATATACCAAATTAAATATAAACTAAAAATAAATAGAAAGAGAATTGAAGAAAAAATTATTTCTTAATAATTTTTTAATTATTTATATGTATTTAACACAAATAGCTTCACACTCGACTTGATAAAATGGGTTAGAATGGGTTAGAACCAATAAGATTATTCACCGTAACGGTTTAGAATTGATGGACATTAAACATGAGTAATTTAAGTTTGTTGAACGAGAGACTCTTGATAAAATAAAAACTTGTAGCAAACTGTCTCAACCAGAAGGGCGTAGTTTGCCATCCCTGTAAGTGAATTTTGTTTGCTACTTGAATTACCAAATTTATATTTTTGGTTCTAAAATTTTACTAATTTTGCGCGTCTTATAATTCCCATCCGCTTATGTATGATGTTATCACTGCCTCCTGGGATTGGTAAGAGTATTTGAAAAAGACAACACATTGCAAATCGAATTCATTTTATTTGTTTCTTATTTTTAGATATTTGCGTATTTTTACTCAAAAGACTCAATTTTTATATACTCATAACGGCACTTCTTTGGTGGTAAATGCAAATTTCTACGCCATAATGGATCCTCCATTTTGGATTTAAGAATTTCCGTATTAAAACCTCCCATGTAAAAAAATTTCAATCAAATTTCACTCAAATTTACTCAATACTGCATCAATTTCTGTCCACACCCGATTGAGTGAAATTTTCACTCTATTAGTATGAGTACAATTGATTGTGAGTGAAACTATTGCATCAGAAATGAGTGAGTTTTACTCAAATCCGAATTCCTACTGCTAACTATCAATTGAGTGACTCTTGACTCTATTATAAATATATAAAACCAATTTAGAATTGACTTTTTCTCTAATATAATTTAAATTTAACTATTATTGAGTCATTTTTTACTAAGACTTGGTTTTTAATTAACTAAATATTGAGTGCAAAAATAAATCTAAAATGATTAATTATGATATATAGTGTTGAAATTAATTCACTTCGCGGGGCTTCCTCCTGTCCTGGCCGAGACCCGCCTGCTGAAACCCGGCGCGGTCGCCGGCTAAGGCCTGTTCTTCTGGCGATCACGCTTTTCTGGAGCATCTATCGGGCCCCTATCAACTGTGGTCGAGATTACAGAAGCAATATGTAAGTGGTGCCATCTTCATGGCGCCAATTAGGTACTCGAAATTATTATACATTTAAACTCACTCAGTAATGAGGACATTTACTCTGATTTAGGTACAAGAGCACCAAATACGAGTTTACGTGAAAAATTTATTTAAGGAGCACCTGTATTTGAGTGAAAGTACTCAGTTTTAGTTTAAATATAATCACAAAGGAGTAAAATGATGAAAATACCCAATATTGATTACTTTCACTCACACCGACTTTTTTAGTGTATATTCGTGATAAGCGACTTCGAAAACCACCGAGTAACAATTTCATCAATAATCTTCCGATTTTTATATCCGCCATATTGGATCCGCCATCTTTTATTCACGAATTTTCGGATTCGAAATTCGAAAAACCGGCTCAAATAAAATTCAGACAAAAATATTTAATAGAGAAATATGTGACTCCTCACTATTTCACCCTGTTTTAGGGGATATTTTAGCGTTTTACTAAAAAATGCCCTGGTAAATCGATTTTTGGACTGGGGGTTCGGATTCAACATCAAAAAATACACAAGATCTATGTACTCGTGTGTCTGGCACAGAATTTTTTTTGTGGAGCTGTGTAATTTGTTATTGTCAATCATTTCGTAGAAAATCAACCACATCATTAATTTGTTATTTAAAGCAGGTGCAACGTAAAAAATAAGCTGTATAATTTCAAGGCTATTAAGAGTGAAATTATTTTGGTGTTGAATTTTGAGTGAACAAAGTTTAACAAAAAAATAAGTTTATCAACAAATAGTTAGAAGTACTAAAATTGTTTGAGAACAAGCTGTGTAAAAATCACTCCATTCAGTATAAATAATACGCATTTCTGAGTTAAGACACAAAGTTGTGTACAAACAGATACTGATGCGCAGTTTGGGCTATACTGTCAGAAAACAAATACGTTTACTTATTTGCAATCAAGAATTGATTCAATCAAAAGTTATTCAATGTTGTCAATATAAGACTTATTTAGCTAACAAATAATTGAGTGAATCTTACTCAGTACTACAATTGGGTGTGGATTCGTTTTAACAAAAAATTGTGTTGATTTTGAGTGAAAATTTACTCAATTTTTTTATGGTTTATAATCGCAAAATATTTATTATAGAAATAAAACTCTATACATAACTCGAAACACACCAGCTGTTGGAGGACTATATTTACTTATCGAGATTATAATGTGGTTACAATCCAATCCAAGAATGGTTTTGTAAACTAAATTAAATTAATAGTACCATTTATTTCAGACGTTAGAATCCGGTTTGAAAATAGAACTGTACTATGAAGAACCTAGTTGTCGATGTAAATAAAACCGTTCTATTTCAGTAAACACAAAATAAAGTAAATGTTGATTATATTCACTATTTATAATATATTAAGGTTGGAATAATTTGAAAGACAATGTGTGTCTCCCTTATACCTTTACTCAAAAAATCAAATATATTCGTTGTTACTTATAAAAAAAACATATTTTTATGATAAATTTTTTAATTGCAACAAAAAAACAGTTTATACCTTAAACTAATATTCGGTAATTAATTGCAAATATGAAACTTAAAATAATACCTACATATTTGGTAAAATAACCTTGAAAATAAAAAACCTGGTATTTTTAGTAATATTTGATAAGTACAATAATTGCGTATATGAAAATTAAAATAATATTCAAGAAAATAATACTCCAAACAAAAAATCCAATATAATATTTGGTGCATACATGTATACTTTTTGATTAAACATGAACGTTTTGCAAAATGCCAAATTTCAGCTTAAACATTTGTTGACGACATCCTCTACATATTAAATGCTGGAAAGGAATTGGTTATTTATGTGTTTGTTAACTGTCATAATTATTATTAATGATAAAGTCAACTACTGCATTTCTAATCATTTGTTTATGTTGGCCAACATAAAATTGCATTTTTGTATATTTGAATACAAACATAAATTGTGAACATGAATGTACCATTTTAAATTAGAAACATTGTTTATCCCTAATAAATTATAGGTAAGCCTTTTTTCATTGGTACATCAATCTTATACATACAGGTTTTGCTCAAACAATAATTCAAACAGCTACAAAATTGACAAAAGTTAATTTTTTATATAATCTGCCTTACAAATACTGTACTGATTTAATAAATTCAAAATATTGAATATTTAGCATCAACAGATATTTCGCAAAACGTCTGGAATTTTGAACATTTTGGAAATTCGAGCAATTGTGAGTGAGAAAAACAGTGTTGTGAAAATTTTCTGTCTTACTGACGGAGATAAAAGGTATGTTAGTTTTAAATGTATATATTGCACCTACTGTGTTGAGATAATAACAATATAGATATGAAAGTATGATATGGTGATATGGTGATTGATGAAAAGATGTCCATTTTCTTTGTATTCAAATCTGAGAATAAATAAAATCCAAATTTTTTCAGAAGTTTGATGGTTTGATACACAGTGTTACAAAAAATTAAGTCTAGCATTAATTACAGAAACGAACGTAATATACATTTTTTGTATCTCCCCTTTTTCAAGATTCAGTGTCAAGGTGAAAACTTAAAATATTTTTATTAATAACTGTTACCTCAAAGATAATCAACTGAAATTTTGCACAGGCTTCTTACACTGGCACGCGTTGGTTGGAAAGCGCGGAGAAAGAGGGGGGTTATTGTAGCCATTTACATAACATTTTTAGAGCACATTTGTGATTTAAGAACCTTATTTTTTATGACAAACTCTTGCTTCTTTCATTTTTTTCTATTGTAAAATTTTGATTTAGAGCCAGATTTTCGAGATATTGCAACTTGATATGACCGGAATATGTATTTTGAAATATCGACTTTAACAAGAGTTTTGGTTAAACCTTATATCAATTTAATTGGTGTGATTTAAGTTAGCTGCACCCCAACATTGGAAAAAAAGAACAAGACAAAAATACGAAACCAATATTAAAAATTCAAAATTCAGTAAGTCTACCACATCTACGAATAAATATTTTGAATCTATTAATAAGAGGGAACCAAATATGTTGGACAAATTATAGTTTTAGCCTTCTACAATTCGTTTTCACAACTGTTATACTGAAATTACATATTTTGTACTAAAGACAAGTAATATTTTAGGGTTTCCATTCACGATACGATTTTTTATATTAAAACTGCAACAAAAAATGTGCCGGAATTAGATAAAAGTTCTTGTAAAGTTTCAACTATGTAAATATCATAAAAAACAACACAGTTATCAATAGTTTTCTTAAATTATGGCTTCGACACTTTGTATCTCGAAAGAGAAACACCAGAATGAAGTCATTAATAAAATCCTATTGTTGTCATCCAATGAATTTATGGTTAACGACTTGACTTACTTTTTGTGTAACACCCCGTATATAGTATGTGTAACATAATGTATATTCATTATTTTTAATTGCAAATCAGTTAAGAGCATGTTGTTACTGTTTTTTTTTCGTTTTCTATTAATGAAGAATTGGTATAATTTAGACAATATAAAGTTAAACTCAGATATATCAGGTATTTTCGAGTATTTAATTCTGAGTTGATAGAGAAAATTTAACATCGTCTATTATGTGATACTAAACGAAAGAATGTTCCGTCATTGGACGTGACTGTGTTAAAGAATCTTTCGCTCAATAAATTACAGTTTTTGATGTAAACAAAGTCACGTTTCAGCTATTAAATTGTATTAACAGTGCATTATCAGAAAACATAAAAATTTTAAAAGTAGGTAATTTTCTTTACATTCTGGACCAAAAAATTAAATATTTACCTCCAAATATTTTTTTCATTCAAATATAAAAAAATGTAAAAAAAATCGACCTTAAATTCAAATTATTGGATTATGTATTACGGATAGTAAATACTCAAATGTTTATCAACTCTGCAAAACTTTTGAAGAAAAGAACTAATTAAGTGTAGTTGAAATTTAAATTTTGTTAAAAACAAATAAAGAATTTTTGGAAACAGTTTTCCAGAAAAAGTATTGTTTATTAGATCAAACATGTTTTGTTATTGATTATTTCAATTGTTATTTACAGTTTTATTATTATTAATACTAATAAGTAATACTGCCTTGCTGATACACAGCAGCCAGATGTGTTTATTTTATTGCCATTTACATCTTCATGCAATCTGTATTGCCTCTATCGTCCCACTTATAGCATCATCGTAAAAATATAAATACATCATCCCATCATTAGCTATTTACATAATCCACCGTGGCGTATGTAAATGTAAACATACCTTATAAAAACAATATCTCGGCAACAACTATAGAAAGTAGAAACTTCACACGTTCAACACGTTCACATTTAAAATCCAATCCAAATTCGAAAGTAAGGCTATATTATCGGTTCAGCTCGAAACGAAAAACACATAACTTGGACACATAGCACACAAACGGCAACTAAACCACGAATATTTACTATTAGAAAGGTAGACGCTGTACCGTCAGATTACTTATTCGCCTTCTTCCAGAGCCAAGTCACTCAAGCAGTTTCGTACGCTGTTCTGTCTTGTGTTCATTCACTGCTGGGGTCCACTCCCATTGGTTAGCAAGGTCGACGAGCGTCACGTCACGGTTCGGGCAAGGTGTGCGGAGGAAGTCGCCTTCCGAATTTTGCGGTGTATTTCCGTCCCTTTGTAATAAGTCTAGATAAGAGGAATTTTGTGTATTTTACTTATTCCGGCGTGTCTGATTTAATCCAACTGAAATCAGGCCGTCTGGACAAGAAGACTTTCAGAAACATCAATTTACCCATTATTCCTCACTCCTCAGTAAAAAATTTAAAGGGGTACGAAAAAAAACAACATACAGGTAAACAAATGGTAACTTCCTTGGATGAGAATTGACCACTTTATAATAACCATTCTAAAGGCATTACCATAATTTAACGAAATTAATTTTCTTTCTAAAAAATATTATCGAATGTAGTGAAACTATTTTCTTCGATACCAGAAATTTAGGTGTGAAATAGTTATTTTTTTATCTAGTGCGCGAAATGCTACTTTGGTGATCGGGAATTGAATTTTTTAACGAGGCGAAGCCGAGTTCAAAAATTATTCGAGACCACCAAAGTAGTTCGCGCACGAGATGCAAACAATATTTTTTCTACAAACGTCAAAATCTATCCCTTAAAAATATTATAAATAAGTAAAATGCCTAATTTATTATAGAAAATAGTGTTGAGCTGGCTTAAAATGTCTTTCCTAATCAAATTTTCACTGTTACTATGGAAACAAAGTGGCTGTTGTTGACAACAATAATAATTATTTTAAAGTGACGTTTGTGCTCGCGTCTTCAATTTTAAGTGCCAGATATTATTTAAAATAATGGAAATTATTGTTATTCATTTAAAAATAAATAATAATTTGGAGTTTTGCTTCATTTTTTCAAAGATTGAAATACAAAACTCTTATTAATTTACATGCAGTGTGCGAAATATTTCGCACCCTAGTGCGCGAAGTATTTCGGGCACGGTGTCATGGTAACGTAAGAATCCGAAAAAAAGTGTTGTCAATGCGCAAACCTTGTCATTTTTTGACGTTTGTAGAAAAAAGATATCTAATCCCACAAACAATACTCCTAACTGTTGATGTTGCGTGAAAGAACTGCTCTATGGGCTGTCTCAACTAGCATTGAATTACAGTAGCAAATGGCTAGTAATAATTATCCAAAATTAAAATAAAAAATGTCTAAATATAATTAGTACATAAACACATACCTGATGTATGAAATTGTTAAATAATGTAATAATTCGAAAAATATCCAAGACGTAAAATACAGCTACTACAAAGAGATACTTTTATTTCCACATTTTACTTGAAACAATAAAAGTGGGAAAACAGATCTTTCTTGTAGTAGCAGTTTTTTAAATGTTATTCTTTGTCAGATGTTTGAACACGAAAATACAAGATATTTCTTTGAATGATTATATTATTTCACAATTTCAATATATCATTTTCAAATCTTATTTTGGATTATTACACCGGCCGGCACACGAAAAAAAAATTCGCGTGCGAAGATGTAGTGCTACTCATTTTGATGCCAATAATAGATAAAACCAAGCCAAAGTCTTGCCATTTTAATAACACAGCCACACAAAAAAAAAATTGTCTATAGTTTTCATGCGACATATGTTATTCGTAGTATCTTTGTAGTTTTGTAGTTTTAAAAACGGGTCAATTAAGGTCAGATATTACAAATTTTCAAAAAATTATAGATTCGCACCAAATTTGGAATACGGGGGTTTTCGGGGTCGCTGATTACGTATTCGAGCTCAGAATCGCGAAATTAATTTTGTAATATTTTTGTTTACTTTATAATCTGAGAACCCAATCATGTTTTAACCTTCTTTTTTTCGGCTAAAGATTTTTTTCTGTAAAAAATCTATTCACGGTTTTTCTGCCTAATGTCAGGTAATAAAGTAGGTACATAGGCAATTGATTAAATTTTTGAAAACGAATTTTGCATTTTGATCTGGGATTCGTAATCAGTGACCCCGAAATCCCCCGTACACCAAATTTGGCGCGAATGTGTTATTTTTTGAAAATTTGGTCGGCCACCGTCATGAATTTTGAAAAATTGACCTCGAATTTGTGATCAACCTCCCCGAAAAACCCCTTACACCAAATTTGGCGCGAATCTGTTATTTTTAGAAAATTTGTTAGGCCATCTTGGATCCGCCATCTTGAATTTTGCAGAATTGCACCAGATTCGTGATCAGGGGGCAAAAATACTACGGATAACATATGTCTCATGAAAAGTACAAACAACTTTTTTTTGTATAGTTGTGTAATTAATAGAATATCAGGCTTACAAAAAAGATCTGACATATCATTTCTGACGTACCAGCTGAAAACGATACCGTAGTCAAAATTTATAAACAATCGGCCATTATTTTGTTTAGGGTGAAAATAGATCCAAAAATCACTCAATTTAGCCAAAAAAGTAGGTATTCGCTTTGCTCAGACTAACGAGATTATGGTTAATTTTTGTTTCTGGAGTATCTTATTGGCCGGTTGTGCATAAATAATTACCACGGTTTCGTTCTCAGCTAGTCAAAATACGTCTGAAATGATGTATCAGATATTATGTAAAGCAAACTCAATTTTGGACTTAGTCGCGTTAAAGTAGGTTTTCACCTCGAACTTTGCCGGGACAGATCCGATTTGGCTGATTTTTTGTGAAAAATGTTCATTGAGACACTACTATCAAAGTTGGCCAAAATCCAGATGCCGCTCGGCACCCCCTCCCCCCCGAATTCCCCCCAGTGGGGGGGGGAATCTTGGCTAATCTCAACAAGGTACATTCTTCATAAAGTTGCCGTCCCGAGCGGGCCAAATGTTCCACTTGCGGGTTTTGAAGTGCCCTGAATCCATTTTTCGGGTCGAATCGCCTTTGCGACCTTCCCCAGGGGTGTGTAAAAGGGCGTCTGAGGGTTCAAAATATGAGATGTGCACGGCAATGTGTTTGGGCTGCTAAATTTGGTCACGGGGGTTTTGAAGGGCGGGGATCTCATTTTTATCGGGAATTAAGCCTTTTCAACTCATCAGCTCAACTCATGGGGTCCAAAATATGATGTTCACGCGGGATTGAATTTTAGCACACATAATTGGTACGCTTTAGTGTTATAAGGCTACCAACTTTATATTTAGGCGTCTTGCGACCCTGTGACCCAACTGTGGTCAACCCCTGTGGTCAAAAGGGGTCCCGGGGGCCAAAATATGAGATTTGATATCAGCATATAAAATTGATATGATTTGGCCAGCAAGTATACTGCTTGCACTTTTTGAGTCCATGCCACTTTCTGACCAACCCAGGTGTGGGTGATAGGGGCTCCCAGGGGCCAACAATTGAAATTCTAGTAAAATTCAATTTCCTCATACAAAGTTTGATTGTCAGTGTCGCGAGAATTTTAGAAAGGTTATTTCTTCCTATTCTTCTAAATTTTGTCACTTATCTATTGCAATAAATTCGCAACAACATTCTAAAAATCAGCTTAACCTCAGGTTGGCTTACTTGAAGGCGTAATGGCTGTTATGAAACAGTTGAATTGTTTAATCACAAAGATCAAAGATCGTCAATATCAGACTAGCTAATCGGCCCAAAAAATGGTTAACAATCATGTCTATTAAAACATTGAAAACTAAAATTGTTAGAGGACGTTATTTTTAGAAGAGACAATAAATAAAATTGCAAATATCGAACAAATGACTGATTTCACGAATAGTAAATAGCAGATTTTTTTCCAGTTCAAAGTTTAATTCTCTATTTAAGATACATCCAATTTTTCTGTTGGTAATGTTAACCTACCTACGAAACTTAAACAAAAATTAATCAGTGACATCAATTTGTTTTGCAAATCAGATTCAGTCCAGAAAATTTATAGCAACAACACCCCGTATATGTATGTCTAATAAATATAAATCGCATGTATTTTAGATCTACATAGTACACCTAACAAAAATAACAACAAAACCGCTTAGTATCACATTAAACGGAAGCGATTCATTTATCTTTCAAATTTATCGGCTTCCCGTCATTTTCTCTATCCTCATCTTTATCTTTGACAACGTCATCCGATTCCATTTTTATTTTACTGTGGTTATGACGCGTGGGTAACTCGATGAATAAGGATGCTCTTCTAAAGGGCAAATGATTATTGGGCGCTATCATCAACAAATTATTTCCATTGCGGTCGCAAAGTGGTAGTGGTTGATTCATCATATTACGACGCAATCTTGCCCTTGTTCTGAGCGTATGGGATCCGGATATGATGCTTTGGTGTCTTGTGATTGATACCACATCCTCGCACTTCACGCTAACTTGGATGGGACCTGTGTTTGTCTGCTGCCATTCCAGGACGTTTGTCAGTAGTCTTATATATCTAAGTAAAGAAAATAAAGTTTTTATCATACCGGGTATACAGGGTGTCCGGTAAGTATCTGCTAATCTTTGGAGAGCATATAGATGAGATCAAAATAAGTTCTTCAATAATTTTTCTTCTAATACAGTACTGGATAAAATTAAAAGAATAAAAAAAATAAGAAATTTGTTAGTGTCATTTGACAGGCTATATCTCATTGAAAAATAAGATAAAAAAATACAGTTTGAAGCTCAAGTCTCTAGTTTCAAGATTTTTTGACAAACAAATTTTTTGAGCTCCAGTTATTGCCCAGTCATTGACTGATGCACAGACCTCACATATTTTTTTCAAAATTTTGACAGAGGTCATGCTGTCAAAATGAAAATATTACATTTAGATACTCTAACGACTTTTCTTTTCGAGTTAAAGCAGTTTTTGAAACTTGCAGCAACAACCACAATTATTTTAAAAAGTGTTTCATGTATTTCGTTTATTTAACATTCAAAAATCTTTGAAAGGGTTGGTCATAGTATACGAAAGAGAAGTAAAAAATTAAAAATAAATATTTTTGTAATAGTAGAAAATGAGAAACAGTAATTATCACTTCGATAAGTAGTCAAAACTCGGCTACAAGTACACTTTTGGACATAAAATAACATTCCTGAATTGTTTCAAATCTGATTACAATTCTGTTATTCCCCAAAAATTATTTTTGGAAGATCCCACAGAAGAAAGTCTAATGAATTTATGTCTGGCGACCTTGGTGTAGGTATATAATATGCATCTAACTCATTTTGAACATTTGACTATCAAATCTTTATTTTTAAACTTGAACTTGTTTCTCGTAAACTATTTCAACTATATGGAAATAAATGAAGAGTACCCTTCCAAATAAAAATGTTTGCAGTATCTTAAAATATTTTCTGATCGATAGCATGATATCTAACAAAATTTTGTCAAAATGTTTTTATAGAAAGAATTCAAAACATAAATCTCTAGGTACCTGGGGCTCGATATCTTCATTAGAAGGAACATTATGAAAAAAAAGTTATAGGAAGAGGTAGTGTTACTTATTTATTTATTTTTGACCTCCCCAACAGCCTTCCGAGAGGTTAGTAGATACCGGACACTCTGTATTGGATGTCTCCAATTGCACACACTAAGAGTACCCGTCAAAATAAGAAAAGATGTTCATGTAAACGTAAATCGTATGATGCTTTGTTTTCGAGGTAGGGTTGAAATTAAAAAAAAATACATTGATTTAAATATATCTTAAATTGATAAAACTTGAAGCAATGACAATTATATGGGTAAAAATTCGTTGCTACACAAATCTATTAACCAGTGACGTAGATGCTGGGAGATCTCTGAAAATCCCAGAAAGTTTTGAATAATTACTCAATAATTATCAAAAAAATCATGTTTCCTTTTAAAAACAATTACTCAATTCACAAAATATTCAATGGCATTAAAATTCTGAGAATCTTAAGGCTTTTTTTCGCAAGTGAAGTCGTATGTTGTACTATATGTAGTTGAGTGAGTGAAGAGATTTAAACTACCATATGACAACTAAGATCAAAAGAGATAGAAATAGTAACTACGAGTCAGCTATTCACCAATATTCAGTACCGAAAAAAAGCCTTTAGTGATGCTATCTCCCAGCATCTCCATCACTGGTTGACAGATTTATATAGCAACAAGCAAATTTTTGCTCAAAATTAGTTGTCATTATCCGAGGTTTCATCAATCCAATTTAATTATTCTTATTTTTAGATATCTTATCACCAAGTAAAGTCTAGTGCAATTCTGGACACCTTAATGTAAATCATCATAGAAAAAAATATTTGTAAATTTATCGCATTAACCGGACACTATGAATAGTGTCATGTTAAACAGATAAATTTCATTATATTCAAATAAACGTGAATTAAGTTAAGTTGGGTTATGTAGACATACACCGTATGCAAACTCAGCAAAGCTAAATTTGCCTTTGTACTTATAATTTATATAACAATATAACAATCGAAACATGTACATAGATCTTTTCAAGGCCTTCTTAACTGATTGTTTAACGACACGGAGTTCTCGCCTGAAGATGTATCGAATTTGATAAAACTTGGTGGTGGTTGTAAGGGATGCTGAATGAGAATTCGTAATAAAATTTTGAAATCAGCCAAAAAATAAAGAAGTTACAAGGTCGTATCACATTTAAGCGCGACACTCTGTATATATAAAATCATTTTACTCTAGTAGTCGTAAAAGTATTAAACTAATTGAAATAAATTTAAAAAAGAGAATTATAAGTGCTCATTATAGTAGAAAGTTAAATTGAAATTAAGTTTGGGATGAATTACGCCGAATTTTTAGCTAATTATATTAATAATGTATTATAATCTTTGTGAAAATGTAACTCAAAGTGCAGCATTTAATCTAAAATACTATTTCTCGCATATAGGTACCTACAACGATAAGCAAAACTTTATGTTGGTGGTAAAGGATCTCGTTTAAGACATTCTCCATGGTTCATAGTTAAAATTGAAGTCTAAAAAAATTGTTTATGCTTTATAATTAATTGAAAGAATAAACTTTTCGCAAAGAAGTAAAAAACAGGACCAGTCAACATAAAAATTAAGTTAATGTATATTCAGAAATTAATCACTATCGTTTAACAAGGAAATGTGCAACGCAATAGTGAAAAATTACATTTAACAAAAAATGACCTTTACGTGAACTAATCAGCGGGTACCATTATGATTGCTATAAAGAATAAAGTTGCTTTCTAAAATAAAGTAATACAAAAATATAAACATGCCTTTGAACTGGAGTTAATGATAAAATTGTAATTTAAGTCATAGTTCGATATTTTGTATTCTCTTCCTGGTCATGTACATTTTTTTTATCTACAGGGTGTCCCAGTTGATACAAAAAAGTCGAGTACAAATAGATGAGGTCAAAATAATATCAGTTCTTCATATATTTTTTTCCATACTGGCCTTCGTTAATAAGTTGCGGGCCCCCAAAAGTGAAAATTAAAAAGTTATTTTTATTTACAGTCTCTAAACTATTAACTTCAGTATGATGTAAATTTGGTTATCGATAACACATGCGTATAGCTTGTTTTTGATAAAGTAAGTAGAACTTCATTATGCAAAGAACACCAGAAACGGACTATGCCCAATGGTTAACAACCCAGAATTTTTACATAGATGACGATCGCAATCTGCCTGTATCAAAAATAAGTTCCCTGAAAAATTTGCCAACGATAATACCGTCTTGGTTCAACTCGGTAAAATTAACAGTTTAGGAAATTCTTGTGATTTTATGTCACAGTGCACTCGAGCGGCGCCTCCACCATTTTAAATTTTAATTTTTAATTGGACTTAATTATTGGAGATATGTTAGAGCCGTACATATGTTTAAAATATGAGCCTAGAAAATCTTACTTCATATAATTTTCACTAACAAAATTTGACAAACACACTACACATAACAGAAAATAGTAAAACAAAACAAGAATAAGTTAAAGGAAAAGTAATTGAAAAGAAAGAAAACTACTAAAATACAATTTCAATATGGACACGTTTCACCTCCACACACTTCCTAAGTCTACGAATATCATTTATTTACGAAAAAGCGTTTCTAGGGTATGTCTAATAGTATCACAATGGAAATTAATTATTTGTACAATTCATCCCTTGTCTGTACTGGGGTTGCGTACACTAAACTTTTCAGGCAGGAAGAAATCCATCGGGTTAAAGTCTGGACAACGTGGTGGCCATGAAATTTGGCCTTCTCGTCCAATCAGTTTATTATTAAACACAATGGATAAATAATTTCGTACATCAATATTGAAATGGGTAGGCGCCCCATCGTGCATGAACCAAACGTTTCTCCAGGTGTCTAATGGAACATTGTCTAATAATGGCTGCAAATTATTTTACAAAAACCCCAAACATCGATGTCCATTCAGGTGTTCATCAAAAACATATGGATCTATTAAATTATTACCGGAGAAATGCATTTTCGTGCGTGTACAAACAAATAACATTCGTAGACTTAGGAAGTGTATGGAGGTGAAAATTTTGAGAGTTTTCTTTCTTTCAAATTATTTTTTTAACTTCCTTTAAGTTATTCTTGTTTTGTTTTTCTATTTTGTGTTGTGTAGTGTATTTGTCAAATTTTGTTAGTGAAAATTACATTAACAGACAGTAAAATTTTCTACTCTTATTTTAAAAATATGTACGGTTCTAACATAGCATTTATGTCCAATTAAAAATTGAAAACCAAAAATGGTGGAGGCGCCGCTCGATGTGCACTATGACATAAAATCACCAATACTATCTAAGCTGTTAATTTTACCAAGAAGGTATTATCGTTGGCAAATTCTTCAGGAAACTTATTTTTGATACAGGCAGATAGCGATCGTCATCTATACAAAATTTCTGGGTTGTAAACCATTGGGCATAGTCCGTCCCTGGCGTTCTGAGCATAATGAAGTTTCACTTACATATCAAAAACAAGCTATACGCATGTGTTATCGATCACCAAATTTGCATCATGCTGAAGTTAATACTAGTTTAGAGACTATAAATACAAATAACTTTTCCACCTTTGGGGGGCCGTAACTTGTTAACGAAGGCCCGTATAAAAAAAAATTATATGAAGAATTGATATTATTTTGATCTCATCTATTTGTACTCGACTTTTTTGTATCATGTACCGAGACACCCTGTATATGTCTACGTCAACGATTTTATAATGTACCTCTTTCCAGAGATATTAATTGTATATTAAACACAAACAACAATGGAATTTTGAGCACTTAAAAACTTATTTGTAATAACAATAATTAGTTATTACTAATCAAGGTCATAAGTTTTCTGAGAGCCATTGGAAATACTTCCATCGAATATTTTAATATAATTATATTTTCCTTGGAACGCCTATCAGCTTGAATAACTAACGAATAATTATAATTCAGCAAATGCAATGCTGGGCTATTTAATGTCTTGGCCACTTATAGACAATTTACATCGTAAAATTTGTAGTAATAAAATACTAGTTCAAGTTTAATTAGTGCCTATTTTATAGAGATTTATTTATATTTTCCAGTTAACAGAAACAGACAGTATAACCTTGAAAAACTAATGAAGATAAAAGTATAACAATAGGAGTTGATTAATATAGTCCATTTACGATAAGTTTGCAATGATGTCACATTTAGTAAATAAATGCAGCCGATAGAATAATCCTAAATTACTACTCTGTTTCTCGTTACTAGGAAATTATATTGTTTTAAGTTTACCATACTTTGCGACGTCGACAGACATTTGTCGTATCAAAAATAATTTTTGACTGTTTCCCAAATTATATAAATAGGCTTCATATTATGTGGTTCTAGGTTACATTTTTAATAAACTGGGTTTGCTGTCAAAAGTTAATTTTCTTAGATATCCTGAATTGTAATCTAATTGCAAATTTATCGTAAAAGGGCTCCTATAATTTCCATGTACTAAAATTTTCAATACAATTTGTTATACATATTTCTATTTCAACCACCTCACAATTTTAGAAATTTTAGAATCGCAATTATAAACATAACAAGTGACACTTAATTTTGGAAAGATTTTTGTTCAGAACATAAATAAGTCTCACCTTATCGCCATCCTTAAAATTTCATTTTTGGACAACTTCTTATCTGGAGGATGAGTTGGTACTAGTTTTCTAAGTTCAGCAAATGCTCCACTAACGTTCTGCTGCCTCCATCTTTCCCTGCTGTTAGTAAATATTTTCTTTACCACCCCTCTTACCGGTGTCTCCACAGGGGTCTAATATAAAAAAATATGGATGAGATATAACCCTTAAAATATGTCATATCATGGATGATACTGACAAATGATTTAAAATATAAATATAAAAAATTATAGGAACAAAAAATGTTCATNTTGTGGTATCGTGTGCTCGTGTGTCACGGGAGTAAACCTTTGCTTCTAGATTTAAACGGTATCAAGATGGATGCAGTACATTTTTATTCGATCAGTTGGGAACAGCGCTCGTCTTAGTCTGTCCTTTATAGTGACATTCTAAATAAACAAGGGCTTAGTAGTCGAGAAGTTGAGGACCGCTTTTAGTTTGTGTAAATAAGATTTCTTTTTATCTGAAGCGACTCGTAACTGTGAAATTATCGAGTCGAGGAAGAAGATCATTCTGTACAAATTGTTTTATAAAACCAGGAAAGTGCCGCTACTTTAAGTTTAAAAAAGAGACTTTAAAGTATACGTACAGGGTGTTCTGGAAATAAGTGCAACAAATTTATATAGGACTTGATACTGCTTATAAAAATGAAGATGTAGGATGCTAGGATTTGTTTTTTGAAGTTTTGATTACTTATTGTCTTTAAATTTGATACACTCATTATTGACAACAAACAGCCCTTACGAAGTCATCATTATAATTTTGAAATCCTAAATTCCTAACTGTCTTTATTAACTGGAAAATTATTCTTGATTTATTATCAATCAAAGCTTAATATTATGATTTCGATAAAATACTTAAAATTTTGGAGCTGGATTCAAACAAAAAAGAAAATTTTGTTCTACACAGTCAGAAGCGAGTATTAAAACATGACAAACCATTTTTAATTGTGTTGATTAATAAAAAAAATTGTGAAATTTAAAAATAACTGCGATTTACAGAGATTTGAAGGGTAAAAAAGCCTGCTAGACTTTACCAAGGCTTTTGACACCCTGCATTAAAATATACAGAAACCCATCCCAATTATATTAAAAAAGCCAAAACACGTCAAAATATTTTTAAGATACTTATTTTGTTGTATTCTAATACCATTTTAATACCTTTTGATCATCTTGGTACAAATAAAGTTAGTCTCCTATTGAATTTTATCGAAAATTGTAATAAAAATAGAAACAAACTTTCAGATAAACATATCCTTAATGCTGGGTTACCTCAGAGCACAATATTAGGACCATTGCTGTTTTGCATTTATTCTAAGAATCTTTGCAATGAGTTTATTCAATAAAAATATGTCGATGTTATAAAAAAACATAGTTCAGACCTTAGAACTATAGAAAATAAGTTGGTTAAATTGACATATCTTGGTTGATTTTAATTGTACAAACAACTTCTACCAGGCACCATTTTAAAGGCCTAGAAACCAGCTTTCATTTGAATATGGCATTACATATACCTAAATTAACTCAGAAAAAAGTTATAAGACGAAAATCGTCAAAAAGGGCAAAAATTGGCCAAAAATCCAAAAAGTAGCCAACTTTGATCCAATGTATCTCGGTTTCTATTAGTCGTAGATACTTTTATAAAGGTTTATTTTAAAGGAAAAAACATTAACTTTTTTTCTATGAAGCAATGCCTACATCTAACTCCTCTCAGAAAAATGTTGTGGGCCAAAAACCAAAAAGAAAAAAAAACGCATTTTTTCGTTTTTTTTTTACTTGTTTTTTGGGCATATATTTGTTAAAAATACATTTTTTGACTTCAAAAGGTCTCATTTCGATTGGAAATTCAATTTTGACAACTTTTCTGATGACAACTATATAGAAAAAATTCATAGTTTTCGAGTAAAACACAAAAAACTGAAAATACCACCTTTTTACTTCATTCTCAAAAACGCACCCCTTTGAAAGGTAGCACTCCGCGGATTTATCATTTTTTAGGGTCAATTGAACATATCAAACAATAAAATTTCTCTTACGTTGTAGTTCCTATCTAAAGTGCATAGTCAATAGCCTATATATTGGGTTATTGTTATTATTATTATGATTATCATTATTATTATTATTGTTATTTATTTATTTATTTATTTTTAGGGCCTTAAAAAACGAACTGACGTATTTATTTATTTATTTTTAGTGCCTTAGAAAACGAATTGACGTATCTGAATTTTTCAGAATTTGTTGCGTTAGTTTTATAATTTCAGAGATCACTTTTTCATGCCATGATATTTATCTATCTGCCTCACAGCAATAAGAAAATAACGAACTGGCGTATCTGATATTATGTGTTCAGATAAAACAGTTTATATAGTCAATTTTGCATTTTTTCAGGACATCTCCAGAAAAACTTGTGTTTTGTCTATTGTATTATTAAAATAAGAAGTGGATCTTATTTGTGGAAGGGCGAAATGGGCGGTGACTATTAGACGCCTTCATTATAGCCATCTTTCTCTATCGCACGGATTTCTATGACTTTCTTTATCGCTCTCACGTAACGGTCGATGAACCATGGGGACTTTCCGACCCTGTATATAAAATTTTTTTTAGGGAAATTGTGTATTATCTGGATGTATTGTATCAAAAAAAAAATCATTCTATGGAACTAAATGGGAACTAAATTTGACTGTACTATGTCGAAATCTGTCTCATATTAACTGTCGTACATATCGAATTTGAAAATGAGAATAATACTTTTTTTAACAAGTGCTTTTGAATGCTCTTTTGAGAAATTTTAGAGGCTCTTGTATTTTTTATAATTGAAAATTAATTTGAGGAAGCTGCGAATATAATTCTTCTTACCACAATACAAAATTTTGATATTATAAATTGACATATCAAAATAAAAAGAAACAACTAAAATGTTATGAGATTTTCATTTGTTTTTAAGCTATGTATGTTTCAATAAAAAATAACCATTTATTTATATTCTATGAATCATAGCGTTCTTTAATTAAATGTTCAAAAACACCACCATTGACTTCTAAAATGCTTTCTGCTTTGTCTACGAAGGACATATGTAACTCTCATGCTTGCTGCATGTTTTTCTTTAATCAGTGCTGAAGTATTGACGATACATCGAATTAATTCCTCCCGAGTATTCACTCTAACTTTGTACAATTCATTTATGAACCAGGTCCATAAATAGTAATCTAGTGCTGTGAGGTCTGAAGATCTTGAAGGCCAACAATAGGACCATTGACGATATTCTTCAACAGCAGCACTATCATTCCCATTACAAAAACCATAAACAAACACCATATTTGCATACTCTAAATTTGAAAAAGTTCTTAACATTTTATAACCCTTTGAACATACAAACGTGTAATCAAACAATGTTAAACTATTGCAACATAAAATGACACTGACAAATATCCTACTTTTGAACTCGCAACATGACACTCTGATTTCAAATTTTTAAAATTTGCAAGTACGCTATAACCTGAAAACAAATGAAAATCACAACATATGAGTTTTTCTTCTTATTTCCTGGAGTTTGGTACGATTCTCCCGACTCACCATGTATAAAATTTGAAGTGTTATACATAAGTATAAAAAAAATTAAATTATTATGAAAATAAAGAGAGTTTGTTATTTTTTATACCTAATTGTATAAGGGAAAGTTACTAACAAGTTTGAGACAGTAGAATGAATTTCACATGACTGAAGAAAAAATCACTGAAGTTTGTCCAACTTCTGTCACAGTATTCAAAATCTCTAAAACATTGCAAAATCAACGTGTTTTTGTTTTATAATGGGACAAAATGCTAGAAACAGATAAATAGTGTACCCTAAACTAGGTGTGGTAACAATGTTGTGACAAACTCAGGATTTTATTTTCCATTGTCTTAAGATAAACATTTTCCCTTAGCGGATATTTGCATAATGTCAACAAGTACCTGTACCATGTGATGGGAGGAGTACCGAACGTCAACCCTTTTCTCGTCGTCGCTATCTATAACTGAAAATTCATCAGAGAAGTCGTCGTCGTCGGAAAGCGAGTCCGGGTCCTGATTTTGACCGGATCGTCCAACATTTGGTGATGATGAAGTGCTGTAATCTGTGTTTTCTCCATCGCCAGACCACTCCATGTCTACTGGACTGGCGCTGCTGCATGTAAGCATAGGCTGAAGCAAATAATTCACACAAAATAGTAACTCTTAAATATTTACAAACATTTACGATTTTAACACTCGGTCTTGTGGAAAGCATAATGTCACATTGAGATTAATCTCATTACAATGAAAGATCAGTTACATAGATTAGAATATGGGTAAAATTAAATAAAATACTTTATTATTAGTTTTACACTGCATATTTTGCTTTCAGTTGTATTTTTTCTATCTTCAAAACAAAATCTATTTAATGCTTTTGCCAGTATTTGTCAGATGCCTGTTGTACTAGAAACTAATTGTTAATTAGAAATAACTGACTTCACTGTTACGTAATCAAATAAAAAAACTGGCGAAGGTTATGTTTAATGAAGCAAACGTTGTTGGATACAAGTTATTTTATTTCACAAAATTTAAACCATCTATGTTTCTCAATTTCACAAAATAAAATGACAGGTATATATTTAAATAAACCTGCATTTTCATGTTAATATTTCTAAAATAAATCATAAATTAAGTGTAGCAAGCTTAAGCATTCTTGTAGGGATCCTTACTGAAGGTAATTTGGAACATAAATACTTATATTTGTTCTGTTCTCAATGGTATACCATTTAAGACAGCACTACCGTTTATTCAGTGTTCCTCGACCACAATTATAATTTTAGGTTTAGTATTGCAAATAAAAATTATCATCTCATTGGATGAAGTATAAACTCTTTTTGGAATCTATAGGGCGATCTAATGATAATAATAATGATAATTATGTAATACATAATTACTGAATAATTTCTTCTTTTTTCTAGAGTGAGCCTTGCAAATTCCTCCTGGGATTATCTACAGCTACACTATTGTACAATCCTATGATGGACAAATACAACTGGATTCGAACTAACAGCTGAATACGTAGATCGATCTTTGAGTACTCAACTACCGCAGCTCCTATTACTGCGTTACAACATTTTAGAATATAACTTGACCCAACATAATCATATTAATGGTAAAGTCGTGTTGACTGAAAAATATATTAATATAGGTACCTACACTATAAGCTGACTTAGAATCGAAAGATCACAGTACATTAAAGTTGATTCAGTACGTGTTAAATTTATATAAAGCTCAAATAAAAAACAAAATTGAACTATTGCTGTATCCAATGCAAATTTTTGAACAATTTGAAGCAATTAAATATTTTTTTATTTGCATTCATATAACTGCAATCTAAACAATTCTAATAGGTATACCTGCTTCAGTTATTTATGCATCTGAACTGTACAGCGATACAATTTTTAAGTATTTTGTAGTAGACATCTTTACCGATTTTTAATTTAATGAGGGTGAAAGTTAAAACTTTGTAATGATTTGTTGTCTGCGTGAATTTAAACACAATTGCCAATGCTAGAAGATTACACAGCCGCACAAAAAAATAGTATCGGATCTGGTATTCAGATTCTTGTATTTCCATGTATTTTGTTCCGCTGAATCCGAATCTGCCTTCAGATTTGGTCCAAAGGGTCTGAGTTTTCGGGAAAATTCAAAAAACAGGTCATAGTTCACAACACACGTCATTTACGATCTAAAGTTATAAAAAATCAAATTATTCTACCAACTCACTAGACGTTTGATTTTTCACCCGTTTAATTCCAATTTATCATCAGACAAGCTGGTCCAATTTCATTCAAAAACAGAAAATAGATCAAAACGCCATTTTCATGGCATAATTCGTGTTGCAGCAACAAAAATAAGAATGATTTGTAGATATAGTTTTATTTTGTTTAAAAAGTAGAGTATTCTACAAGTTTTATTGCATTCTCAAACTTCTACGCTGTTATCTCATCTCTTAGTACAAAAAGTAGATGGATAGATGGGTGGATGGGTGGGTTTTATAGGTGGTATAGGTGGATGAATAAATTCATGCATGAATGACTAGATAGAAATATGTATGAATTCATAAATGGGTGGGTGGATAAAAAGATGGATCCAGAACTCTGCAACACGAATTATGCCAAGAAAATGACGTTTTGATCTATTTTCTGTTTTTGAATGAAATTGGACCAGCTTGTCTGACTCTAAGATGATAAATTGGAATTAAACGAGTGAAAAATCATACGTCTAGTGATCTGGTAGAATAATTTGATTTTTTTAACTTTCGTCGATCGTAAATGACGTTTTTTGTGAATTTTGACCTGTTTTTTTAATTTTTCCGAAAACTCAGACCCGTTGGGCCAAATCTGAA
Source organism: Anoplophora glabripennis (assembly GCF_000390285.2). Lineage (NCBI taxonomy): Eukaryota > Metazoa > Arthropoda > Insecta > Coleoptera > Cerambycidae > Anoplophora > Anoplophora glabripennis. Next base: position 1,043,222 of record NW_019416237.1, read on the forward strand.
GGCAGATTCGGACTCAGCTAAAAAAAAATACATGGAAATACATGGGTCTGAATACCAGATCCGATACTTTTTTTTTATGGGTCTGTGTTATTAAAAATAAACAGGGATGTAATTAGGTATGCTTGTTGTTTAGATAAACAAACCAAATTTTGCTTTTGAAATATCTAAATTAATTTTAGAAGGAACAGGTTTAAACCGATAACACCAAACAGAAAAATCTACTTCTATGCTACTGTAATAGAACAATCTTATGTGTGCATTCATGTTACCTTACCATTTGTGAAACTTTTATCTTTTTCCAGGAAACCAAAAAAATCCTAGATCAGCTCACTGTCAATCACTTTTAGATGCATTTAAAATCTGCACATTTTGTCACCACGCACATTCAGAATTCGGATATAGAAGTGACCGGAATAACAATATAACCGTATCAGCATCACACATCCCGTTGGAGCCTTATCAGCGGCAGCCAGACACCCCCGCCAGGACCAATGGGCACGTAGGTGGGTGGCGTCTTTCAGAGAGAGTCCCGCCCTCAGCCCTAAAGACCAGGGGGATGTTGGGGTGAGAGTCCTCCAAATTATGAATATTGGCTGATTGATACATTGAAAATTAGTTTTTTACGCTTTTTTCTGTACAGGGTGAGAAAGTAGCTAAATCATAAATATTTCTTTGATACTTCTCCTTCCCTTTAAATACGTCAGCATAATATTTATTATTATGTATTATTACCTGTTATTACACCTTTTTTCATCCTACAAGGCAGTTGTTAGATCTTGTTGCAATAGAAAACCTTGGCAATAGAAAATAAACATCATTTCTAGAAAAAATATACAAAATTCGAGAAGATAATTAAAGAGTAAATTAATAAAATACCACCATAATAAACGTGTGAAAGCTCGACTGGCGGAAATATCTTTTACATATAGAATTTTTTTATGTACTGACTTAATATAATGATCCGATGAAAACTTTTTGGGACCGCTGAATCCACCGATAGCATGGGGTTAACTCGCAGTTCAGTTTTGAACAGCATTTCCATACGTTATCTCCATATCCATCAATGTATTGTCACTGTTAATTTAATTTAAATCATAATTTATTAACAAACAGTTTACGATGAAAACCACAAATTGAAAAACTGTAATAAATCTTCAAAAGTTAACCTAGACTGACAACGACAAAATAACTAGTAAGTAATAGTAGTAGTTGATGAACACTTAAGAAAAACTTGCTAAATGTAAACAAATGCAGTATAATATGGACGACTGAATGATCGAGATTGTCAACATGTATGTCGATTTGATGGACTACTTAATATACAGGGTGATTCACAAATAGTGACCAAAAATGACACCTCGCTTTCTTTGGTGAATTTTAAAAACGCTTCGTTAAAAAGATACAGGGTGTTAAACTTCAAAAAATATTAAATAATTTAAAAACTAATAAGTGAAATAATTTGAAATTGGGCACATGTATTTATGTAAACATTGTCCAAAATCTGACGGCTTTTCCTAAAATTTACATCCTCCAGTGACGAAGACACAGGGTATCGGTGGCATATTTTTCTAAATAAAATAGTAGCCCACTGCTTTACGGTAACAACCATGTTTCTTCGTTCAATTTTCTACAAATTACTATTCTCTTATGTTTTTCGAAAAAAGCCTGATTTTCGAGTAAAACTTAAAAAACAAACTGAGAACAGCCTACGATATTCGAATACAATGCTTTTTAACATTGCATAGGGGGCTGCGATAACAACTTTGACATTATGAGCAGTTAGAAGAAAGAATAAATAATGCTTTTCATTAGATTCAAGCAACAATAAATTTCGAACAAACTACATTTTCGTTACTAAAAAGATGTCGCTCCTGTGTTCGTGGAAATGGAGGTATTTTTGAGCATTTACTCAAATAAAATCATTAAAATGATGACTAATGTTATTAATTTCTATATTCGAATAAATAACCGAATGATTGGTGCTTGTCATGTCATTTAATTAAAAATGTTTTCAGTTGGTTTTTTAAGTTTTACTCGAAAATCAAGCTTTTTCGAAAAACATAAGAGAATAGTAATTTGTAGAAATTTTAAAGACGAATCCGAAAATATAATGGTAGTTATCGTAAAGCAGTGGCGTACTATTTTATTTAGAAAAATATGCCACCGATACCCTGTATCTCCGCCACTGGAGACAATGTTTACATAAATATATGTGCCCAATTTTAAATTATTTCTTTTACTAGTTTTTAAATTATTTACTTATTTATATTTTTTTATGTTGAACACCCTGTATCTTTTTAACAAAGCGTCCAAAGAATACGAGGTTTCATTTTTGGTCACCATTTGTGAATCACCTTGTATTTATTTGTTAAACGTAAACGGATGACGGATCGTGTGAATGGCGCACGTCGATATATTCTAAAGCTTGTCACAAAATGAGAGAATACCGAATGAGATTTTTAGATGAACATCAACCAGGACAGTGTTCAGCAACTCATTTAGAAGATTTAGCGGGACTGGTAGTACTGCTCTTCAAAGAGCATTTCGTCTTCATTAGGCAAATCTACGGAATGAAGAAAACATCATGCAGCAATCGAAAATCCTCAAATTAGCACCAGTCGAATGAAAATTAAGATTATCGAAAAGTTTCGTATGGCGGGTGCTACATCAGAGGTGTTGCATTCTTGTCATCAACAGGACGTCAAGCATTACAACCTGAAGATGCTCAACAGAATGAAGGATTGGAGAGTTTCATGTCAGATGAAATCACTTCTTCTTATAATGATCCAATCTGATTCTTGGACAATCCAAATGCAGTTAGATCGCTGCATTTTTTTCAAAAATTTAACATTAAATAGAATTATTAACTCAAACATTATGACAAGATGATAAACAGCACAATGTTACTCCACTTCATTGCAACAAATACATATGAAGCAAGTGGCATATTCGCTAAATATGGGCTGTATGGACAAGTAACAGTGGACATGGACATTGAAATATCAGGATCTAAACCCTTGTAGCTTTTATTTAAGGGGTTACTTGAAGCAACTCATATATGAATGTGAAGTAACTGATCGAAATCAATTATTATTACAAAGAATCCAAGATAGTGCAACTTATACTAGAAACAATATCATGGTTTTTCTTATTTGCTGTAATAAACGCTAGAAGATCGTCCTATACAGGGTGATTCAGTCATAATTCATCATAATTTTAAGAGCAGATAGATACAAATGAGTATAATACGATGGGGTGATTAAAAAAAAATTAAATGCATATTTAAGCTGAAAAAAATTTTTATTTTTTCAAATCATTATTTAACCCCCTTTTCAGGCTGTTACTGACCGGTTGACGTCAGCCGGCTACGATATGAACAAAGCGACCTAGATGCAATGTTTCCATATTTATATATTTTCGCACATATAAAGACAATAAATAAACGGTTTGCTCACGTCAGCCAATAATAATTTAAAATGCTATAAATTATTTTTTATAATTATGCAATCAACATATTAAATTGTTATTGTTGCCCAGCAAGAACCTCGAGGAGGTCTGAGCATGCCTTGCCAAAAATCAGTTTTTATTAACATCATAATGTTAATTTTTTGATGTAAGCAAATGTTCAAATACATTACCGTTACCGTCTATGCACAAGTGTACACGTTAGATAGATGAGCGGCGGATGCGATGGAATAAACCAGGGTTGTTACGTATTTCTTCAGCGGCATCTTCGATACGATTCCGCAACTGCTCTACATTCTCTACCTCGGTGTGATACACGACAGATTTCATATAACCCCATATACAAAAGTCCATAGGATTATGGGCCCTCATCTCCCTATCCACCGATTGGGACATTGATCGTCTAAAAATCCACGGACATCGCGAGCAAAATGGGCCGGATCTCCGTCGTGCATATACCACATATCCCGTAGCATCTGAAGGGGAAGGTTTTCAAACAATTCTACTAAAAATTGAAAGTAACGCGGCCCATTCCGATGTTCAGGTAGAAAATGCGGCCCATTAAACGATCGCCATATACTCCTGCCCATAATACATCGACACCGAATCTCCTATGAAAGCTAAACCGACGAGTAGTGTGCGGGTTTTCATCTGACCAAATGTGACTATTATGGCTGCAAAGAAATTAGCTCTGTCTCACTTTAAATAAAATTTAATATTGAAGTTACAAAACTCCAAGAGTTCAAGTAATTTAAATTTCATTTCACAACCATTTCAATTTCATTACAAAAATAATGATATAAAAAACCAACACTCACTAGATAAATTATAAAGAGAGGGTGAAATGTATGTAGTATTTAAATACTGACTGTTATAGAAGATAAAAAAACAATAGGACGGAGACAAGTAAACAACTCGGTACGTGATTCCGACCTAGATTAACCTGTATCTAGGTCAACCACGATCCTTTTTTACGGACCGTGTAGGTCAATGACCCACTTTTTAATTTGCACGTGTACAAATAGTCCAGGAGCCAGATAGAGTGCCGTGGCAAACAGAGTCACACGGCTGCAAACAATGTAATGAATACGGATGATTGTTTTCCAATGTACGGTTATTACAATTTATCATTTTTAATATTATTAACGTTTTCACGTTTTATAATTTATTATGTTAAATAATACACAGTTTTAGTATTTCAATTTATTATTCAATATGCAGTTGCGTATAACCAAAGTTTACATAATAAATGTAAACTTTAGTGTAAATCTAAACTTTGGTGTAACCTAGGTAGGCACTTATTGTTTTTGAGAAAGCAATACTTATGTTTTTTACCTGTTTAAAATGCCAGCACGAGTAAAACAGCATTCATCCGTCCAGAGCACTTTGTTAATAAAGTTCTGCTGCACTTAGGAACCAATTGCAAAATTCAAGACGATTGGGGAAATCAGCTGCTTCTAAAGCTTGAACTTTTTGAAAATGTGTTATGTTAACTCCTTTGCGGGAAAAATGCGGGAGATATGGAGGGTGGTAGATTTGAATAAACGCTTTAAATTGTTAGGTAATGGTTTTGTAACCGTGTGTAGTGTATTTTGTATATTCGGGTATTTAGTGTGCCGACTTTTTTTATTTGATAAAATACAGTGTGCCTACAAACCTCTGCTTTATTTATTTTCTTTTAACGAAAGTTGACTTCGAGAAGTCAGGCTTGTTAAAACATTTTGCACTAAGTTAATACAATTATTAAAATTAGTTATAATAAAATGCAGCATGATCCTTTATTTACTTGCATTTTATTGGTTTCGTACATATGTATCCGTATACTAAAGCGGATTAATTAAATGTGAACACAGATTATGATGTGAACTTGGCAACGCTGTTCGCTTCAGCTGACGATTTGTTCGTGACATTACGTTACAAAATTTTCCGAGCATCCGGGCATCTGGCAGGGCCGCCTTCTTAGCGGGAGTTATGGGTTGATTTCCTTCATTTTTAAAAGTCGAGTAAAAAATTTTTTTTCCGATTTTCTGTCTTTATTAAGCCTTCCGAATACGTGGTTAAAATTAATGACATTATGACTGAATCACCCTGTATAGACCAATATCTTTTTTAACTAAATAACATGTGAACTAGTACGTAGATTATTTAACTGTAAATATGTAGGTAAATTGCGACAACAATTATATGTCAATTTTTTTATTTTAGCGTGTGTCATTCATTTCATTAGCTCATAACAGCAAATATATTTAAAATCTACGACAAAACTTATTAGATTGTAAACTCTATTAAACTTGTCGTAATGCGATTTTTTAAGGGGAGACTACGCGTATACGGTCAGTACATGTCCCTCTTTTCAATTTTGATAAAAAAGAGCAATGAATGAAAAGTCACCCCAGGTGTTTCCCAGCACGTTTTGAAAGAGAACGTGGACAACACGTGTCACTTGCCATTGAACTAATAACTCTCATAAAAACCGTATTAGGACCTATAAGGGGTGTTTCAAATAGGGTTTAAAAAAACCCTCAATATAATTCAGAAATAGATTCACTGATATATATTTTTAATTCAATGAATGATTCAATGAAAAATGTATAGAAGACATTGGGACATAATATAAAAACTATAGTAATATAATAAATATTTTTTTAAAGTTTTAGAGAATTAAAATCGCATATACATACCTACAATGATGACATCGATCATTTGGAACTATTCCAATTGCTGCTTTTTGATTTCTTATAGCTTCTACTTACAATTAGTTCATCCACAAAGTTAAAACATATTATCTAATAGTTATATTGGAACTGTAAGTAATCGTATAACTAGAAGTATTTATCAACAGCTTGTACTAATTTTCAAATAAAATATGGATGATATAATGAAGCCAAGAACAAAAATGTAATACAGCCATCAGAAATGGAAGGTATTCACTATTTGATGAAACCACAGTTTTATAGTATCATTATTCTCTTTATAAAAGGAATATTATTAAAGGGTATAGTTTCTTCGATCAATGGGGCTACTTTGCATTACATGGTTTTATAAAACTGTAATTCCAAGTTAGACGAAGTTCGTTTCATAAGTTAAAGCAATATTAATGTCGGTGAGATATAACCTACAAAATGTTATATCTTAAATGCCATTGAGACCCAATGTATATAGTATTGATTTGTGAATGCTGGAAGGAATCGATCTACTAATCTGTAGACAGGTACTATGAAAGCCTAACTGGTCGCACTAAACCAGGGATGCACATACCGCGGCTCGCCAACGAATTTTAAAAGTATTCTACTCGCCGCGCTCTGGTCCAAGCATATTATTACGAGACTAGAAATCTGTCGCATCAACTAGATTACAGATTCGCGAAACACGTCGATCCCCGAACAAAGTGGATGGTTCTCGATGTTTGGTAACTCGTATAAATACGACGCATCGCCGGCTACCGGGGCAGTTAAGTTTTGACTACGGATAAGCGAACGTTATACTGTTTGAGAACTGTAATCTGTGACGAGTAAATATTTCGTCGTTCGAACTTGGCTTTTACCGACTGTAACATATAATATTAATTTTGATATGGATAAACCAGGCCCCAGTAAGAAACGTAGTCGTAAGGTTGAAGATGAAAATCGACAGTTTCATGATATTTGGACCGAAAAATACTTTTTTATTTCATCGCATAACAAAATTGTCTGTTTAATATGCAAGAGTAGTGTTTCTATTCCGAAGGAATATAATGTGAAAAGGCACTATGAAACCCAGCATCCAACTTTTACCAAATTAACTGGCGAAAATCGAACGCAAAGAATTTCCACTTTACAACGGGAACTAATAGGCCAGCAATCTATGTTTACAAAACCAATTCAAGATGCTGAAACAGCCACTGAAGTTAGCTTTGAAATATCTCGAATAATAGCGAAAACTTGTCGGCCTTTTAAAGATGGTGAGTTTGTTAAGCAATGTTTGGATATCGCCGCAAAAAAAATTTGTCCGGAAAATGTAAAGAAGTTTGAAAAAATTCAGTTAAATCGGATGACTGTTCAAAGAAGAATTACCGCATTAGCAGATAATATAGAAGAGCAATTAGCTACGAAATCGAGAAGTTTTGAGTATTTTTCTATAGCGCTCGACGAATCTACAGATATAAGTTCAACTGCTCAACTATTAATATTTTTACGAGGTGTAACGCAAAATTTTGAAGTGAGTGAAGAACTGATTGGTATGAGTTCTTTGACAAGTCAAACCAGGGGAAGTGACATGCTCAAAGCTCTTCTAGAAAAATGTTCTATAATGGATTTGGATTTAACGAAAATATCTGGAATTACAACTGACGGAGCACCTTCAATGGTTGGAAGTACATCTGGGATAGTAACTCTGTTAAAAACATATTTACAAACTAAAAACATAAATACCAAGGAATTAATGCAGTTTCATTGTATTATACATCAAGAGGCCCTCTGTTCAAAATTATTGGGATTTGAAAATGTTATGAAAGTTGTAGTACCTACCGTAAACTTTATAAAATCACGAGGTCTCAATCACCGACAATTCAAACAATTTCTCGAGGATATTGAAAGCGAATATGGTGATCTCCTGTTTTACACTGAAGTAAGGTGGCTAAGTCGTGGGTTGACACTACAGCGATTTCTTAACTTGATTGAAGAAATCCAACTATTTCTGGCGGAAAAGAAAAACGACGTCCCCGAACTCGACAACCCTGATTGGCTGTGTGACTTAGCGTTTCTTGTAGACATCACAAATCACTTGAATGTCTTAAATACGCGACTCCAAGGCAAAGATCAATTGATTTCGCAGCTATACTCTCATGTTTCGTCCTTTCAATGCAAATTGAGTCTTTTCAGGACACAAATCAATTCAGCCAATTACGGCCATTTTCCGAACTACAAAAAAATTATGGAGAAGTTCAATAAAACTGACGTCAATTTCGCTCATGTTGAAAAAATTGATATTTTGATACAAGCTTTTGAAAATCGTTTTGTAGACTTCAAAAAAGTTAAACCGCTATTGGACATTTTCAGCAATCCTTTCAACATTTCACCCGAAAATGCGCCGGAATTAATGCAGCTGGAATTAATAGACATGCAAAATGATGATAATTTAAGAAACAAATTTAATGAAGGTAATTTACTCAACTTCTACCGTTGCGTTGATAAAAACGCTTATAAAGAGTTGCGAATAAATGCATTGAAATGCGCAAGCTTATTTGGATCGACGTATATTTGTGAACAAACGTTTTCAGTGATGAAACTTAACAAAACGAAAAACCGAAACCGTCTGGCAAATGAAAATTTGGAAGCAATTATACGTGTGGCTACAAGTAATGTGGAGCCAAATATAAAAAAACTTGTTAGTTCAATGCAATGTCATGCATCAAAATAATAAAACATGAAATATTACATTGTAATGATTACATAATTATTACAACAAACATTTTTGAAGGTTATTTTATTTTTATCATTGTATTTCATACTATTTAAAAATAAAAAATTTTGTGTTAATAAATATTGTTTGTAGTGGCCCGTCCTTGGCTTATATTTTTCCCGAGTGGCCCCTGTTCCCTATAAGTCTGTGCATCCCTGCACTAAACTAAAGGCAAGTTCGTTAGTAACATCTTGACGCTCCAGATGTGTTTTGTTCTTTTCTAGTTATAAGAGATGAAAAGACAAAGGTATATATCTAGAGCATCTAGATGTCAATACCGAACTCGCCTTAGATAACTCATTGTAAGTGTCCAAAAACTAAGGTGAACTACTTATTAGAAACTTAAAAACTTAAAACTTAAACTTAAAAGATTATTAAAACTCGCGGGTAGTAGGTATGTAAGCATACAATTATTTTTTTGTATATTGGTAGTACTGTCCTCGATAACTATGTAGAGTTTCAGGTCAATATATTCAATTGCTGCAGAGCTACTCGTGTTTTTGTAAACATACGAAAGTGAATTTATCAATTTTGTCTGTCTGATTTTGTTGAGGAAAGAATTTGCCTTAAATTTTGTTTGCGGAATAAATATTCTGCCGCGGAAACGTTACAGAAGGCCTTTAGTGATGAAATTATGTCGCAAAAAAATGTTTACAAGTGGTACAAAAACTTTACAGAAGGCAGAGAAACCGTTAAGTACGAACAGCGTCCGGGATGACCATCAACGTCAACTGATGAACAACACGTGAATCAAATCAAAGATCTTGTGCTAGAAAACCGTTGATTAACAATAAGAGACCTTGTTGATACTGTTGGCTTTTCAAAAGGCTCGGTAAATACCATTTTAAAAGATCTGTTGTGCTTTAGATACGTTAAATCTCGTTTGATTCCAAAAGCAGTCAACTTTATGGAAAAACAGCGTCGCGCTGACATCTGTGAAGCAATGATATCTGACTACCAAGACGTCACGAAACGTAGCATTACTGGAGACGCGACTTGGATCTACGCTCACGACCCGGAAACAGCAGATCAATCGAGAGAATATCGTGCAAAAGGTGAACCAAAACCGAAAAAATCCACGCCAAAGTCGCTCAAAAATCAAGGTCATGTTCACAGTTTTCTTTGATTATCGTGGCGTAGAGTGCACTCCAACTAACCAAACTGTTAACAAAGAATATCATTTGAGTGTGTTAGACAACTGTTGGTTTTTGCATCATGGCAATGCACCAACTCACACAGCATTGATAATTCGAGACCATTTCGCCAAAAATTCAACTCATATCGTTTCACAACCACCGTATTCGCCTGATTTATCACCAAGTGACTTCTGCATATTCTCTAAACTCAAAAGACCACACCGTTGAAAAGGACTTTTTAGACTGTTTCGAGAGTTGGAAAAAACGTTGGCATAAGTGCATTGTAGGTATCGGATGGGGATTACTTTGAAGACGACGAAATTGATTTGGAAGCATAAATAAAGATTTTTTACTTTTTAAACTAATCCACCTTATTTTTTGGATAACGGGTTAAACTTTTTGACCAACGCTAGGCGAGAGGATCAACGAAGGATACAGCTATTTCGATATCTATCTACTGACACTATTTTGAGTGTACTGGGTACTATGGAAGCATTACTAGTGTCGCACTAGGCGACCTTTTTAACTTGTAATTAATGCATTTCAAATGTTTTCCTCATGTTTAGCTAAAACCGCTTTTCCCAAAAGGAATCCAATGCCAAATTCGAAATTTAAACCCAATTTGCAATAGTAGACGTCTCTAGAGAGTAATTATTTACAATATAATGAGTTTTTGGATGAATATGACATAGCAGTTCTACTTTTTTATTTTATTTATTATATTTTTTTCATTTCAACTATGTATACCTACTACTTAAACCGAGAAAGAGACTATTAATGTTTTCAGTGAGTCCAAGAACGTGTTTGGATATTTTTATCTAGAGTTTCAGCACAGTAATTTAAAAAAAAAATCCCCCTAGATTTAATTTGACACTAAATTCCTGTCGTTTTTTTTAATTTTTGTTCTTTAAACTTTCCCATCTTAACTAATAGGATCATCAAGCCTCAAGTAAAAGCTAATTTTGTTCGATTTTCACTGCAAACTTTACATTACCTCTTATAAAAAAGGATCTCAATGAAACAAATCCACATGATTTATAACCTAGAGCTCCCCGTTGGGGCGGGCGTCCACACAAAGACGAAAATAGAGACCAAGGGGCGGGACCCGCGTTATCTCACCCTCGCAGGTATGGTATTTCTACTCCTGAAACATTACGTTCGATCTAAAATCACCAGAGTACTAATATTGTCGCAGACTCTTACCCAATCTATTGCTCGACAAACCGTTAAATAGACCATCTGTAACTAATGGGATTAGAATAATAGCTATGGTTCCTTAGACTTCGAGGACGTGAACTGTAGAATTACAGAAAATCCAATCAATGTTTGGTATTGATGATACACAGGTTGTTGCAGTGTTCCGATAAAATGCTACAGGTGATTATCTGACCAAAAATAAAGAAAAAATTTCATATTTATATGCAGGGTGGTTCAGTTATAATGTCATTAATTTTAATGGAAGATAGGGGAAAATGAGTAGCATACTAATACGCGATTAGAAAAAACTTAGTTGCATATTTTCGCTGAAAAAAAAAATTTTCAAATCATTATTTAAATCCCTTTTCGGACCGCTCTTGATGCTGACCTACAAAGGTTTATCGAGAGTGAATCTTGACTTACCGTATTTGGCATTAACCTAGCTTTTACCGTGTTGTTAATAGTGAACGATAAAAACAGACCTTACACATGAATGAATAAGATATTTTTTTACATTTTAAATATTAACATGTATTATTTATTTGTTAATAAAAACAAATTCATGAGGATAATAATTGTTGAATTGAATTGTTTTTAGTTATGTTCATTTAATTATTCAGTTTGTAGTACGTATAACTTATTGTGTGACATTACTTTTCTTATGGCACCTACCTTCTTAAATTGCCAACATAACAACACTCATCCATCCATAGCACTTTGTTAATAAAACAATTATCCACTGCACTTTGATTTTGAAACCAATTGCTAAATTTAAGCCGACTGGGGAAAACAGCTGTTTCTCTTCAACGTTCGAACGCTCTGTGGTGCGCCAGCCCGTTCCCAGTCAGCAAATGTGATGCGTCCAAAATTAACGAGAGCTAAGGGGTAATTTGCTTGTTTTTTAAAAGATCCAGTATAATTTCTTTTTCAATTATTTGTCTTTATTATACGTGCTTAAAATTAATAATATTATGATTGAATCGCACTGTAGATCTACAAATGTTTTGTGTTGAAGATACAGATGATTATTTTTTTAATCATCTGTATGGTGTATTCAATATGTTTGACTACCCATAGCATATAAGAGTTACCGTTGAAAATAATCTTTTAGAACCAAGAATGATGAATGAGACTGATTTTACTTCTGGGGAGAGACAACTTTACTGTTTCCTTCTTTAACTTTTTGATCTCGTATTTTTTTTTTTTTTTTGTTTGGACTGGACTGTTTGGATGATAGATGTTCATCTTTAACTTTTCTGATCTGGTACTAATCGAGAATAACTGAAAGCTGAGTAATAAAATTTTCTTACCTTGTATATCAAAAACAAAACGTTTCTACCATTTGTTCTTATAATATTTTTTTCGTATTTTTGGTCTGCCTGTAAAACTTCAATACTTAATGATTTTTGGCATTATTGGTTAATAGTTATTTCATAGTGGTTACTGATACATGATTGCTTTAAGGATCGTATACATGGTGTGAAACGAACCATATCTCAAGGCAGTGGACACTGATGAAAATTAAAGTCGTCATATTTTGAGAATGAAAAGTGGACCCACACCGTTCTTTGGGAGATAATTTCTAGGCTCACATAGCCTATTTTCATGACAAAAAAAATTTTGATTGAAATTTGGAAAATAAAAAATTAAAAATCTCAAAAACTGTTTCTATATTTTATATTGAACTCCTTGTTGAAAAACAGCCAAAGTATTTAAGATCAGTAATTGAACCAGTCTCAATGATTTTTTCAATTAATCTCTACTATTAATGGAGTTAAATCATTATCCCGACAATATTTTTTACGGAAATTATGAATTAATTATAGCTGCCAAATCTTCATTATTTTTAAAATGTTGCTTAGTAATGATAACGCGTTGTTCTTCCGTGTAACGTTCTATTTTTAATATTCGTGAACTGTCAGCTGTCACGCTGCCTTTTTTGGCGCAAATTGCGCAAAATTAAAATCTTGCGTGAATTTTGGGACACCAATTATTGAAATTATAACATTGGTGCATTTATATTTTTTTCTCGCAGCTGGTAAAATCTCAAACAAAGAAAGACTAAAAATGCCATAAACAAACTACTTATAAAAAACATTTCTTAATAATCCATTGATGATTTCGTAAAAGCATTGCAATAAATATTGATGGTTTGGTTTGTCTCTCAATGTGGTTTGAGTTTCGAGAAAGGTAAATACTGTGTAGGTAGTTCATAATTTTATTTCACTTACGATAGCAATAAGAATACTAAAAAATTAACACTCTTTGACTCTCTTCCTGACATCAGATATCAATTAGGTACATTTGAATAAATATTTACAGCGTCGTAACTCATGCATGAAAGGAATTTTAATGTTCATTTACTAAATTCATTAACTTAAAACTAGATACTTTGTATTGGTTTTTGGTCTGTCTGCATACTGAATCATTGTTCTCATTACATAACATAAATCCTTGGAAAAAGCAATTGTACCAAATACCTTTAATGGGTTTTTTTAATAATTACCTGAAAAACGTTTAGTTTTTTTCAGCAAATGATATCGCAACTTATCACTACTGCTACTTTACTGTAGGTACATATTGATGATTGTCATTTAATCATCGATAATTTTTTCAACATTTATAAAAATATTACCGTACAATACCAAAGGAAAGTAAAACCTTTTTGTACTTAAGCTGTTGTGGTAAATAAAATTATGTGCATTTTATATATACAGAGTGTCCCAACAAGATGGAATAAAATTCATATCTTTTTCCACATCAGATTTAAAAAAATCGCTGAAACAGGTCAATTAGTAAATAGAAATTGACACTTTTCTGCAATATTTTCCATTTATTAAGCCATGTTTGACAGACCTATAACATTACCGATATATTTTTTAATAGGACGCTCTATATTTTATAGTATAAATAGATATCCATTCTAAAGACGAATTCAGCAATATAAGGCTATACCTACTTTTCATCATAGTTGTCAAGAAAGTGTAAATAATTGTGTTTTATGTAGTACTGACGACTATTTCAAACAATCTTAGTCTCTTCTGTACTTTAAAAAACGTACTTCCTCTTTATTAATTTTTTTCTACTTACTTTAAAGTTTTTTTCCTATATAAAAAACGCATCGATAAACACATAAAATTCCCCAGAGTACCTTAGGTATAACGTGAATCGTTTTAGTTTCAATTCATTCATTGTTAAATTATTTTGATTGGTTGCCCGCTTAAGGGAAAAAGAGAGAATTGAAATTTTAATTATGATTGGATGCGAAGATAAAATCCGCAGTCAACAGGAGGTATATGATTTATTTCACCATAAGTATCCAGACCAGAGAATTAGTCGAGGTACAATAAGTAAAATATCCAAAAGGTTTGGGGAAAGTATAAAAGATTTACCTGGATCAGGAAGGCGAAGAATGGTAAAGAAAATGACCGTCAAAATGTGATGCTCGCCGTTACTCAAAATCCTCACTCATCCATTAGATCTATCTCAACCAACTTCAACTTGTCGAAGTCCTAAGTTCACAGAACACTAAGGTCTCAAAAGTGGCATCATTACAAAGTTAACGTCTTACAAGAACTATGGACGGATGACAGAGACAGAAAATTACAGTTTTGCGAGGAAATTAGAAATTCCAACTTAAAAAATCACATCATTTTCACTGACGAAGCAACTTTTTGCTTAAAGGGAACCATGAACAGGCGAAATACTAGGTTTTGGAGCCTAGAAAATCCGCATTGGATGCAAGAAAAACATACACAAAGACCGGAAAAAGCGTATATTTGGGCTGGAATTGTAGGAAATCGCATACTGGAACCTTATTTCTTTGAGGGCAATTTGACAGGCGACATTTATTTGGATTTTTTGCGTTTTCAACTGAATCCAGCCCTGGAATTAATTTTTCCTAACCCTAATGAGCACGATATGCCTGCTGGTGATATTTCGTTCCAACAAGGTGGTGCCCCTCCACATTTTCGCATCGATGTAAGAAATTACCTTAATGAAGTTTTCCCAAATCGATGGATAGGCAGAAGAGGTCCACTTGAATGGCCACCACGCTCTCCTGACTTAACCCCACTAAATTTATTTTGTGGGGTTATCTAAAAGGCAGAGTGTATGCGAACAGACCAGACACTTTCGAAGGATTGAAAAATCGTATCAGAGAAGAAGTTCGAAACATAACACCAAATGTTATTCAAAATGTAATTGATAACTTTGAACACCGAATTGGGCGTTGTGCAATGGTTAATTGGGGCCACTTTGAACATTTGCTGTAATAAAATAAAAAGTAGTACTAAATTATTGTTTTCATTTAAATCCTCCATTTTTTGACAACTATGACAAAAAAGTAAGTTGTATCACTGAATTCGTCTTTAGAAGGGCTATCTATTCATACTATAAAATATAGAACGTCCTGTTAAAAAAAATGTTGGTAATTTTGTAGTTCTGCCAAACATGGCTTAAAAAAATAGAAAATATAGCAGAAAAGTGACAATTTCTATTTACTAACTGACCTGTTTATAACATTTGCTACATGATATAAAATTAAACATTATGTTAATAACAAATATGCATCAATATTCCTGCATAACAAGCTAATTATTACTAGTATTTATCTATGTATTCTAAAGAAATCATTTCATAGACAATCTAGTCACTAATAATTACCAAAATAAAAATCAATCCGAAGAATATTCATTGAAAAAATAAACGTTATATCAAAATTATTAAATAAGGTTGCAATTGTCCAAGGAAATTATTCTTTCTAATAGCTATAGCATCACATTGGACACAGATCAACAGAAAATTCAACCACAATAAGTTATATAACCTACCTATTTCTGTATTTTAGGTACCCTTGAAACTGAATAACAACATTTTATGTCTAATTCAACTAGGGATATTATCAGATACATATGGTAAAGAAATCCAAACTATGTTTACATATTAACATTTGGCTACCGCGGTAAATTTAACTCCCATTCCCATGATAACCGAGTATCGATAAAGATCAGTTGTTTATTTTAATTTTCATGATCACTCGAGCCTAATGTGGCAACAAAGAGTGTTTTGACGCGTCAATATGGTAATCTAAATCGGGGAGGGGCACAAGTCAATAAGGGATGATCCACCCCCTGCCCTGTCAGCCCTTGCTGGTATCGGGCACACACTGTGATCTGTCTGAGGCTGATAAAGCACGCTAATCTTGTACGATGGCTTCTGGTTCTCATGAATTTATTAGGAAACGTTTCGCACGTGTTCTAAATGCAAGGGAGTTTGATAATAAAAAATGTGTATTTGTTTATGTCCGACTAAAAGGTGCCTTCAAAAGCAAAGACTGTATATCGAAAACGAAACGTTTTCTGACATTTCCTTATAGGATTTTTTTCTTATTTTGATCACTAATTAATTATGAAACACCCGATATAAGAGCAAAATATTTGTTAAAAGCAACGTTCTGATTTTATTTAAAAAAATGATACGTATCTTTTCTAATATGTTATTATTACCCTTCCCAATTTTTTTATCTATAATCCCATCTTCTGCCACCCCTAAGCCCTAATTAATTTGGATGAGGGGATTAAAAGGCTCGTGTCGGACAAATTATACTTTAGATTTAAGCTGCGTCGTATCCTCTTCCCACGATAAGGAAATGAATATTAAATTAGCTTTTTATATTTTATTTCTGCAGCAATTTGCTGATACGGTAAGTGATGTCGAGTGTATTAAAATTATACCTGCACTCGTTGGTATATCAAAATACAGTTTTTACATCAGATGAATTTGTATTATGGACGAACTTGGTAATTGACGGCTACCATTGCCATCTTTCAAACTGAATTAATCCAAAATAAATAAAATAACAATAAAGTTAAACCGGGAATAGTTTTAATTGAAGTAGAATAGCACCATGCTCCGAATGCTTCCGAGGTGCAAAAGAGGTTAGCGCCACCGCTGTTCTGTTGCAACCTGTCTTCGCACTAGGTATAAAACGGGAATGTCCCCACTGCCATGCTATAAAAATCAGATTAGTAAACATATTATTTATTTATTTTTGTGTACGTCAGTTATCATTATGGAACTGCTTTACTTATTAAGTACTGTTTCAAAGTTTAAAAGAATTAAATTTTGATTTTATTTATTTATACTCGCCAACGAATAAAAACTTTTAAACAGTATTTTTTAATTTTCAGGGGTTGAATTTATTCATTTTTTAATTTAGCATTGGATTGGATTGGATTTCTTTTTTTCTTCTTCAGTTTGATATACAGTTTGTCCTGTTTTTCAGGTTAGCACCTCTGAAAATGTGCGAAGGCTGTGGACTTTCCGCAAGTCAATTTTTTTTACAAATAGTACCCTGAAGAGAGGTTATATTCTGCTAATCATTTTATTAATGTAACAAAAGGCCTACTACAATTTTTTAAAAGGGTAGTTTTTTCAGAAAGTGGTATTAGGCATTTTTTTATCAAAAATATAATATTACCAGGCTATTCAACACCCATCAAAATACCCATATACCAAATTTGAACAACAAATGTCTATGGAGTATTTTTTATGTGGTGCCAAACTACGAAAAATTAGACAACTAAAAATTATAATAAGCAGGTCAAAGATTGCAACGAAAGTGAAAACAAGTACCAATCGGACAAAGAAAAAATACAGACACTATAAATTTAACACTTTTAATTGCGGCCATAGTAAAAATAATAAATAATTAACGTTCAAAAGATGTAGGTAATGAACTATAAATATTAAGTTGTTAAATAAAAAATTGCAAGACAATCTAAATTAAATTTAGTTTTCTCGAACTATGGACTTTTACTTTTGGGGTGTTATAAAACAAAAAGTTTATAAAAATAGACCAGGGAATTTGGATGACCTAATGAATTGCATAAGAGAATCGTGTGCAGAGATTACTTCACAACCGCTATGTAAATTATTTTTAAATTTAAGAAGAGTATTGGAAAAATGTGTTCGACTGGAAGGAGATTTGGTGGAAAAAACTAAAACTTAATTTAGATTAACGTTTTGCAATTTTTTNNATTTTTTGTAAGTTATTATTTTTATAATTAATTAATAATAATTAATTAATATAATTAAAACTATTAAATTTATAGTGTCTGTATTTTTTCTTTGTCCGATTGGTATTTGTTTTCACTTTCATGACAATCTTTGACCTGCTTATTATAATTTTTAATTGCCTGATTTTTCGAAGTTTGGCACCACATAAAAACACTCAATAGACATTTGTTGTTCAAAGGTATATGAGTATTTTAATCGGTGTTGAATAGCCTAGTAATGTTATCTTTTTAATAAAAAAATGCCTAATACTACTTTCTGGAAAAATGACTTTTAAAAAATCGTAGTAGGCATGGCTTTTGTCACATCAATAAAATGATTAGTAGAATATAACCTCCCTTCAGGTTACTATTTGTAAAAAAATTGGGTTACGGAAAGTCCACAGCCTTCTCACATTTCCAGAGGTGTTCACTTGAAAAACGGGACACACTGTAGATAACAAATTAAATAAAAACGTAAAATTAGTTTAGTTTACTCGTATATGTTAAAAAAATTTTAAAGAAATTACATATTATTATTTAATGAAATTTATTCGTTTGCGTTTATTTATTTAACTACCTAATACTCTGTTTTTTTCCTGAAATGATTTATGTTATAAAAATATATAATTTATAAAAAAAAAGGAAACATAGAAGCAATACAAGTGAAAAAAATTATAATAAGTATGTAGTACCTAATAAACAATATTGAAATTAAATGAGCTTTTTGTCACGGTAATAGTAAGATATAATCAATTGAGTAATTGAAGTAGTATTCGTATTAATGGTTGCATAAAACTTACCATTGCTCATTCACTTTCCATTTTTAAAACAACGTGAAGATAATTAAAAGACAAAAGACCTTTTTAGTAGTGACGTCACATACGCCAAATAGGCAGGCCCCTAGAGCACATTGTCATGAAGAATTTCCCAATATTTTTACTACATCATGACCTTAAATATAGCGATATTCTGGCAATATTAGAAATATTTAAGAAGTTTCAAACCCCAAGTGACGAACTAAAAGAATTATAGAGTTTATATACCTACTTAAATTTATGGAACAGTATTGACTTTTATAGTAGTTAATAAATTAAAATTATATCAATGTTACTGAGCATGCGCATTAAAGATAATTTCATGTTATCGAAGTAGTCTTGCAACAGGATATCATTCAAGAAAAGTTTGGTATTGGTTAAGAGTACGTCTATAATAAACCATTTGAAGAAAAAAACATTCGATCAACACACTGACACAGCACAATACCAAGAAAAACAATAAAAAATACTTAGTAAAACTAGAAAATGCCAAGATTAAATTAAAGACGAGAAAATAGGCTAATAATGACGGGAGATGACATATCAACAAGATCTCACCCGCGTATGAGGCTATTCTCTCCAAGCATGCGCATTAAGAATAATACGGCTAATGTAAAATTTTTACTTTATTTAAATTTAGGAATATTCTTTTATATCGTTTTTTGTAAATTTTAAGCACATTAGTGTATCTATTTTACCAAACACGTGTTGGTTGTTCTTAAATACTTCTAAATCTTTATAAAAATAAATTAATTTGAAGTTCATTTTTATAGTATCTATGTAAGTAGTACACAAGGAACAGTTTCGGTCTGTACAATTTCAACTATGACAATTTATTTATTGCGGGATATTTGACATCACACTAAAAGAGTCTATTTGAAGAAATGTTTCAATATTTTTTTTGATATTAAAAGATATTCATGAGAATTAACAAAAAAAAAGAACGGTGTTGCCTCGTAAAATTTTGGAGAAAACCAGTCTAAAACAATAAAATTTTAGTAGTAAAATATTGGTAATGAATTATACGAATAAATGTGTAAAATATTTATTTAACCATTAAATACATATTAAAACTATATTTTATCACTCAATCTGATCCTAAATTATATCAACATCCTGAGAAATATCACCAACTTTCATAATCCACACCACCTAATCCAAAATAATTTCAGTTCTAAGCATAATTCATTTAATTGAGACATTCAATATCACAGAAATGACTAACAACATACATCTTAAACATAAATTAACAATGTTAATAAAATCAACTCTTAATATTACATATATAATAGTACCTCAAAAAAGTATCACGTAAATGCAAAAAGTATAACCAATACAGGTACAGCTATCACACATATGGCATAAAGAACCGTTCTAGGTTCACATTCGGACACCACAATGAACTCTTCGTTCCAAAGAGTTTGGTTCTCGTTGACGGGTAGTTCCATCACTAGCTTTTCTGATGAAAAAAAATTCAGATCTAGTGCGCACGAATCCGAACTGTTCGCGCAATATGCTACTGGGTTCGAAACGTTGTACACGGCCTTTTCCAAATCAAACTGGACCCGTATGTAATTGGGTTGGACTTCGTTTTCGCTGTTGAAGACGAAGAAATAGTAACCATTCGTAGGTACCCTAAAATAAAAAAATAAACTACACATAATGAGAAAAATACCGGTTAACTTGGTCTACAGACTTCCGTGGCAGTTGCCAATGGTTAAACATCTCTGAGGCTGGACGCTTCTACATAGGAACGCCCAAAATAAAAGTAATATGTTGCCTTATTTGCTTATTTTGATATGACCAAACTAAGTTTCAAACTTACTTGTAAGTGACCGTGTTGTCCCGATAGCTTTCCTTAACGTCCTCCTCGTTTAAATCCACTTGGCATTTATGATGGGGAGTTAGTGGTAGATTCAAGATTAAACCGTCACAGTTCAATAGAGCTTCTTCAGAACTGGAAAAAGATGACCAGAATTCGCTGTTACTCATATCGTTCAAATCCGTTTCATTGAACATTCCCCTATGGTTCGCTATTCCGTCCGGATTAAAGCCCTTAAAAATATAAAATTATCAAATAATGCAGTTATTGCTCAGCAAAATCTCTTCCAATAACAGAACAATACGGTATAGTAATTTACAATACTAAAAACACAAAGAAAAACAAAGGACATGTGCAACATATACATCAATACATACCGGACATCAACACATATAACAACAACATATATGGACCAGGCGGTATCTGTTTTGGTTTGGGTGAATCGTATATCCACGAAGATTTTTGGCTTTTTGGCTTTCAAATATCACTAGAAATGAAAGTTTTTCTATGCGCATAAAAAAAACGTGGGCTTAACTTTTGGCGGCACAATATGTTAAAAAAATTGGAAAAATGTCATATTTTTCTTCCTATTTAATTATGTATCTTTTTAAGAGTTGATTTTAGGCGAAAATGGAAGAGGAAAAAAATATTTGTAATTAAATTTTACAAAATATGACTATTTACAAATCGAATGAATCATGATTATTATTGTAAAAATCGAAAAAATCG
>NW_019416237.1:1064950-1083664 GCF_000390285.2 Anoplophora glabripennis
AAAAAAAAACAGATCGATTGGTCAATTAGTTACGTAGTTATAGCCGATCAAAGTTAACCGTCATTTACACTAAATGTACTGGGACATCCGAGCTAATTTTTCGAAAAATACCTTTGGTATTCCGAGTACTTACCACGTCTAAGTTTACAATACTTTTCTTCATTGGCAACCTACTTTAAAACGTGTTTAAAGTTATTTATGCAAGCGAGACATTCAAGAAAATCGAACGGGTGGTGGTGGGGGGACTTCGGCCTGCTCGAAGTTGAATCGGCGAGTTCAAAACCGCGACGCGCTTAAAAATTTTTAATATCTCAGCTTCTAGAGGCCCGATTTTGATTTTTTTTTTTAAATCGATGTCTCGCGATTTAAAAAAAAACAATTAGCGTAATTTCAAATGCCTATCGTTAATAATTATTGGTCTCTCAACAGTCCGATAACTATTTATCTTTAAACTTCCTTTAATTATCAACTTTAAATTTTTATTGTATCAAAGGTAAGTGCATAAACTTATATACTGTTTATCAAAGATCAAAAACAAATTTATTTAAATATTCTACAATTGTTTAAACAACAATTATTTTCAAAATACGTGGAAAATTAGTAATTAATTAATTAATTCATTAATTATTAATTTAATCATCTTTTCTTTTGTCATTAAAGTATAATCAAATATTATTTACTGCTTAAAATATAAGCAAATGAGAAATTAACTCATTATATTAAAAATACAAAATTATAGTACAAAAATTCGACCAGTGTCTAAACAAGCGCCAGAGCTCTCCTAATTGACGGATTCGAATTTTTCAAAAAGCGTTTGAAAGCTTGAGAGCCCTTCTATATGTGATTAAATCAAGCAATTTTTTTTTGAAAATCTGCATTGCAAAATCTATCTAACCGATTTTGATGATGAAATTTGGTGTGATGATTCTACATAACATGAACTTTTCTTGAGCCAAGTATGAAGATCCTATACCCAACTTAAAGACGCCACAAAATTCCCTAAAAAGTAATGTTTTTTAACCCCATTTTTAACGATTTTTTCGATTTTTGCAATAATAATCATGATTCATTCGATTTGTAACTAGTCATATTTTGTAAAATTTAATTACAAACATTTTTTTCCTCTTCTATTTTCGCCTAAAATCAACTCTTGAAAATATACATAATTAAATAGGAAGAAAAATATGACGTTTTTCGAATTTTTTGAACATATTGTGCCGCCAAAAGTTAAACCCACCTTTTTTTTATGCGCATAGAAAAATTTTCATTTCTAGTGATATTTTAAAACCAAAAAGCCAAAAATCTCCGTGGATATACGATTCACCCAAATATGGACTCTTTGAAACTGATACCATCTGGACTAATATGTATATTCCCTTATAAATAAATAAAATTAAATGTTATTGAAATGTTGAGATCCTAAGGTTAGGCACTTGAATCTAATACGTTCATGATATATCAACTTTAAATCGTCAACAAAGAAAAAATTATTAGAATTTAGAGAAAAAGACACAGGGCATTTATAAAAAAATTAATAGAAGTGGCTCTAAGTAAGAGCCTTGAGGCATGCCCCATATAGACAAAAATTATCTGAAATCGTTATTCGAAACATACAAGTCACATAAATGAAGGTACAATTTGTTACTAAATCCGTAATACCATTGTATAAGATGGTAATACTCACATTTATGCAAGATTTACTTTATCGAAGTTTTTCGCAAGTCGTTAAATATTACATCAACTTATGAAGTATTTAGATGATGTGAAACAAATCGAGTGAACTCCGTTAAATTAGATTAGATGAATGTTTTTCAAATTAAGAGATACTGGAATAATCCACTGCGCAAAATAAAATAATATGAAAGAATGGAATGGAATAGACCGATTAATATTCTTGCACCATCAACCTTCGCTGACTGACAGGCAATGACAAAATCAACTGACTCTGAATTCAAATAAACAAACAACTGACAAACAAAACAAATTCAAACTGACACAACAAACAACTGACAAACAAAACAAATTCAACTGACTGAATTCAACTAAGGCACTGACAAATTCAAAAGTTATATCTAAACTGCGTGGGAATGCTTAGAGGAACTGAAAGTTCTAGACGACAATATTTACTAAGTTAATTTTAATGTGAGTGCAAAGATTAAGAATCTTTGAGATCAATCAAAGAGCTAACGAATTAGATAGGAAAGTTTCATTAACTTCTTGTATGACTCCAGAGAATCTGGTTAAATAAGAAAACAACCATTAACACAGAAGACTAAAAAACTTCTGTCGTTAGGCAGGAATTAGTTACATACAGTGACAGGTTATTATAGTCTGGCATGAAGAGAACTGGACTGTATGACGGAGACCCAGAATGCAGGCTTCGCAATAGGACAACAGAAACAGCAAATCTATATCATTCAAATGGAAAGAATTATACCACAAAATTCAGGTTAGTTGGATAATCAAAATTGAACCTAGAATAGTATAGCACATAACTCAGGGTGAGACTACACAAACAAGTATAAGCAATCAGGGTTTTGGAACTGACGCTAAATTGAAAATGGAAGAGGAGTCAATTACTTACAGTGCCAGGTTATTGTAGTCTGAACAGAATTTGGCTGGACAATGAAGACCTAAAGGCAGATTCTTTATGGACAATCAAAATTGGGCCTAGAATAGTATAGCATACAACTCATGGTGATGATGATGTCAGATTACAAATGAGAGATTCAGTATAAATAAGCTACAAACCAAAGGTGTCAAAGTCCTGCGAAAAAAACATAAAAAAAATTATAATTCCTACCTCTTCAATGGCCATGTCATTTTCCTCATCATCTTCAGCCAAATCGTGTGCAGGGGACAAATACAGATGACGTTTTCGCCTCTCGTGGTCTACGTTGTCGTTATAATTCACGGGTGGCTTTGAATAATGCCTTCCTTTCGTATCGATGATAGTTTGATTAGTAGGATTACTCTTACTCTGATTGAATTCTTGATTTACTTTTTCCAGAACAGCGTTACCTCTTCCTCCCAACTTTCTCAGTTTGCTTAGAATCTCGCTGAACGCCTCTTCGGAAGTAGTCCTCGTTTTAGGAGGGTCGATTTTAAAGTTCTTCGTTTCTGCTTTGGCAATTGTCGAATTTCTATGCCCATGTGATTTGGTATCGCTCCCCAAAAGTTTCCCTTTGCTCTGTTTAGTTTTCGTACGCAAAGCTTCTAGTAATATTTTCATAACTTTTGGGTCCGTTATTTCTGAGTTGTCGACGTTACTGTCCATCGTATAATTTTTTGTATTGTTCCTGTGTCGAGGGCTGTGGAATTCCACATCAGCCCTGTGTCTTTTCATCAGTTCTGGTTCGTTGGCCGGTGCTTCATCTTCCGTGGAATTGATGCTCTTTTCACCGGGTGGTTCGACATAGGTGCCCTCCCGTATGGCTTCCATTAGCTCCTCCAGTTCTTCGGATGAGTTGTCGCCAATGTACGCGCATTCGTGTAGGTGTTTGTGACCACGGATCACTATCAAAGATGCACCCGGCCACCTGCAAAACAGCTGACGGAATAATACATGTTCTTAAAGAATTTCTTTCTATTTTATTTTTATTAATGTGTATTATTGTGTATAGTACAATTACCCCCCCCCCCCCCCCCATTCTCTTTACAAGAAGAAACAACAATATTTTTTTATTTGACAGGGCATGAATAGCTTTAAAAATTCTGTTCCCAGTGTAAATGCACCTAGCAGTTACACTGTTATAATAAAATAATGAAATCTGTAGTAATTGAAATGTTTTAGTAATTATGAAAATATAATAAAGGTTTAGTTGCTTATACAGGGTGATCCATTACGTACGTCTAGTTTCCTATATACAGCCGCTCGATACCGTTAATGGATCACCCTGTATACCTACAAAAACTATTAAATTATTTCTTATTGTGTTTAAATTAATTGTTTAAAATAATAAGTAATAATTGTTTAAACCATGCTCTGAAAATTAAAACCAGTACACCTGCTTTGAACACACATCTTCAATTTTTTAACAGCAGAAAAATATCACGTGAGATGAAGAGAAAGATTATATAGACATGGGCTTACAAATCAATAATTTTCGAGATACAGAGCGTTGAAATTAAAAAAAAATCACACTAAATACCTCTGAAGGGGTTTGATGCAAAATAATGAGTCTTAGGCAAACATCCACTCAATTCGAATATAAATACATGTATTGGTGGCAGAAATACCGGATATCGCCCTAAAAATTCGGCGACATTGGATCAATATCTGTAACTTCTTGTGGTGTTCCCAAGAAGAAATATAAATTACATTTTACTCGAAAAATGAGCCACCTTCTTTTATTACATTTTTAGTTTTCATTAACGTTAAAATAACTCTTCAATAGACATCGGAAACTTTGTGGCCAAGTCAAATAAATAAACAGTAGTAATCTATATTATGTTAGTAAGCGGCAATACGCGGTACAGTAGCGTAAATAGTATAAATCTATGGTCAAGCCGTGTGCTCACAATACATAATGCTACTGACTTGCCATACACTAGACCAAGCAAAGCTTCAAGCTCACTCACACACGTACAAATGACAATGAAATGCACGGCTAACGTCCCTTAGCAAAAAAAACTGGATTGTGTACCGGCACTACAGGCCGACAGGGCAGGCATTAGGGTGCCGCTAAAAACGTCGAATAAATTGATAGATGCGAAGCTTCAGATTAGAGTGTACATGTTATTCTATAATAATGATCCGAACAGTCGGATACTAAAATGTGAATTAGTTGATGCTTCGCCACGATTAGTAAAAATAGCATCTATTAAAAACTTCGACTATTTTAGATATGCGCCTGTGACCTCGATAAATGTTGAACAGTCATATCCGTTTTTGAAATAGGTATTTACCGATCGCCGGAGACGATTCACCGAACACTGTTAATTCTTTGCTATTTCCTTATGATAAGAAATTATTATTTTATTAACTTTTGCTTGTTCTTATTATTACGTACTATACCTATATATTTTATGGTAAGTTCCAATTGAAGCGTTTAGTGTAGAAAAATAGAAACTGCCCCTTTTTGTTTTACAAGAATATTTAATGGTAAGTTCCATATGAAGCGTTTAGTGTAAAAAAATAGAAACTGCCACTTTTTGTTTTACAAAAATATGTGAAAATTAAAAAAATAATTTAAAAGAAAGAAACCTATAAAAATACATTTTCAATATGAGCACCTTCCACCTCCACACACTTCCTAAGACTACGAATGTTATTTGTTTGCACACGAAAAAGCATTTCTGGGGTAATAATGTAATAGGTCGATACGTTTTTGAGGAACGTCTGAATGGATATCGATATTTGAAATTTTTGCACAAAATAATTTACAGCCACTTTTAGACGATGTTCCATTAGACATCCGAAGAAACGTTTGGTTCATGCATGAAATTATTTATCTATTGTGTTTAAAAATAAATTGATTGTGAGAGGAGATCCAATTTCATGGCCACCACGTTCTCCAGACTATAATCCGATGGACTTCTTCCGTCGGGATACTTGAAAAGTTTAGTGTACGCAACTCCAGTACAGACAAGGAATGAATTGCTACAAAGAATTAATTTCCATTGTGATAATATTAGACGTATCCCAGAAATGATTTTTCGTGTACAAACAAATAACATTCGTAGACTTAGGAAGTGTGTGAAGGTGGAAAGTGCCTATATTGAAAATGTATTTTCAGAGTTTTCTTTCTTTTCAATTATTTTTTAACTTATTATTGTTTTGTTTTTCTATTTTGTGTTATGTGTAAAGTGTATTTGTCAAATTTTGTTAGTGAAAAATACATTAGCAGACAGTAAGATTTGCTAGGCTGTTATTTTATAAATATGTACGGTTCTAACATAGTAATTATGTCCAATTAAAAATTAAAAACAAAAAATGGTGGAGGCGGCGCTCGATGTGCACTGTGACATAAAATAACAAATATGTCCTAAACTGTTAATTTTACCGAATTGAACCAAGAGGGTATTTACGTTGGCAAATTCTTCAGGGAACTTATTTTTTGTACAGGCAGGTTGCGATCGTCATCTATGTAAAAATACTGGGTTGTTAACCATTGGGTATAGTCCATCCATGGCGTTCTGGACATAATGAATATTCAATTACCACATCAAAAACAAGCTGTACGCATGTGTTATGGATCACCAAATTTGCATCATGCTAAAGTTAATAGTTTAGAGACTGTAAATAAAAATAACTTTTTAATTTTCACCTTTGAGTGTCCGTATGAAAAAAAAATATATGAACTGATATTATTTTGACCTCATCCACTTGTACTCGACTTTTTGTATCAAGTACCGAGACACCCTGTATATTCTTATAATATAAAGTTATAAGAAGGCAGCAGTTGTGTCACTTTTTGTTTGAGTAAAATTACATAAAGGAGAACGCAACCTACAGCCATCCACAAAAAAAAAGTTCATGAGATTTTTTTTGATAGAAATACAATTTCCAATATAAACTGATCATGACAGTCTGAAAAAAATCAATGGCATGAGTTTCGTATTTTTGAAGGTAGCAAGGGGTATGAGCCAAGAAAAAAATTGTGTCAATTAATTTCTCAGACTTTTCAAGATTCCATCGTATATTAGATCGTATTTCTAGAAAAAAAACTATAATTTTTTTGGAAAACGAGTAATTTTAAAGTTACGTTGAAAATGTTGTTATAATGAAAGGTTTCTATTTTTTTTCTTGAAACGCTACGAGTTAGACCTAGTGATAACAGTGGCGTCGAATTTCTGGAGTTTTTAGTGAAATAATGAAAATAATGAAAATAATCTTTGCCATTGGTACCTACACACATTTACATTCGAATCCAATAGATTTTTTTTTAATTAATAATAATAGATAAGATTCAGATATGAGACTGTTTTAATAGCGTAAAAATATCCATTACGGTATTAATTCTTAAAGTGATTATGTTAATTGTTAATTGTATCATATTTCCTTCAACGAGGATAATTTGTAAAATAGTCTAAAATCTTTGTGAGAAAATTGCGAATATTATCCGTAATAAAGTATTTTTTATTTAATTAGATTTGATAGGTTTTCAGTTATGATTTTTTTTACGTTTTGGACACTACTAACATTTAAAACAAACGCATGCTTTCAGAAGTAATTGATTTTAAAGACATTATGTATTTATTTGATTTCCCACATTTCATATCTTGTTCTAGGTATTTACCATTTGATAATAAGAAAAGTAAATTGTTAATGTAATCTGAGTATTTTCTTTGTTAAGTTATTGTGTTTATTTAATTAAGTACACTTTTCCTCGAAATTATATAACTTCGAGACTGTACAACGGAAGAAATAAATTATTTTCTTGACCGTTTCCTTAAACCTAATTTGACACATGTTAGTCATCTCAATAAAAAATTTGGATTACTTGTAACCCGATTTAAAGCAATTTTGTGGAACATTATATAGATTATTTTACTCATATGTACGTTCTAACCAATCAAAATATTATTATAATGGAAATATCATCAATTTCCATGAATTCTTCAGAAATTAATAAAAAACGGTTTAGTACATTGTCAGTGGATGAAATTAGTAATAAAATAAATAGTTCAGGCATCCAAGGTTCAGAAACGGCGTTTCCAGGGAAAAAATGTAGAAGTGTTGTTCTTACCGGTTCTTTATGTTTTTTGGGCTGCTGAATCTGAGTCTGAGGTTTGCCACCTCGCCAGGCGTCGGCTTCACAAAAAAAATTGCAAAAAAACTCAAATTTTCGGCACTTTCTTCAGTTTTTTAACTATAACTCGAAAACTAAGCGTTTTTTGATTATAACTATGATATACCATATTAAAGTAGACAAAATTTCCTACAAATGCGTATAATAACTCTAAAGTCTGGACAATCCATAATGTCGTTAGATCGTGTTGAGGAAAGTGGCATTTCTTGACTTTCCGCTAAAAAAGTTGAAACCGTTTAGTTATTCTAACTGCGCGCTGGTGCCCTACTATCAACTTCATACACCTCTAAAACCAATTTATTTTATGATTATCTGGTATGTCCAGGTTACATTTCAGGAATCGTCAAACGTGAGTGAGGTCAACGGGCATCCTAGTTTAAACGAAATCGTACTATTAATTCAAGAGGAAGATAGAAGGTTTTGATAAAAGGAAACATATTTGGAACAATTTTGTATTTACAAAAAAAAAAGCAAAAACACCATTATTTAATCATTTTCATATTCATTCGTCGTCCTCCGTGAAGATGCAAACAGCCCAATCCCTTGCTGCAGAGCACGAAACTGTGGTTGGTGAGGATATAGACCTCCTGGTCATTATGATTGGAACCCTGACGTCTTCCAATGTATATATTTTTTAAACCAGGATCTTCCATCTGTTTACCATCCTCCAAGCACCACCGAGAAATGCCTGTCAGTGGTTGTGACTCTACATCTGCTCTTTTCAGACAAAGAAAAGCCAAGTTTATGAAAACCCTGACAAGGTATCCTGACCTCTCAATCTACATCCGACGTTTCAGAAACCCTCTTGCCACATCAGAAGTACAGCAGTGGCTGGGGAAATAATTAACCACCTAAGCAGTGGAGATGGAAAGTTATTAAAGACAACTTGATTCCCATCACGACCCTCGAGTTCCCAACCCCAGAGAAACTTCTGACACTCATTGCCTGCAAGTGCCAGAAGGGCTGCAAGGGCAATTGCGGATGCAGAAGGGTTGGGTTATACTGTTCCAGACTCTGAATTGTGAAGAAAGGTGCTCCAATGTAGAAGTACTGCTCAGTGATGACGATCAAGAAGTTTCACCTGAGAAGATCGAAGATAATTTATACTATTACAAGTAATTATTATTCTAATCTAATATTTATCACTTTAAATTAGTAACTATACCTTCACAGATCAAAATGTCATAATAATTTTTTTTTTCCAGTGGAGAGACCATCCTTCAAGAGTTCGAGCAGTCCACTGCCCGGACAGGACTAAAAAGAAAACATTACGCTCCGGATACACAGCCTGGTCCATCTAAACGGAACATCTGCGAACGCAATCCTGATCCTTATGCAGGTAGGTCTTCTTCTTAATCTTACTTTCAGTTTTCTCTTTTTTAAAAATAATATTAATCTCTATTGTGCAAAGACAATAAATTTTGTCCATAATGAACATGAACGACATGGATTCTATTATAGTTATCTAAAGTCTCCATTCTCGTTGTTTCAGGTGATAATTCTGCAGATAAGAATGAATATGAAAATTATTAAATGATGGTGTTTTTGCTTTTTTTCGTGTAAATACAATTATTGTTCCAAATATGTTTCCTTTTATCAAAACCTTCTATCTTCCCCTTGAATTAAGAGTAATACCTACGATTTCATTTGAACTAGGAAGACCATTTACCATATGTACATACAGTGTGTCTACTTAAGTTGGAACCATATGGACTACTTTTTTATTATTGGTTTTATGAAAAAAAGTTATTCTTCATAAAAAGTTCTACATGATCTAAAATCTAAAATGCAACCTTCAGTTATCAAAATTTCCCAGTCTTATACGAGGTATATCAAAAATTATTAATTTTGCTCAAGAATAAAGTACCTTTATTTTTGACAATACAGATGAATGTTATAGAGAAAAGTTATTTTGAATTAAAAGTTATTTTCAAATATGCAATTACAGCTATTTAGCATGAAGATTCAGATTTTGTGAATATTTACTGATTATCCCGTATGGCTTGATACAATTACAATTTAACGTAATCTAGGATGCACTGACATGAAATATTAATATTAAATAAATTCAAGACCAGTGGAAGTATTGAAAATAATTTTAAACATAAACGCCGAAAACGGATTGCCAATGAAGACACTGAATTTGAAGTGATGCTTTCTGTCGTAGAAGAACCAAAAATGTAATTGCGCAAAAGGGCCTCTCGAATCAAAAATACCGCAGTAAGTAAAGATACAGTTGCAAATATTTTAAAAAGAAATAGATATCGTCCATATAAACTGCAATTCGTACATACATTACAACCAAGGGATTACGATAGACGATTTGAATTCTGCGCTCTGATCCAAGAAAAGTTTTTACAAAAAGTATATTTTTTTCCAATGAGGCAACATTTTCTTCCAACGGAACCGTCTCATCACAAAATTGTCGCTGGTGGTCTGACAGTAATCCAAACTTTGTAATAAAGAGTCGTAACCAATATTCGTTTAAAACGAACGTATGGTGTGGTATGTACAAAAATAAATTAATTGGACCAATTTTTTTTCGACATTCCTTGAATGCCGCACATTACTTACAATTATTAGAAATTCAAGTCAGTGAATTTATGCACGAACTTCCGTTACAAAAACGTATTAAAATTTGATTCCAACAAGACGGTGCCTCCATTCATAGTTCAGTAAACGTTAGAGTACTCCTTGAAAAATATTTTTAATGGAAAGGTGATNGTCGCTATAAGCTACTCCCTACGTCCAATGTGTCAGAGCCAACTTCGACCACGTTTTTATTTGAACGCCCGTTATTAAACTCTATTGTGCAAAGACAATAAATTTTCTCCATAATGAACATGAACGACATGGATTCTATTATAGTTATCTAAAGTTTCCATTCTTGTTGTTTCAGGTGATAATTCTCCAGATAAGGACAACGAATGAATATGAAAATTATTAAATAATGGTGTTTTTGCTTTTTTTCGGGTAAATACAATTATTGTTCCAAATATGTTTCCTTTTATCAAAACCTTCTATCTTCCCCTTGAATTAAGAGTAGTACCTACGATTTAATTTGAACTAGGAAGACCATTGACCATATGTACGTACATCTTCGTTGTTCTCGGACTAGGTTAAGTGGGGGAAGGTTCGTTTGATTCTTGTGTGTCTACTTAATTTGGAACCATATGGACTACTTTTTTATTATTGGTTTTATGAAAAAAAGTTATTCTTCATAAAAAGTTCTGCATGGTCTAAAATCTGAAATGCAACCTTCAGTTATCAAAATTTCCCAGTCTTATACGAGGTATATAAAAAATTATTAATTTTGCTCAAGATACCTTTATTTTTGACAATACAGAAAAATGTTATAGAGAAAAGTTATTTTGAATTAAAAGTTATTTTCAAATATGCAATTACAGCCATTAGCATTAAGATTCAGATTTTGTGATTATTTACTAATTATTCCGTATGGCTTGATACAATTACAATTTAACGTAATCTAGGATGCACTGACATGAAATATTAATATTAAATAAATTGACCAGTGGAAGTATTGAAAATAATTTTAAGCATAAACGCCGAAAACGGGTTGCCAATGAAGACACTGAATTTGAAGTGATGCTTTCTATCGTAGAAGAACCAAAAATGTCATTGCGCAAAAGGGCCTCTCGAATCAAAAATACTGCAGTAAGTAAAGATACAGTTGCAAATATTTTAAAAAGAAATAGGTATCGTCCATATAAACTGCAATTCGTACATACATTACAACCAAGGGATTACGATAGACGATTTGAATTCTGCGCTCTGATCCAAGAAAAGTTTTTACAAAAAGTATATTTTTTTCCAATGAGGCAACATTTTCTTCCAACGGAACCGTCTCATCACAAAATTGTCGCTGGTGGTCTGACAGTAATCCAAACTTTGTAATAAAGAGTCGTAACCAATATTCGTTTAAAACGAACGTATGGTGTGGTATGTACAAAAATAAATTAATTGGACCAATTTTTTTTCGACATTCCTTGAATGCCGCACATTACTTACAATTATTAGAAATTCAAGTCAGTGAATTTATGCACGAACTTCCGTTACAAAAACGTATTAAAATTTGATTCCAACAAGACGGTGCCTCCATTCATAGTTCAGTAAACGTTAGAGTACTCCTTGAAAAATATTTTTAATGGAAAGGTGATTCATAGATATTCAGAGATTTCTTGGCCTCCCGGGTCCCCTGATTTAACTCCCCTTGACTTTTTTTATGGGGTTACTTAAAACAGCAGGTTTATCAGCAAGGACCATTTGATAATGTAAACCATTTGGAGAGGATTATTTCTGAAGATTGACAAAATATTACTCCAAATATGATTCTGAAAGTATTACAGGAGTTTGGCAAAAGAACAATTAAATGTTTGCAAAGAGAAGGTGGATATGTCGAGGCTTTAGTAGAATGAATTAAAATTTAATTATGTTTGTTTCTGTATAAATACGTATGATGTTTGTTTACTAAACATTCTTTGTATGGATTTTGCTATTTCTAAAATAAATAATTATTATGCATTCATTACGTATTTAAATTGCAAGGTTGTTCATAAACATTAACAAATGGAAAGGTTATCATATTTTTAACAGATAAGAGAGATAAATACAAATAATTTATAATGTAAAACGTAAATAATCACAAAACCTGAATCTTCATGCTAAGTGGCTGTAATTGCATATCTGAAAATAACTTTTAATTCAAAATAACTTTTATTTATAACATTCATCGGTATTGTCAAAAATAAAGGTACTCTACTCTTGAGCAAAATTCATAACTTCTGGTATACCTCGTATATGACTGGGTAATTTTGATAACTGAAGGTTGCATTGTAGATTTTAGACCATGCAGACCTTTTTATGAAGAATAACTTTTTTTCATAAAACCAATAATAAAAAAGTTTTCCATATGGTTCCAACTTAAGCAGACACACTGTATATGGACCTCACTCACGTTTGACAATTCCTTAAATGTAACCTGGACATACCAGGTAATCATAAAATAATTGATTTTAGAGGAGTATGAAGTTGATAGTAGGGCACCAGGGCGCAGTTAGAATAACATTTTCAACTTTTTTAGTGGAAAGTTAAGAAATGCCATTTTTTCAACACGATGAACACGACGTTATGTATTGTCCAGACTTTAGAGTTATTATACGTATTTGTAGGAAATTTTGTCTAGTTTAATTTGGTATATCATAGTTTACATACACTCGAGACCTTCGAGCTCTCGTATCTGTTGTCTGTCAACAAGTTTTTGAAACACTATCAATTTTTTAAAATTTTTTCCTTAATCTTGCGATATGCAATTCACTTAAAAGTATAAAACTGAAGACGTTTAAGTTTATCAATATTAATTATATCTAGGCTGACATTACAACAATTTGTACAATTTCATCTCTTAGATTATTAAAATTGATTTAAATAAGTCATTATTTATTAACAAGCATTTTTGTTAACAACGCCTAATGTAAATCTAATGTATTTATATAAAAATTTATTTTATCTGCTCCCACTATAGTAAATAGACTATTAATATAGGTATTGTTTTTAAGGAGGTAAGTGGATTTTACTGTAGAAGTGGAAGTTGTTATGAACAACGGGAGGTAAGTAAGGTAACTTTCCTCCCTAGGGAAACAAGCGATTTCGATTTATAAATGCATCTGGATAATTATTCCCCTCGCGTTTACTAATTGTCACAATTTTCTCAAAATGATTTGACCTCTCTATTTCAGTCAACTTAGGCTCAATATTATCTGACTGATCCATTAAAACAGCATGATGCGATGTACTACTAGAATCAAAGTGTCATTGTACAGAATCCTGTTGGCTATTTCACTTTTATTACTTAAACTGTCAGCAACATAACTTTCTACAATTGTGGCTGATTTCCCCCCACCATGTCTCTTGATTGCTAATACATCAACTCCTGTATTAGCCAGTAACGTTGCCGATGTTCTGCGGAATGAATGGTCTGTATATGTTTCAGGATGTTCTAGTTTCAAAAACTGTGCAATCTTATTAGGAATCACAGAAAGGGTATTCATCTACCTGCTTGATAGCTCATATAAAAGCGTGAAAATTCAGTTTTAATTTCCAATCTAATCTTTATATATTTCTTGAGAATTTCTAGGTGAGAAACAGAACCCAGACGAGAAGTAATTGCAAACGTACGTGACATACCATTTTTAGAATCTGGATTTGTAACTACAACAATGTCATCGAAATTTTTGCAATTGACGTTGTCTAAAGTAAGTTTGCAGAACGGCATGCTCCTGCAATGCCTAAGACCGTCACTACCTTCATTAGCAAAGATGTGATATCGGGTACCTGAAGGAGAAAATCGTTGACTTGTTCTCTTGTAAAAACGTTTGACTTTTTAGGTGTACAGCCGTCATTCTTACGTTTCAGAAATGCTCTCAGCTTGGGGTATTTTGATATATCCACATTCTCCTCTATGAAAATGACTTAAAATTGACTTAATCATTGAGTATTCACTCCAAAAACCAGCTAGCAGTGACATTTCAAAAACACCAGTATCTTTGTTCAGTAGCGCACTTTCGACTTCTCGGACAATAAAAATTCGCAGGCAGGCACTTTCTATTTCTCTCATTTAGAAATAATAATTCAAAACCAGCAAAATTGTAACATTTATGTAGCTTTGTTTAGAAACACCTTAAAAACGACAAAATCCAAACAACCAAGGCGACTTTGTAAGATTTCAAATAATGTCAAAATGAATTGATTAAGAAATGACAAAAAAAAAAAAACCAAACCTTAATTCAAGAAACATAAAGAACTATAGGAGCAGAGAAAATGTTATACACCACGCAGCAGTTAAGTATAATTTACCAGTCTCGGGCGCAAAATTGTCCTCAACTGGTAAATAATACTTACCTCCTTTAAGGTGTAAGTAAAACAAAAAGATTCTGCAGTATGTAATTATATATTTTATTATTCTGTAGTCGTTGTTAAAGAGGAAAATTTTTAATATAAATATACATACCACTCGCATTATACTTAATTATAATATAATTGTTTTATTTTGTTAGTAGTAACTTTTATTGCTACTGAATATTTATAATATCCTGTTATTGAAATTGGAAATTGGCTTAATAATAATATGTATACTACATTTTATTATAATCAGTTATAATTATAAGGCTGAAAATTCTTCTTCATAAAAGATAATAAAAAATAATCTTGATATAGTAAAGTAACATTCCTTAGCAGATGTTTAAAAAAGCTTTTCGATTTTATTATCAGATTTTATATCCTTATATACACTCATAAACTAATAATGGTTATACCTACGATTCAAAAGGAATGTCTTCCAAAAAAAAAAAAATATTATGTCAATCATTTTGGTGTAACTAAAAAATTATAGATGGCAGTATTTATTCCCAGTTTAACTGGATTTGATTCCCTATACTCATTAGGGAGTCACTTTTATTTTAAATAATAAAAAAAGCTTATAGCTTTATTATACTTAAAAGATAAAATTTAAAAAAATATGCGTACCTCACACAAGTCGACACAGTGACCGAAGTTCCCCTGAGTAGATAGAATCCCCAGTATTCCTTGGTGTCATCCTCCAGAACCAAATGTCTAACCATAGAGAGCGGTTTCTTTTCTGGAGACAACTGTGGTGTGTTGGGGAGCAAGAAGGCATTGAAAGTAGTATTCACCTTCACCAACTGTCTCTGAAAACAAAAATGAAATAATAGAAAAATACCGATTAAGTTTACCTTCAATATGAAAGTAATTTATTTATGTGCCTCATTATTCTGTTACATTTCTGAGCAGAGATTTTATTCTTTTGTTTGCAAACCATGATGTATTTCCAACTAATTTTAGCCTCGTTTGTTATTTGACAAATACTTATTATACATCCTTTACTGGCAATTAAAAAAGTAGCGTCATGCAAAGATGTAAAATTATATTTAAAACGCATATACATAAGTGCACTTTAGGATTATTGTGATTTTCATAACAATTATGATAATAACCATGAGTCAGCAGTAAAAATAAACCACGTGCATAAAATCAAACAAACCAAATGCCCTTCAACGATATTTCCATATATCATTTGTTGCTCACGAAAGAGTTACAAAACCTTATCTATTGCAAAAATAATTAAAAAATGGATGAAGAAGAAGATAAATGCGAAAAGCTCCATTCTTGATTATGATTTTTCAAAAGTGTAATTGTAGAGCAGTAATAAACCATATCATCTTGAGTACACCATTAAAATGACTAAGGCATTTTCCTTTATTGGATATAATAACACTAATAACCATTACCCTGTTTGTATTTGGCTTAGCTTAACATATATATTAACGTCGGTTTTTTATCACTATTCAGTGATAAATGGCTGTAAACATCAATTATTTAATTGAAGTTAAATTTCACTACTGAATATGATTATAATCACGAAAAACATATTGTATTTTACTGCAGTGACACCTCTTGGAAATTGTTATTTCATAAGAAAAACTATTTCGTCACATCTGGTACAGATAAATGAACTGATAACTAAAAAATAGCTTCTTCAGAATTCATTTTAATTTATCTACTCGAGTTCAGTCTACCTTGTTATAAGAAAATATAATATGCTTTTTTAATGAAATGAAACCTCTAGGATATCTCCACCAAATACGCCACCAATATGAAATATAATCTTTTAATAAATCTAAATCACTAAAACAGATTTTGGTGCAAACTAATATATGGGTTAGTTACATCAAAAGGTTGGTAGATAAAAAACAGCAGTCTAAAGAGATTTGGGATTTTTAGGGGATATTTAGTATTTTGTCGTTAAATAATTTAATATGTTTCTAGATAATATAATACAAAAAAACTAGAATAGATTGTCGCATTTCAACTTCCGAGTTTTCAAAATTCACCCCACTTTCCATTCCGGACCAAAAAGGCAAAAAAAAAACGCTCAAAGTTAAAACCGCCGTAGCTGGGGTCAAACATGGCGTCCCAAAGGATGAGCGACGGGAAAATTGAAATTTTACCGATCTTTCCAAACGACACGAGAATTGTCAGCAAAGAATGATATAAATTTCTAAGAAGCCGAAAACCGAAGACATGGAATCCAGTTAGGTTTCAAAGTGCCGAACTAAACCAACTCCCGCAAGAGACACACCCTAAGATCTGCCGCGGCTGTGACCGAACGTCTACCCTGGGAATTTGCAGCTCTTTAAACAGAGATGGAATCCTGCCCAGTGCCTGCCGCACGATCAAAATATTTCAACAATACTGTATGCACATTTCTATAACTAATATACAGGTTGTCCGCGAAATTGTGAGAAATCTCTCGGGTGCAGGTAGAACATGAAAAAATAAGATGACAAATTCCTATAAAATTTTTTCGTACAGGCCCTTCCTACGGAGATATGTGTCCTTGAAGGACGCTCTGGAAATCGGTTTTTCTTGAATAACTTTTAAAGTACTTAATATAATTTAATAAAAATTTTATGTGATGAACACTAGTAAGGACCTCGTAAAATAGTATCTTTGAAACATATTTAGCTTTTTTAGTTCACCAGGGGCGGGCTAAGCTTTACAAATTAATGCCTAAATATAACCCCCTGTAGGATAAAAACTTTAAAATATTAAATCTGGGTAGCTTCAACCTGAGACTAAAAAAAAAGGTACTCTTGTTTATTGTCGATAAAATGAAAAGTTTCATGTTTCATTTTTAATAAAAAGGACCACGATTTCTATTTTTTTTTTCTCGACAACAAAGTGACATCGCTGACATATTGATCCTTTACTTCATTATTAATTTACCGATTTTTGGATTTCGTGGTGAATTTAATTGTGAATTAATTCGAAATATGGAATACACGTTTATTGAGTATGCAGGTATGCATTTCATGTATGGTCTTGCGTCTTGCAATGCTTTAGAAGCAAGAAGGTTATATCACGACAGATTTCCTAATCGTGCTCTGCCAATCCAGAGGATATTTCAGCGAGTTGACCATCGTCTAAGGGAGAATGGTGAGCGATTCCAGTTAATAAGGTAATACATATTATTGATTATTTCTTGAAAATCTAAAAGCATATAAAAAGAGCGTGGCCAATCCAAGGAAGTAATCGAGGTCCGCAACTAGTTGGACAGCCCGACCTTTTATTTGCACGATAGCCCTAACTATCTCGCCAATGGAAAAGCCAATCTTGCTGTTCCACGACAAGATGAACACAAAGATTACATAAATATATATAAAATAAATAAAAAATATGGTATAAAAATTTTGCAAATACGCTGGGAAAAACGTTCATATCAATCATCATCAATAGGGTTTATCAACATTTTAAAGAAAGAAATTACTCAATTAACACAGTTACAGTGCCTGATTTAATAGTGTCTATTTTTTTATTAATTATTTTTCTACCTTCAGTATGAAATTTTTAGTAGGCAAACATTCGAGGGTGGTCTGAAAAGTTTCCGACCTAACAAAGATACAAGACATTTTTTCAGATTTTTTTTTTTATTTTTCGACATAGTCTCCTTGTAACTCTACACACTTCTCCCAGCGATGCTCCCATCTCTGTAACCCGTCCAAATAGTACTTGGCGTTTTTCTCTGCAAAATAATTGTTCACGAAGGTGATTGCCTCTTCATTTGACGAAAATCTCTGTCCTCCGAGCGCAATTTTTAGATGAGGGAACAAAAAGAAGTCGCTTGGGGCTAGATCTGG
Organism: Anoplophora glabripennis; assembly: GCF_000390285.2. Lineage (NCBI taxonomy): Eukaryota > Metazoa > Arthropoda > Insecta > Coleoptera > Cerambycidae > Anoplophora > Anoplophora glabripennis. Next base: position 1,083,438 of record NW_019416237.1, read on the forward strand.
TGAGTAAGGCGCATGGTCAAGTAGTTCAAACCGTAATTCGTGGATTTTCGCCATGGCAACCGCTGAGGTGTGAGACGGTGCGTTGTTTTGGTGAAACAGGATTTTCTTTTTCTGCAAATGTGGCCGTTTTTCCGCAAGTTCTGCCTTCAGCTTGTCAAGTAATGATGCGTAGTATGCTCCTGTAATGGTTTTTCCTTTTTGAAGATAATCGATTAAAATAACTCCAT
>NW_019416237.1:1084404-1117325 GCF_000390285.2 Anoplophora glabripennis
ATAAGATAACACTCTATTATTATTATTATTATTATTATTATTATTATTATTATATTTTTATTTTTGCTAATGATAAAATAATCAAATAAAGAGAAAAAAATTGATAAATTGCTTAACGAGCGACTATAAAAATATTCTTGATAAAAGATAACTTCAATTTTATTTATTATGTGTGCCGATTGATTTCAAGTTTATTTATCACAAAAATTTGCAGCTTTTGGAGCTTATATGGATCCGAAAAGGAATTTTGATTTCGAATTATTATTAAGAAGGAACTAAATATTGTTTATAAAAAAATCTCGCCACTTTTATTAAATATATCAGCTTGGCAGTGCTTTAAATGTAGGTACCTACTTTAGATCTTTTCTTAGTTAACACCAACACCATATGCTTGATGTGCTAACATATTTAGGAAACTTACCTGGCACCAAGTGGTGGAAACCTTGCTGTCTAACATTCTCATATCTGACATGGCAAGAGGGTAAAGTTGATGACCGTAGACCCGATACCTCATATACAGGGGAAGGCCCAATAGCAATGCCGGGGTAAATATGCCAAGGATACATAGTCGAATGACTCGAAAGGGACCTTTTAAAGTCCTGGGTTTTTTTATGTAGTTGCCCTGACCCTGCAATGGAAACTCTGAAACAAGAAAACCATTATGAAGCTCACCTTCAATATATTTTTTTTTTCAAGATTTGCTGTTGTACGGGATGTAACACAACGATGTGTCAAAAGCAGCATTGCTTGAATTGATTGAAAATATACAGGGTGTCTGGGAAGGTCATGTCAAAAATGAAGGGATATACATGGGAGGTCAAAATAGTTGTGGTACTTCATAAAAAAAATCCTATCAGGCTTCGTTATGGAGTTATTCGCCTTCAAAGAAAGAAGTTTGAGAAACAAATTCCAATTGTAACTTCGAAGTCGATACCATGACAACAATGAAATTTGGGCAATTAAAGTAACTCATTTCCAAGTTTAAACTGATAGTTAATATGCCTGGATTATACAGGAGCAGACGAAATTATCCATTTAAATTTATACATATTTAACAGCGTTGCCAAATTTGGCATTTTTCTTTCATAGTCTATTCCTCTCTCACTTTGCTAAAAAAAGGTATACCATATATCGGTCGATATCTGGTACCGATTATTGAGAAAATCGAATTTTATTAACAGCATAATTTATTGTATCAAAAGTGCGATATTAACATTTTTGTAAAAATCTGGTTTCTTCGGAAATTGGGATGATTGTCAACAAGTATGTATGAATTAGCAGTTTAGATTTTTGTAATAAATCATTTTGACATCATTTGTTGATTCGATATTATGGAGGATTTTAGCTATACTATGAACTATATATGAACTTGCAGAATGTTCTGAAGCTGTTCGAATTTACCCCAACCGCTTTCCAAATAGAATTCGCATATTTGAAGTGACGAAAACTCCCATGCTATTATTGAGACAAAACACCAACAAAAATTTATCATTAATGGGAATAATTGGAAGTAGTTAGTTAGTGGGACCATATATCATTGATGCACTTTATATGGGGGTAAATACCTATATTTACTGCCTTAACCCATTACTGGCAAATAAGCCCTTACTGCCCTGCTGAAATGGGGTGGTGCACCATCTTGCATATATTATTTCAAAATATTAAGGTGTTCTTGCAGTAAATATAGTTATTTTAAAGTGTCATTTACAGTGAAATTTTTGTGAATTATTAAGTTTTGAAAATGTTCCAAAGTAAATTTAATATTAACTTGAAAATTATTATAATTAAACTATTATTTTTAGCTCATTCAATTCAACCTAATTACTATTTCAACACATTAGTATATCATAGGCATATCTGTACCAATACCAAATTCTATTTTTATGAATATTTACATTCGAAAAAAAAAATCTATTCCAAATACTCAAATACCATATTCTAGAGTAAAGGTGCTAATGGATTACCCATTCCAAGACCGTCAGTTTGTTTATAATACAAATTTAAGTATGCCGAAAATACGATTTGCAAGATCATGTAATAAATTAGAAATACTCATATTGTTGACTAAAGGTTAAGGTATTAAAAAACGTAATTTTAACGTTCGTGTTCTCACTGAGTAGGTAACGATATCCCAAAAATTGGTACCTCCACACCGACTTAGGAAATCGTGTAATACTTTAATCGCGCTATTTTGTGTTGTGCTGAACAAATATTCAAATTTATTTTGAATAGACCAATAGAATATTTATTCTTGTGTCAAAATATTTGGGAGAACTGGAATGGTATGGTTGTTACTAGAATTCCAGATAATTATTTTTCCAAACGCAAATTTCTGTTTAATAATACATATAAGCATTAGTAAATATATCTAGTAAGAGTTTACTTTTTCCGACCTATTCTTCGAGTCCGTATTGGAAAATTCACTCCAGTTTCCAATTCAGTTCATGAAACCTTCCAAAACCCATTCACGGGGCACAAATACCACCAAAAGTATGTAATCATACGTAAGGGATCACATACGACCCACTATGCACATCGGAAGGTGCAGAGCGAGAAACTAAAATTTCACCTATGTTTTGAAATTTTCCCAAAATTTCCCTACGATGTGAAGGCTCGATTGCTGCCAAGCAGTAGTAGACGATGCTGGGAAAGTACACTACCGCCCGCTGATATAAGTACCGCCGACAGCGAACAAGCACACGAAAATTTGTCAACTCAATTCCGAATTTTTGGAAAATAAAACATTTCCATGATTTACTAAACTTAGTTACAGGTCGATAACCCTTCCGAAATGGCCACCATTCCAAGATGGATGTTTTTCGAGGAGGTAAAATTTCAGAATTCAATGCAAAGACCACTGCGGGTCCACCTAGACCTAGAGGGTGTTCATACGTCAAACCACTCGTGGGGGCTTATTTACCAGAAACCATCAGTACACTAATACACACCATTTTCTGCCCAAGTGCATTTAACGCTATGATCAGTAATTTGATTAGCACGTCCATATATAAAATGTATGTCTGTCATTTCTGCATTGGCGTACAATGGTATCTGTTATTAAATAACTTTGTAACAAAAGCAAACAATAAAGACCAAAGTAGATCTAACCTTTAACCTGTTTATTTATTTGTTTACGGCGACTAGCCGACGAAAACCCCGAGCTTTATTAATAATGAATCATTTTTACTTATGAAAACAAAGACAAAATAATTTTATAGGAACACACTACAAAAATTATCTCGTAAAATTTAAATATTCTATATTTCTTTTCCGAAGATATTAATAATAATCATTTATTGAGACAAAAAGTCAAATTTTGTTTTATAAGAAGTGTCATCAAGTTTTCTGGTCTTCTGATCATACTGTCAAGAATGGTTTTAAAATCACATTTTGCACTTTTCTCGAAAACGCTGCGTCCTATGGAAAAAAGATAATAGTTTTTTCTTAATTTACCTCGCTCTCTCCGAAAATGTTATTGTACCTATATCTCCACCTTTGAATTAGCTCATTTATCATCGCCAAATCGTCCAATAGATACCATATCGCCCTGTATGAAATTTAAATTGGTGTAGATATTAAACCCATAAATTTAAGAAAATATGCTGCCATTTTCCGACTTCTCGCCTCCTCTATGATATTTTGTAATTAATTGAACAATTGAGTTCTACTGTTAAGTCAACAAACGCGAAAAACGACAGCCTTTGTTTCGTCTATCTCTTACAACTTATTTTGGTGAACCTGATTGGAAGATATAAATAAAAACAGATATTTTTCACGAAAACTAGTACCCTTTATTTCAAAACTGAATCGTTTTCAGACGTAGGTTACATATGTTCGTAAGAATTCATTTTTATTTTTTTGGAGTACACTTTGCCTTTAATTTGTTTATTTTGTTTTTTATACACTTTTTACATACACCCTGTATCAATATGTTCAGTGTTTTCTCGGTGCGTACATGTTGAACCAAATTACGACAAGCAATCGTGTATACTTATATAATTAATTAGTTGAGTCAGAATGTTCTATTTCCCTTGTCGAACACCTTCCAGCACATTCCAGGAGAATTCTTGCTAGCGAGGAAACATTTAAAATGAACACGGCTTGTTGAAATGAACGGAAAGCCCTCAATCGGTAGTGTTAAGTACAAAAGGAAGCATCTAAATATATCCGATTAAATTGAATATAATTTGGTAATTATGTACACAGTTTGAATTGTCCTCGAATTGATTCAAGTGGGCATTGTAGGTTGTGAAGGTTGTCGTCATGGGTTGAAGTATGAAAAACACTTCACCAGTGTATGCATAAAACGCAGAACGCTTAAATTTAAAAATCTAATTCTCGCTGTTCCCAGCTATGAGCGAAACAATCTTTTTGTTGCTGCTATTTCCACCAGAACCCGTTTTCCAAAATTCCTGCAATCTGCTTAAACTAATTAAATTCGGCACTACAGGCGCTGGCACCTACAGCAACTGGTGCAATTAAGGTAGATATATCCGCAACTAGAGCAACAAGAGCGAGGTAGTTCGAGCACAACGAAATGGTACTATTTTCACCAGAACTATCTTTTTCGAAATTTGTAACAGCTGCAGGGCCGTCTTTACGCAAAGGCCTAATAGGACCGGGCCTAAGGCCCCGACATTAGAATCAATCGCAAAAAAAAAATATTTACTCCAATATATTGCCGATGAAATCTTTCAACAAAAGACCTTAAGTCCTCGAACCTTTCACAACAATATTGAATAACAAATCGTATAAGCTTTAAAAACCCCATAGTAATAACAATAAATTAATTAATTACATTAATCATTTAATCTAATAATATTTATTATACAATATAGAAATGTAACATTACAATTAATTCAATTGGATATCTCCACTAATGATACAGTTAGAGCAACGCGGTTTGAATAAAATAGTACAGCTATTCCAGTACAGTGCAAAACTGCTGTTGTTTTTGTCAGATATCCCCTTTTCCATATTCATAGGAACTGCTTAAATTAATTATTATGATTTTTTTATAAAAAAATGTGTTTACCACATAAATAAAATAAATCAAAAATAAAAAAATCTTATAATAAAATAAAAAACACATTAGGTACGATATTTCAGAAAATGTGATGTTTTTTTATTTCAACATCCTGTATCTCGAAAATGAAGCGTTGCGCATATTAAACATTTTGTCCCATCACCTGCTAAAGTTCTCCAATTAAATCCTGAACCCTGAACCACCATGTAAAAATTGATATCAAATAAATGAATGAATTGAATTATAATGCATTTAATCGTCATTTAATCCTTTAACTATAGTCTAATCTATAGAATTGATATACAATATTCACTATCGTTATATATTTCTTCTTAGGGGACCATGTGATAAAAAAGGTTTCCTTTCCAATGACAGCTTGTAAAAAAATTTTTTTCTTTTTTCTGTCACGTGGTCCCGGTCTATTACTGTTTCAAAATTTGAAGTGTTATCGACACATAACCTTCTTAGACAAACTGTCAGTCGTTTTAATCAACCCAAATTAACTCGATGAACATAGTTATTTTTTATTCAATGGATCTAAGATATAGATATGGTACATATATTGCGTAAATATTTACTTAGGGATTAAACAATATCAATTAAAAATAATTGTGCAGATTAGAAAGAGCCGAGTTCATCATTGATATCGAGCCTGAAATTTTTTTTACTGTTACACTCTCAATTTTACTTTGATAGCATCTCAAATACAATAAAAACAACATTTTGAAGGAAAATTTGAACTACCTATGAGTTATTTTTAGTTACTTCAGACATTCGTTTGAATACTGGTTTTAATTAGAATAGGTACATACATGAATGGAACGTCACGTTATTTTGTATTTGTCCTTAGCATCAGTCTAGAACATTAATGTCCAAAAACATTTAATACAACGCTTCAAATAATTCCAAATCTTAATGTCTGAGACATTATTTTTGTTTCAAATCAATATACAGGGTGATTCACAAATGATAACCAAAAACGAAACCTCGTATTCTTTGGTGAATTTTAAGGACGCTTCGTTAAAAAGATACAGGGTGTTAACTTCAAAAAATATTTTTAATTTTTTTAAATCATTTAAAAACTAGTAAGTCAAATAATTTGAAATTGGGCACATCTATTTATGTAAACATTGTCCAAAATCTGAGAGCTTTTCCTCAAATTATGATGTTCCAGTGGCGGAGATACAGAGTATAATGTTTTATTGTAACGTGTGATGGTGAAATTTTAAATAACTATATAGGTGGATTTCACAGGGTCTAACGACACTTAGAGTATACGATAATTCAATGAACATCGAAATCTAAATAAAAAATTTAGATAAAGGAACGAAACAATACAGTATTGGGGGTCACGAAGGCCAGCAAAAAATTGTAATAAAATGTCCAGGGTTGTATTTTAAAAAAGAAAGAAGTTGATGATGGTCCTGGAGAGACGTAACGTTACATATAAAAATTATGCCATTAGATAGAGGGCAAAAAGTTGTCAAGTGAAATTACTCTTTTTTTTCAATATTACCTGAAACAGGGCTGAAATGAAACAAAATCGGATTTCCAAAATGTTGGTCCCCTGATTATGCAAATTTGTCCCCATTTAAGCTACATTTAAGCGAATTTGTAACAGCCTGTATAGTGATCTCCGCGAGACGGACGAAATATATTTCTCAAATAACAATGTACATTTAAATATCGCTATGATTTTTTACAAACGCATGGCTTAAATAATCTTCCACCCCGTACAAATAAAGCTTTAGAATTTATCGTTAATGTGTGGCTGCCAAAAAAAAATATGTGCCTTGTTAAGCTTTTAAACCTAAAAGACCGACAGATTTTTAATTCACCCTTACTTTTTTTAAATAAAAATGTCAGTAATACAATTCAAATTAAATTAATATCAATTTCAGAAATATTAACAGCGGAATATTGTAACAACGTAATGTACCAATAATAGCAATGATACCTTATCAGAATATGGGGGTAACAAAGTTTTATTCATTTATTAATGCATTATAAAGTTATAGTGATTTAGGTATTAAATTAGCGGAATTTTTATTAGTCAAATCGTATTATTGAGGGTAACTGACATTAGTGACATGCAAATAAGATTTTGCAATTCCTAAGAGCAATGTGGTTAAATAAAAACTTATGCGGTTTCTCAACACTATTGCCTTTTCAAATCAATCGTCAAAGTTTATTTAATATGAAATAAATTAATAATTTTTTCATTCAATCCCAAATACATCCAATATGCTGAATAGAATAAAATTAGAATCAGGAAATCATAGGAAACATAAAAATTTCACAGGGCTCATAAATTCTTTAGAAAAGTAGGTATTCTATATTAGAAATTGTAGTAATTGGTGTATAAATAATTAGGTGGTCTAAATAGAGAACCCAAAAAAATATGATACGTGTACCAAATAAGACGTCTCTAGCTAAAACAGTTTTAGTAATTTTAAAAAATGTTTATCGGACCGCATGTTTTGTGGTCACAACTTTTGTAGAACACCCTATAAGCAATAAAAGATATTAAATGCTTTAATTTCTATTTTTCTTACCGCATTGAATTGGCTTTCTAAATAATAAATACAGTTTCACACAATTACTTATTTGTTATTGCGATAGCGACTATCGTTATTTTCCCTTATTATTTGAGTGTTATATCAAACATTTATTTATATTGTTTTATGATATTAAATTTAAAAACTGTATACCTGTATTATAATATACTACATATTGATATTGATGATTTTTAATAAGAATCACCTGATTATAACATCGATAAATGCTATTTTATTTACAATATTAAATATCAAAGTTTGTAGTGAATTTGTTAAAAGCCGCCAAACAAAAATTGGAACAAGTGTTTGAAAAAACAAGCACGGTGTTGAGAATATCAACTACCTATGTAGTTTTAAAAGTAATAAATATATTTAGTTTATAAACAAATATTTCTATATATGAATGATTCATATCATTCACAGAGTGATATTATTTAATCGGTGTCTAAATTTTAACAGAACAAATTTAAAATTGTACACAAAAGTTAATTGTATTACTTAAATATGTATTGTTCCCGTGTTTAAACGGTATTATTCTTTCATTTCGAATCTCATTTTAAATAAAAACATCCTATACATTATACATATTCCCTTTTTGTTAAACATGCATTGCCCTAAGTACCAACGCTTAAATTTTAAACTGTAATTAATTTAATTATCAATTCTATGTGTTCCACATGTTTTCAATGCTTCTTTGGAGAAAGCAAATCTATTTTAAACTTTCTAGTAAACTTTTGTATACTCCAAGGTAGCAATTATGAAAATTAGTTTACAGTTAATTTAAGCCCACTGATTATTAAAATTCTTCATTATTCCGGGTTTTCTTAGAAAACGAATGATGTTTTAATATATTGATAGTATCTCATTGACATTATTGACAATGAATAGTAAATACAAATAGGTACATACTGTTTCTAAAAATATTTATTTGACTTAAATTATTTTAGGCCAGTTATTGCACCAATACCTACTACTTGTACTTCTTTATAACTAAAAAATCTTTTCTGAAAATTAATTTGCAGTTTAAACATACTTAGGTAGGTACTTAACTTAAAATTTAAATAATAATAGTACAAATGAACCTTAGTGTTATAAAAGCACATTCAATTAATAAATGTTCTAATACAAAAACTGGAATCTAACTCTCATAAAAATTTGTGCGCGTGCGGATAAAAAAAATTTATTTATTTTTATTTTGGTTAGCATTTCCCGGGTAAATAACCTAGACAGAATTTTTTAAACGTGGATAAATTATTAGTCCACAGCTCCACATTATATTTAATTCAAGAACGAGATAATGGATATAATAATAGGCTCGAAACAAACCTGTGTCTCTGAAATACATGCACGACAAGTCTGTTAAGGTTGCACATTGTAAAAATTCAGTGCCACAAAAATTCAAACAAAGGGATTAATTAGATGCGAGTTACAAGCTCACCTTCGATCGATTCCGTAATTCTGTCAATCATCTTCACTTGAACTTATCTGCCAATACACTCAGAAAATTATTTCAATGTTAAAATTGAACTGTCTACACAACATCTAAGTACGCAAATATTAAGAAAATCTTATCGTCAGTTGTAAACTATTTGTTATTATCTCGCTAAGACGAGATTCGTAAATATGCTCCGTTTCAGTCCCAATTTTATTGTCTGCGGCTCTCAAAATAGAAAATATAAAGCACGACTATCAAGATTATTCAATATTTGTATATGTTGTTCCTAGCTTCATTAACATTTTATTTCTAGCTAATGTAAATAACCAATTAAATGATAACCGTGAGAGGATAAAAAGTACATTTCTATCGATTTCAGATTGTTAAAGTAATCATAACCTTTGAATATAGCTGAATCGTTGTATTTTCTGTATCAGTAAATAAGTATAATAAAACAAATAAGTATTTATTTAATTTTTGTAAGAAATTTCCTATTACATATTAACTTCTACATTGAATATACAGAGTGGATGTTATTTTAATTAATATTGTTATTTGATTCATTGTTAAATAGGTATTAGGATATAAATTTAAAAATTCCAGTTCATTTCTTGAGAAAGAAATAAAATTATAAATTGTCACATAAATCGACGAATAGAATAAAGTAAAAATTAGAATAGAATAGACTAAAAATTACAATTAATTTTTTAATTTTTAATTCTTAGCATTCAAAAAGTGATAATTTAACGATACTCTTAAAAAGTTGATTGTGTGCTCTACAATACACATCAATACAGCTGTAAGTTTGGCTTTTTGCACAACTATGGTTAATTTGTATTAAACAGTAATTAAGTATATATTTAAAATCACAATAAAACATCTCTTCAAATCTCCAAATAACTATAAAAATATGTATTATTCGATTTTTAAACAATAGTGTTTACGCTAATATTTGTGTAACATAATGAACGCACTCGCAGACCGAAATCCTTTATCACTGAACGTGATCATATTGTTTTCTGTAAATTTTTGTAAATCTTTTCCTAACCTATAATTTATTTTAGATTAAATAATTTATTGTAAAGAAAACAAGAAATACCATAAGAAACGAGCACAAAATAAAATACTATGAGTAATGTTTATATATTGGAGCCCCAGACCTCCGGAAAGGTAAGAGAAAAAAAAATAAAAAGAAATTAATAACAAATACATTGTAGGTTTTACTGAAAACAACAGTGGGAGATATTGACATAGAACTCTGGGCAAAAGAAACACCAAAAACATGTAGAAATTTCATACAGCTCTGTTTAGAAGGTTATTATAACGATACGATTTTTCACAGAGTGGTAAAAGGTTTTATTGTGCAAGGAGGAGATCCAAATGGGGATGGTACAGGAGGCGAATCTATTTATGGAGAACCATTTAAAGATGAATTTCATCAACGACTTCGGTTCTCCAGGAGGGGTTTGCTGGCTATGGCAAATTCAGATAAGGATGATAATGGATCTCAATTTTTTTTTACTCTTGGCCCTACACCCGAGTTGCAAAATAAACACTCTTTATTTGGAAAAGTTACTGGAGACACTTTATTCAATATGCTTAAACTTGAAGATGGGCTAATTGAGGATGAAAGACCAGTTTATCCACATAAAATTTTAAAAACTGAGGTTTTACATAACCCTTTTTCTGATATAGAACCCCGCGTAAAAGATATAGAAGTCAAGGAGAAGAAAAAAAAAGAGAAAAAGGCTGGTGTAAAGTATGTATTTATCAAATAAAATTATAAGAAATCCAAATACGGTTAATTTTTAAGGAATTTCAAGTTGCTTTCTTTTGGTGAGGAAGCCGAAGAAGATGAAGAAGAATCAACAAGAGAAAATGAAAAATATATAAAAAAAGGAAAATCAACTCACGATGTCTTAGGTAATTTTTTTCGAACATGTCAATTGTCATGTTTCTTATACTTCCACATAAATTATCCTTTTCTTTTTTTTGTATAGATGATCCAAAATTAAGTTCACAAACTGAAATTCCTTCTTCGGACAAAGAAGATGAAGAAACGGAAAATCCTGAAGAACAACTAGAAAATATTAGAAAAAAATTGAAAACTACTCATAAGAAACATAACGTTTCATCTGTACCCGTATCTAGTAAAGACGATGACGAAGATCTTGAATACTACTTACATAAAGATAGGGACTTGGAACGGAAAAAGAAAATGTAAGTAAAGTAAATATAGTGTTTGTTATTTGTTAGTAGTTAGTATTGGATAGAAATTATCTAATTACTTACATAATGAAAATTATATCAAACAATATATAAGTTACGTGTTTAATATTTTTAGGGAAGAGATTAAACAGGAAATACAGAGCCTTAAAAAAGACTACCACAAGAATAAACTAAAAAAAGAAGAAATCAAAACACAGGAAGTCAAAGAAGAGGAAGTCAAAAGTGAAACATTCAAAGCTTACAAAGAGGAGTATGATAAATATAAAAACAAAAAAGAGCAGTTACCCAAAAAAGGATCAGGCAGAGAAAAATTTACTTTGGATTTATTAGAGAAGTTCAAAAAAAAGTTGCACTCTGCTAAAGAAAAAGAACCTGAAGAAAGGGAAGAAGAAAAAAAGGATGATGATATCGATAATGAAGAAACATGGTGATACTTAATAAATATGAAAACTTCTTTTTTTTATCTAGAGCACTATCATTTTAGGTTGTCTCACAAACTGAAGTTCCAGGATGACAATCCAACTTTGGCAAAGGACGCAAATACAAAAGATGATGACTGGTTTGAAATTTACGATCCCAGAAATCCTTTAAATAAAAGGAGACGTGGAGAAAACACAGCAAAATCAAAAAAATGAAAATTTATATCTGTATATAGCAAGGTGTAAATAAAAATTTCTGTTTTTCAAATTTGTATAATCGTAAAGGTTGTATGTTGTGTAGGTGGGTCTTTTCTGTAAAAAAAAAAGCTTATTAAAATTAACCTTGCATCTAAAGTAATTTATTATATCTGTAACCGCAGCTGTGAAAGAGCATGTTAGATGTATTTGTATGAATATCCTGAAAATATAGATCGGTATTTGTTTGAATTTTGAGCACTCGAAAAGCCTAGAAATTACTATGGACACGGGAATAAAACTATAATAATTTTTTATTTTAATACGTGGTGGTAATAGTTTAAATAACTAGATGGATTTCACAGGGCCTAACGACACTTAGAGTGTACGATAATACAATAAACAAAGAAATCTAAAAAAATTTAGATAAATTTGAAACAAATGCACTGAAGATGAATTTTTCAAGACAAAACATCTGAATCTGGTTCGGGCCGAGCCAGTACAGTATGAGGGTCATGAAGGCTTGCAAAAAATGTAATAAAATTTCAAGGGTCGTATTTAAAAAAACGAAGTTGATGATGGTCCTGAAGAGGAAACATTACATATAAAAATTGATTATGCTATTCGATAGAGGGCAAAAAGTGGTCATGAGAAAGTGTTCTTCTTTTTTCAGCATCACCTCAAACAAGGCTGAATTGAAACAAAAGCTGATTTCCAAAATTTCGTTTTTTTTTCAAATATTTCGAAAACTAATCATATTAGCCTTGATTTTTTATAGGCATAATGTTGGTTCCCTGATTATGCAACTTTGCCCCCATATAAGCTAGTTTGTATCTCTTACTGTTTTCGAGATCTCGGTAGTGGGAAGTGAATTTGTAACGGCCTGTAGAGAATTACAGACCAGTGTCGATTCCATCATGTTTCTCTAAAATATTCGAATACTGCTTTGAAGACAGACTCTTGAAATTCATCATTAAGTATGAGATTTTGACAGAGACAGCATGGATTTCATGTGGGTAAATCAACTGACATAGCTTTATTTTTACTATATGGGAGGCTTGTCGAGTATGTGGAGGCAGGATAGAGAGCCCTGTTGGGATATTTTGCGATCTCACCAGGGCTTTCGACTGTGTTGACCACAATAAGTTGTTAAAACTGTTTCACTATTGTGTAAGAGGAGTAATGGATGACCGGGCGTCTTCATATTTAAAGATTTCAATACGGTAGTTTGACTAGTTCCCACTTGGGTTCTACCAAGAGTAAATTCGGAATATAGAGAAATATGCACAGGGGTACCACAGGTTTTAATATTGGGGCCAATTCTATTGATCTTTCGCATTATGTTAATGATGGCGGCCTTGTTATGTATTCTGATAACACTTCATTACTTATATCAGAAAAAACGCATGAGGCATCGGAGAAAAAATGTAACTCCAGGAAGTAGGTAATTAGTTTGGTGCTCATTATTTATATTTTAATGCTATTAAAACATCAATTATCAGATTTCATAACTATCAGAAAAAGTGCTCTAAAATAATTTTAAAGTGCAAAATACCTCTTTGTCAGACACAGACAATGCGATAACTTTTCTAGGCTTTAGATTAGATGAGTGCTTGAATTGGAAAGAACATTGTAGTAAACTAATATCAGAATTAAATTGTTTGTGCTGTTTAGACGCTTAAACCCAAGTCTTGGTAAGGATCAACTATCAATTTATATTACGCCCAAGTGATATTCCGGTTTAGGTAAGGTGTGTGTTTCTATGGCAATTCTGTTTTGGCACCAGATGTATTTATTGCTCAAAAAAAGATATTACAATGTATAGCGTGTCCCGAGGTATCATATGTCTAGGGGCTTATTTAAGAAACGAAGACTTCACATCACGGCGGCTCTCTTTGCCATGTCATCCTCGTTGAGATGCAAAAACAAAATAAAAACTCTTTAAAAGTGGAACAAGAGATGACACGAGAAAAATAAAATAAATTCATAAAAGACACAACTACAACTTGATTTATGTAAATCTTTAGCCAGTGCTCCGGTAGTACTTTTCGGCAGAAAGAACTTATTTTTCCTTGTACTCTATAAGATAAAAAGTGAAATTTCAATAAAAATCCTGTCTTAGCTATAGTAGGATCATATCGATGCAAAGTAATAAATCATTGCCTGTCAAGGAATCCAGTGCAATACACTTTTAAGGGTTTTAGAAATTGAATAATTTATACATTATGAAGGGATCAGTTAGCGTATGCCACCCTTGTTCCTACAAAAATTCCTTTATTATATCTATAAACTATCTATTTTAAATGTAACTTATTATAAATCCAATATCAATTTTAAATTCCACATATGTACTACATTTTACCTCTATACATGCCCCTGTTGTTTACTTGTTTTTTGGAGGCGCTCTCTGATTTACGACCAAGTTCGCTAGGTTAGTATTTGACGTATAACCGACCACTTCGTACACTCGCTGCACCTGGGCTACTACAGCTACTACCAGAACACAGTGCGTATGCAGCGGTGTTTCAGATTTTACGTTCAATTTCATTTTAAATTTGAAATGACCTCCTAAAAATGATACGACTTTCCTTTGATAAAATACCGACAACTTTTTGCTCTACTTTGCATCGAATACGATCCTACTGTGTCACTAAAACAGGGTTCACAGTTCAAAAGTAATAAAAAATTCCCCGACTTCTAGGTTTTCCCCGACTTATAAAAAAAAATCCAGGTCACTGTAATTTATTTTTACATACTAATTGGTATTTATGCATTAAATTTTTTCTCGACTGAACTCCATAATGTTTTTTAATCCCCCAACAACCTCTTATAAAGGTTTCAAAACCACAAATAGTTTTCTCTTTCAAGAACCCAGGACCAGCTTTCACAAAATTTCCAGTTGCAAACATCAAATTCCCCTACTTTCATGAATATTTTTGTCAAAATATATTTACAATATTTAATTTTTAAAACAGTGGGGTCTGAAAAACAGTAAATTTCTTTTAAATTTTATAATTTTTATTTTTTATATAAAATTTTATTATGAAAATAGTAAACAAAATACTTGGTAAAAAACTTAATTTAACATAAATTCAAAAACTACAAACTATTAATAACTCAGTTTTCGTCCATTTTAAGACTGTTCTAATAAATTCTCTGATTTATCAATATTTAAATCCTCCATCTCTGGAATCGCATTAACTTCATTACATTCTCCCAAACTGGTATCTTTCTCCTCTGACACTTTCGTATCTATATCATCGCCTATAAGTTCCTTACTTCCAAGTTCATTATCTTGCTTAACTTCCACATGAGTATCACTTAATTCATCCAACGCATTTTCCATTTCGATGTTTATTTGACTGTTTTCTAAATTTGGTTTAACTTCGCTCTCATCCAAAAGGGGGTTTTCTTCTAAATCCAAATTATGCGAGATCTGCTCTTGCTCATATCCGCATGTTATCTGACTACTATCCATTTTAATTTCTTCATCATTTGATTTTGAAATGTTAGATAAATCGTCCACTATATTCATGGGTTCAGCCATCCCATTGAATAACATTTCAGGTGGAAGAGGGGAATTTCTTGCTTGATCTTGACTGTCCGTTACCATGCTCTGGGTTTCTTCGAATAACATGGAAGGTACCGTTTCCATTTTAGGAATTTCTTGGGATAAACTATAATCTATCAGTTCGGTCTTGACACTTTCATTAAAAAGAGGAAAATGTGATACGGCTTCGGCAGAGTCATCAGGATCCGATTCAGAGTCTTTCTACAAATAAAATATTAAAATCAAGCATTTGAAAATTTCAACTGCTATATTACTTTTTGTTCACAGTCACGGTCTTGAACGAATTCAGGATGAGTTTAAAGGCCATGAAGGACAGGCAGTTTGAATTTAAAAGTCTAAAATTCGAACTGTCCTTGTGCTTCATGTGTAAACTCATCCTGAACTAGTCCACGATGAAGCATGTATTTATTGCACTTACTCTAGGTTGATTATACGACCGTAAAGGTGGTATATCCATGTGTAAACGACACATTGAATCATCAAAAATGGCTTCGATTGGAGTATTACATTCCACATCACCATTAATTTTACCGCAAGCTTTAAACAACACCTGATTTGGATCCTGCAACAATGTGAAATTTCTATCAGAATATGTTTACAGCAAACAATGATATATTTATATTTCACATAAAAATGAACACATTGATTAAAACATTGAAAATGTTTTTTTCACAAGTGGCTAATCTAATTTTGTTATCTTCTTGCATTTTAGGTCAGAGGTTGTGATAGTCGATTTACACCTTTCAATGCAAATGCTAATATTTGAGTACAATGGCTTTTCGGGTTATGCAAAGACCTGGTTACCACCAGTTACAGACTTCGCACTTTCTTAGCCTCGGCTAGAAATTTTCGACCTGCTCTTTTTGTTCTTAGGAGGACCCACTGTCAGAAGCCCTAGCCCCGCAATGATGTTCATTTTGGTTCTTGTTAGTTCTAAAGCCGCTACGGACGGAACTCAGACAATAATTCCTCTGAGATTTTCCACTGGTTGCACCCAATGCTTTCAAATATTTTGCAATTCTTCACTGTCAGGATCTTCAGTGGTGACTCTTCAAAAGTCTCATCAGAGTCCTCAGCTTGATGGCTTTAGATCCAACAACAAGAATCAAAGTGAACATCAGGGCATCTAGGCTTTCTAATAGCAGGTTCCCCCCTACAGAGCCTGACCCGAGAACGGCAAGGCATGTCAAAGATTCCTAACTTAGACTAAGAACGTCAGAGTGCTCCAGTTGAGACAGTAAATATCTACTTGTATCAAACTGTACTCTTTTTCTGAACAATTTGTTTTCGATTGACGTTATTTTCTCTATTGTTAATAATTTGAGTACACAGTTAAAGATTTAGAATATTAACATAACAGTGATAACAATGATAAAAAATTAATGTCAAGAGGGAACAAAATCCATGACGAAGGCAAAGAAAATCAATTGATACTATTAATAAGAGCTTTACTTATAGACAATGTTTTCCTGATCAGTATCGTTCCATATTTCCCTGAGCATGTCTTCATTGTCATAACAGAAGGCAAATAAGGGCTTAGGGCTGAATTATCTACCCATATTGTCACTTTTTTACTGTTACGTCTTAAGTTTTTAAATATTTGCAATAAACTGGTATTTTAATTTAATTTTATATCTCAATTAATGTTAATTAATGAGAAATGATTAAGAAAAATGAGATTGGAGTTTGATTCAAACACACATTTACTATTTTAGCTAGCACACCGTACAGAATGTTCCAAATTCTAAGGAAAAAAGTTAATGTTTCTTGCACCCTGCACATGTCAAAAACTGAAATTTCAATCAAAACTTCTATCTTGGCATCGTTAAGGGGTAACACCGCTGTAAAATTCTAAAATAAAGCGTTTTTTGTTTTTTTTTTTTAATGGAAGAAAATCATATTCAAAGATGTTATTAACATGTCTTTAAATGTTTTAAAAAATATATTTTATTCTTAAACAGTACAAAATGACAACTCTGGAGGCATTCTCACAAGGCATGTTGAATTTGAGGCGCACTGTAACTGATGTAGATTTAAATCGGGGAAAAAAAATTAAAAAATTCTTCTTAATCTACATGAGTATGGCTAGAGAAATATGGGATTAATTTTTGTCATTGCCGAGCATTTAAAGTAAAGTTCAATTTTTCACAAAAACAGGAACAATCATTTGGCAATAAATATAGTCCAGGAAAATTAGCATTTCACCTCAGAATTGGATAAAGAAGGTTCGATTTTGATGAGACAAAGTGCGTTCTCTTCGTAATTGCATGTAGATCAAAGTCTACAACGTCTCATGCGGCGCTAATTTGTTTATTTATTAATAGTCAATTATTATTAACAAATTAGCATATTTCGGATATTACGTGGGTTGGAAAAAGCCAATTTTGATGCGGTAGAGCCCATTCTTCTTCTGATTAGTTGCTTCATTTGTTTATTGATTTTTATTCGATCATTAAGGGCAAATTAAGCAATCGGACTGGGAGAGGGAGATTTTCACGTGGTAATTGACGCTCTTCTCGTACTTGGATTACAAGGTAATCCAGAACCACTAAGGGCCACTAAGGGCAGACTGACTTTCATTTGTTCATTGATCTTCAATGAATTAGTATATACAAATTGGGCTGTTATCAATCAGTGTGAACATGTATTTGGGCAGATTTATTCAGAAACGTAATATTACCATCGTTTTACTCAATTGAGGTTAGTTTCAATTTTTGCTTGCCGTTTTCGCCCACTGCAATGAGAACAGGTACGTCCTTGCCACAAATAAAGCAACGTTCACCAGAATTTACACAATCCATCTTGAAAATTGACCACTTACTCAAAACTGACCACAAAAATTCAAAGTACATATACTTCAATAATCTCGACTAGTACGTTCGTCTTGTTTACTGTTTACACATTGAAACAAAAATTCCAAGTCCCGTCCACAGATGGCCAGTGCAAATTACTTATGACCATAAATTGAAAATGAAGATCAGTCGGAGCCTTTATGATCTTGATCTTTCTATATAAAACCACGTTCATCCCGTCCAAATCGGCTAGTCCTACTCCCGACCGCAGATATCACGTCTAATTTGTTTATAACAATCAAATAAAAACCGATAAACAAATGAAGATCGGTGGGGGTCCTTTACAGTTAAAGTACAACTAATAAGAAGAAGAATGAGCTTTACCGCATCAAGATTAGCCGTTTCCACCCCACATAATATCCCAAATACGATTATTTGTTAATAATAATTGATTATTTATAAATAAACAAATTAGCGCCGCATGAGATGTTGTAGACTTTGATGTACATGCAATTACGAAGAGAACGCACTTTGTCCCATCAAAATCGAACCTTCTTTATGTAATTCCGAGGTTCGGCCCTATTTTCGTCTAATTTTCCTGGACTAATAATGTTAAAATCAACTTATAGAAAATTCCATATCTATCTGTACTTCTCTTTATGTTATTTTATAAATTTGGAGTGAATAGAATGAAAATTATTGGAATTATGCTGCTTGCCATTTTAAACCATCATGTTTCAAGAAAAATGCCTTTAAAGTTCTGAGATACGTCAGTGGCGGCTCATCAGGTGACGCAAGTGACGCACCGCTTCACCTAAAATTTCCGTTTGGTTGTGCAATTTAAAATTATTTTTAATTTTATATAAATTTTATAATTTAGATATAATCCTATACTGAAAATGTATTGTGTTTGTTTCTTGTCATGGCAACGAGGCGGCCAATACATGATTAAACTACGGCGTGGGGGAACGAGTGACGCAAAAATTGAAGCAACATCACCCGTTGCCTGCCTTTAACAGTTTCAGTTTATACAATACGCGTTGCCTAGTGCACGATTATAAAGGTTCTTTGTTAATATTTGTTTTGTATAATGTATTTTATTGAAAACGCCATTTTCCAGATGGAAAATTGAGGACATAAAGGATTTTTTAAATTGCGAGAGACCTGTGCCTTATTCTCCCGATATGGAAAAAAGGGGAAGTCAAAAGACAACGTGTACGTTCGAAAGTTTTGTATTGAATGGTATTCAGAGTATTAGTGGTTGTGTGGAAGTGTTCATTTAAAAAATTTTTTCTGTATGCCATGTTTAAATTGTGGGTGTAAAATTGGGTATGTGGAATAAGAAGAGATTTAACAATTTTGGAAACGTCACGTGAGGTTGTCGTAACCATAAAGCTTCCTTGGAACATACATGTATGGTGTGCGTTAATGTTTGCAGAAGTCCACAAGCCGAACTAATATTTCTATTTTTTATAAAATCTAAATGAAGATCCCTCTCACAAACATCAGTTTTTCGGTAATATTGCAAATGCAACTAAAAATTTCCATTCATTTAAAGCAGTTTGACCTTGAAAATTTTCACCAGAAGCACTTTTTTTTTAGTCAATCAGTGAATATGCTTCACCTGTTCTCAATGTCACGAGCCGCCACCGAGATACGCTATACTAACATACTTTCATTTGGAAATGCTTCTAATTAAACACAAACTCCTTCTAACGACTTCTGTTAGTGTATTCCAGAAGTTAAAAATCAAAAGGCAAGGTTGTTTGTACCCTTCCAACGAGTATCTACGTGTCGCAGGTAGTTGTTTCAGAGCAGTCCAACATGCTTGGGAGAGTTTGTAATATCAAATAAAAAATAGTATATTGTGCAATAAGGGTGGTAAGTTGTCTATTGCCCATGAGAGCAGAGTTAAACACACGAAGTTAGTTCGCTCATTCGCTCAAGTCGGCAATAGACAACTGCACGAATTGGACATACTATTTTTTATTACGAATGCTCTAGGTTCTAGCATATATTTGCGTAGATTATTTAAACTTTGCATGTTTTATTGTCAATTTGCGGGCGACAAGTATGATTACCACACGCAAATAAATAAGACAAATAGGCAAACAATTATTTACCAACCTAAAAAACAAGCGAAATGATTGGACTTATCCTGCACGAGTAATAAAAAAAATTATTCCTTATGCTAGAAGGTTCAAAACATCTATTAAATCAAAAAAAAATAAAAATATTTTCTGAAAAAATTATACAGTGGTCTTACCCCTTAATCAAAAATATAATATAATTTATATTATATTATATATAATTTATAAATTATATTTAAAATTGTCAAAATCGGATTAGCCATTGACAAGACAATCAACTTTGAAATTGGGGCCCATTTTTAATGATGTGTTAATTTGATGTAAAATATTTATTTCCTACTGTCATATTTCACCTTACAAAAAAAATTCACAAAAGTGGAAAATTTGTGATACTTCTTTCAATTAAATAATTTCTTTAATTTTTTTTCTATTTTTGCACCACAAAGCTTACACAAACAAACCCAATGAATTTGAATAAGATTTTGAAAATGTTTACCTCTAATATATGTTTTCGACAATGCCTAGCCAGAGGCAATGTTCTTTCCCCACATTTTACTCCGCCTTCAGTAAATAAACATTTTGAATAACTGTGTCCCTTGGGAGCAACCCCGTCAGTAATCTGAAATTATAAACGGCAGGGTGTAAAAGGTTAATACAATTGTAAAACTGCTCCATACCTTTGCCCTTAAATCTCGTAATCTTTTATTCAGTATAGCATCAACGCCATATGCTTTATGATAATTATTGTAAGCCTTTAATTTCTTATATAGCCTCTGTTCTTTGGGATTGTCACGAACTTGGTTATAAATATTACCTAAAAACACAATAAATCTGAACATTGAAAAAATTTCTTTCACATTTTAAACAATTTAGTTCGTGTAATATAAACTCTCAATTAATAAACCTACAACATGTTTCCTTTTCCCTTTTTAAAGAATGAAGAAACTTTTTTCTTTTCTCTCTCAACATATGCTGTAAATGACGATATTGCTCAATGTATAAAGACTGCAGCCTTATTAGTTTATCTCTAGTAACTAGAGTAATTTCTTCAGCTGTGTAAACATTCGCATGCCTAAAATAAAATAAAATAATTCGATTTGACCAATAATTGCATAACTAATTCTAAAATAGTGATAAAAAATTTACCTACTTTAATACATCTTCTTGTTCAGAATCGATACTTTCATTATCAGAACTGTCACCCTGGGCATCGTGCCAGACTGATGCAAATGTTGATGCCTCAACATCACTTTCTGATTCGCTACAAAAATCCAAAACGTCACTGCACTGTTTGTTATAAATACTACTGGCATCAAGATCCACTAAAAAAAAGTACGTTAGTGCTCTTTTTGGGCTAATAATTATGTTAAATTCATACTGAATGGATCCAAACTTTTAGTAACTTTTGCTTCTCCCACATCATCTAATATTGTTCTATCTCCTTCATCGGTGTGTTGAGCATTGGGTGGATATGTTGCTCGATTACGTGGTTTTTTAACATAATGAGACAAAGACTGCAATAAAACTTCTGCTGTATTCGGTGGAGGATATTTAGAATTTTGTTTATTTCTTGACAATGTAGCTTTTAAGGCATGTTCATTACAATATCTACAATATAATTATACTAATTAATGTGTAATAGCATGCAAAGAACGATTTTTATTTTGGATAATTATTACTACCTTATTTTGAAATAGCAGATAAGAAATTATAATTCAAATATTTTTTAAATGGTTTGACAAATTTGAAACTTGAAGTGGTGAAAAATATTAGATATATTCATTACCCATAATCTTTTTTATCTCCTCTAGGTGCAGGCAAGTGGCATCTTTTCCCGTTGTTGGTGTATACGAATGAACATTGTTTAAAAGGTGCATTTTTGTCCTGAAGAATATGTTTAGAACAGTACTTGAAACCATCCAAAGTAAGCTGGGTACACTCGTAAGTTTCATAAGAGCATTGTTTTTTATTTTGCAATTCGATTTCTAATTCTGCTCTTAAAGCAGCTGCTGCATCACTTTCTGGCTTTGTGGACATATTATGAGCTTTTGCTTTTATTTTCATAGACGCTTGCGTCTGTATTCTGAAATAACATAATTTAAGGTTATGTATGGTTATGGTATATATATTGAAAAAATTATTTGTCATGACATAGCATTTGCAGTTGTGAGGTCAATGAAACAAAGAAATTTATACCTGAAACGAGGACCACAAAAATAAACGCCCCTTTCCCAGAAATTGCAGGAATAGTTTTAAAGCAGGTAGAAAATTTAAAATTACCGCTCTAATTTTATAGGGGGGAACCAATAGTACACGCTGATTTTTGTACCGGAACTGGTCCGTCGGCCATGTTTTATATTGATGTTTGAGAGTTTGTTATGAGGACTAATTTGGACAATTTGCGTGTGTTTGAAGTGCAATAACTTTAGAAATTAGTTTAGTAATTTGCTAATTTAGAACATAAGAAAAAAGTTATTTAGTGATAAAAAAAATTGGTGCTACAGTTGTTATGTTACTTACTGTGGTTGGTCGGCCATCGGACAGTGAATAACATCAATTTCTACGACTTTTGTGTATGTATATCTTTAATAAGTAATAAACTACCTCGTAGTCGCTAAAAACTATTATAAATTATTAAGAAAACTGAACTGCATATTTTGAAATAAGTTATATCAATTACAAAGTAATATTTACCTTATAAAACAGTATAATAGTATGCACGAGTGGACGAACTGGGAAACCCTAAATTAATAGTGACGCAACAACAATTTACCCTCACGTATTATAAAAAATTGTGATAAGTGACCGCCAGTATTAATTTCGCGAGTTATTTCAGTAACTCTTTAGTGATTATGAATATTAGAAATATTTATTGTTTTGCATTAGTCAAATGAATCGGATTTTTAATTTTACACGCAACGCCATCTGCATTGATCTTTTTGTCGTGTAAGTGTAAATGGCTAACCCAAGCAGTAGCGACAAATGGTATTTTACAAAAGAACAACTTGAAAATACACCGTCAAGAAAATGTGGTTACGATGCCCACAAAGAACTTTCATACAGGCAACAAGCCGCAAATTTTATCCAGGACATGGGCCAGAAGCTTAAAGTGTATCCTTATCCTTGCAAACTTTGGACGACCATGTCATTGACATGATTGTATGTAAGAGGCATGTTCTTTTGCTCAATTTTCGTTATGTTTCTAAAAAAATTTTGGGAACATAACGGATGATAAATACCTTATCTCTATTACAGGTAACATCTAAAATTTACAGGTGAATTGCCGTTATAATTTTATAGGTCACCTGAGAGCTATTGCGCCATATTTTGCAATGACGTGTTTTCCCCCTATTTAAAGATACAATACATTTCTGCGTATCTACATATTCTTCGGTGTCCTCTACCTTAATCTAATTAAAACCTTATTTTATTTTGTAATTTTTAATAGCTAATGCGTTTTATTTCTACAATTTTTAGGGACCGTTTTTGGAAATATTTTGAATTTGTTGTAGGTCATCATTTTTCTTCAACTCATTTTATATGTTTTGTTCCAAGTATTATTAATTTGCAGTGTTAGTTAATTGTATTATAAATACCTACATTGTAAATAAAAAAAATAAACGAATAAAACAAATTTGAAAATATCTAACAGTTTTATATTTATTAAACATTTTTATTTATGTTGAATATTTTTTTTTATTTAATTATTCTATTACAATTTGTTCTAAACATTGCTCTACTGCAGTACATACCCATTTGTGTGTATGTTTATTTTCAGTAATAGTATTTTATTATTTTAAGAAAACCCAACCGTAAGGTTGGGTTTTGCTGATATTAGAAAAAAAATAATTTATACCTTTACTTTTAAATTAAAGTTTGCTAATCATAATGTGTGGCCTAATAAATATATACTATGAACAAAAAATAGTATATATTCAATTAGCTATAGCTGTACTATAAACTTTAAGAACTTTTATATTACTATAATGCTTTTTAAATTAGTGTTTATTTTTCCAGAAGACATTTTTAATATAAGAAATAAATTCAAGTATACAGTATCAGGTGGATAATTACTGGAAGAGATAAATTTTATTGGAAACGTAATTAGATACAAGTTAATATTATTTTCTTACATCATTTTAAAATTATTTTGGATATACATTGAACTTGGAAAAACATTAATCTTTCATGCCATGGGGAAGAATTTGCATTAGACTATGCATTATATTTGTTTTCGAGTGTATTACAGGAATTTTTTATATACTTAGATGAACGATGAGTTTTTACATAAAAGTACTGAATATTTGAGAATGCCCATAAACATTTTCAATTTTGCTCTAGATGTAGAATTTGTACTAATCAAGGAAAAAATGTTAATTCTTTAGGAAAAATTGTGCCAAGCACCACATAAATTATATCGTTTTGTTTTGTAAAAGAAAATTAATATAAAGACTGATTCAAAATTCACTACAAAAAATTTAGGGGCATATTTTTGAGGTCAAAATAAAAAAATTTTTCCCTATAAACGTCGGTCCAAAATAAATTTTAAAATTTTTCACTAAATAGTTATAAAATTTGAAAATATGGTATCCTAAAAGTAACTCTTCATCAAGATTTCAAAAATGTATACTTTTTTTGCTTAAAATTAATAGAATAAACGCACTAATATGAAACGTCAATGTACAGAGTAGCAAAAAGTTTTGGGCCAATTTAATTCAAGAATACCCTTATAGGTGAAGCTCTCTACAAGCAGCGTCAAAAGCAATGATATATTTAAATTTAGCATCCTGAAAAACCCCCGTACTCCAAGTTTTATGCGAACATTCAAATCTATTTGGAAATTATTCCTAAAAAAAATCGAAAAAATAAAGAACTTTGACACCCTGTATATCGAAAACTAAGCATTTGTGGGGCCACATTTATAGGAATAAAAAGTCTTATTTTTACCTCAAAAATACGCCACTAATTTCTTTGTACTGAATTTTGAATCAGCCTGTATAATAAAGAAAAACATAAATATGTTGTAAGAAATCTGGAATTGTGGACAAGTAGATAGTAAATAGGCAACTGAGGGTAAATTAGAAATTTATGAAGTAGTCACATTATTTTTTTTTAAGAATTATATAAGTTGCACTATATTAGAAAGATAACATTTTCTTTTTCAACAGTGGTTAAACATTCTAGTACCACTAGAAGTCCATTAAGAAGCAAAATTTTGAATAAGTAAATAAAATTGCAAACATTTTATCATATTTCCAAAAAACTTTAAATTGCCCTTAGGAAAACCTTCAATATACCTATATCTACAAGGGAAAACACAATCACAATATAATGTACACAAGAAGGAATCTGATTGTTTACTTATTTAAAGCTTTAATACATGTGTTTTTTAAATACATACAACTTTGTCATAATGTTATTGTTAGTTATATTTACGTACATTCACAAACACCACACGTCTATTTAAAGACGAGCAGTTTACATATGACAGCGGAAATTGCTAGTAAATACGCCGCGACTTATATTTTAAATTTAGTAGTAGGTATAAAAAATAAATTCAAATTACCTAATTTATCTTACCACTCAATACGCAGTTACAATTTGTATTTAACACTTGTCACACTCGTTTATTTTTCGGCACTCGCTGTCGCATGTTGGCGCGGATTTCCAGTTTTCAACTTTTTTTTTCGATAAATAACATGCCAGAACGACTATTACGTCTAACTCGCAACGACTTGAGAGATCGGACTTGAGTTATCTCATTAACATTGTCGAAATATGATTTCATGATCTATTATTTTATACCCGATTTTCATTTCAAGTTTCAACAAGTTTTACACTTGCGCACTTGACAGATGTTTGTATATTATTTCCTCAGCACAATTCCAGTGATAATACTTTCCGGGATTTGAGTAAAAGTTTACTTTTACAGTATTTACGTATTAATGTCGGAGTTCAGACATTTTGACAAAGTTTAAAAAGATTGCTGTTATAAGGTTCTTCTTTCGGCGCGTCATCATAAGTACCTATACAGGATGGAACTACGATGCTTGGCCAAATTTTAATGGTGTATTTTATTTACAATTATTACTGAAAAAAAGTTCTTATAAACACATGTTCGTAAGGATGTTTAAAATTAATAAAATTTAATTTCAAAAAGTATTCGAGGTAAACCATGTGAATAATATTTAATTCTTTGATAGGTAACATGATTAGTTGAATTATAATTATTTTCAAAAATAAGTTGATCTCATGACACTATACAATAGTTTCCTATGGTGATTTGACATTTTGCAATTTATCTCAAAAATATGCGTTTTAGCAGCAAGAGCACACCTACTTTATCAAATTAGTTAATTTTGAAATATCTTGGAAAAAAATTAATTTTAATAATTTAAAAAGTACTAAGTAAGTATTTACATTTTTTATGTTCATTAAATTTTATTGTTATTTACCTCATAATTTATACCTATAGACTTTTCATTGTTAAAAATAAAAAATAATTTGAAGGTCGAAGCAACTTGTTATCATCAATAAAAAAAGAAAGTGGTTATCCATCATTTTATTGAGATGGATTCCATTAAAGCCTACCTATTATTGGTTTGGTTAAAAAAATCGAATTTTTTATTGGCATTGCACAATCCTTTACAGCAAAGTGATGAATAAAAGAACAGGGCCAAACACACTAAATAAAGGTTATCTTTTACATTGTGTTTGCGTAATTTTTAAACCTAAATCTCAAAAGATTTTTTTTTAACATAATGTCATTCAGCTTTTTGTAGGTACCCGAAAATGTCATTCCCATTCTATATTGGAAAAGATTTTAAATAGAAAACTTTATAATATTTTCAATTATTACAAATATCTAAAAAATTATTTTGTTTTATAACTATCTCTTCCTGTGTTGGAATTACTAATAAATCGTCTAGACTAGACTTTATTTTTTTATTATAAGCATCAACTTGTTGAATGAGACGGTACACATACTGATTTGCATCGAAACCACAAATATGATTGCACCCAGGGTCGGCTTAAGGCCCGGGCGACTGTCCGGGGCGCTTCATCGTGAGGGGCCAAATCGGCGGTAAAAATTGAAAATTATTACGATTATTTTTTTCTAATTATTCTCCACCGTGATAATTTTTGGTTGTAAGGGAGAGGGGGCGCCAAATTACCCTTTCGACCGGAAATTCGAAAATTTTACCTTGAGCCGCTCCTGGTTGCAACTATTTATTTGTATTAAAAAATACGTTAAGTTGGATAAAAGTCTATTATTTACATAATTTTCAGTGCAATCTTCTTATTCTTGTTTTCAAAAATTCACGCGCTTTTGTACAATGTCAACAGATTAGGGGATTAGGGATAGCGTATACAGGGTGAGTTATGATAAATTGTTAATAAACGGAATTCTGAAATTCTTTATATCAGAATATTTCATACATTAAGAATATTCTTGAGTTATGAATTGCTGTAGCTTGTTCAGTCACTGTGTATTATTAGCACCGCTTTTTTTTTAAGTATTTTGCCACTTCAAGTGCCCCTAAATTTATCTTATTTAATCATACATGGTTAAATATTTGTTGTTTATATACTCATATTTTGTCGCTTAGACACAGAACCCAAATCCAGAGCTAAAATAGAAAAATAAGCAAAAACTCGTGGAATTTTAATTATTCAAACCAAATAAAAAACTGGCGTAGGTTACTGTTGATATTAATAAATAATAAATCATAAAAAAAAAATCAGGTAGCAGGACATACTGAAACAGAGATCTAATATTTTCGGAAAAATTTATCATTGTAAAGAAATTAGTTTTTTCCCCAGAAACATTGGAATCAGAAGAATTTAACTTTTGTTGCAATCCAGGATGAAAAGATTTCTAACTATCTGTTAGCATGACACCTGATAGTTTACTTGTATCTACCCCCATTTTCAATTACCAAAATTTGATTATAGTAGATCATATAGACTATATGATAAACTCTATATTATAGTGTTTGTAGAATAAAAAATTTCCTATTAAGCTGTTTTGGATTATAGTTTCAAACAAGACATGGTTATGGCACAGAACAAAAAAATTGTGAATTACTAATAAAAATTTAAATATGGCATTTTCTATTTAAAGCTTATACTTTAAATATTCGAGTTTATTTAAATTTATCTGAATCTATACACTAAAGTCTTCAAAATTAACTTTAAAATGAACATGTGTTTACACCTAAACTTTTATTTTTGTCGAGAAAGAAAGATATTAAGCTAATTCAAATTAATTTTAAATATTTTCCTGAATTTCTCATAAATGAAGTCATACCAAATATCTAGGTGTACCTACTAAAGAAAAAACTACATAGAAGGCCAGTAACTATTACTTAGTCTACAGTTGTAACTATTATATTATAGTCTACAATTGTTAATTTATAGAATCTTTTCTTATTTTTTTACATTTAATTGAGTATTTCTGCCACAAAATGTGTGATATTGTTGATTAAACACTAAATTTTTTTAAATTAACCTCGACAAATCCAGTTAAATAAATAAATTAATTAATTAATTATATAAAATAAAAAATGTATTCAGAATAGTACCTATGTATGAAAAAGAAAAAAACACAAATACATACCTGATATAATTAAATTATTGAGTAATGTAAAACTTAAAAAAAGTTAAAAATCAGCCAGGATTGCTAAAGGAGGTGGCTCTGACAACTATGCTTCGCTTCAAGAACGATGATGTTAAACCAAATGTAGGACGTGGAGAAGTCAAATGTTATCTATGGAATGAGGCCGTCAGGAAGATGCCTCCTCTACAGGCAGACACTAGCATTTCTCCTCAGTTTGTGTTTGACAGACCCTACACAGTACTCATCAAAAATGAGGAGGAGACCGCTAGTGAGGGTGTAATAACATCTTCACTGGCGGTTCAAAAAGGAAAGAAAGTACAGGATGTGGGATCTATTCTAGATC
The DNA here is from genome assembly GCF_000390285.2 of Anoplophora glabripennis. Lineage (NCBI taxonomy): Eukaryota > Metazoa > Arthropoda > Insecta > Coleoptera > Cerambycidae > Anoplophora > Anoplophora glabripennis. The sequence continues at coordinate 1,113,683 of NW_019416237.1, forward strand.
CCTACACATCCGATATCAGTGGGCTATGAATGTACGTGCCACCATGATACAAGCGGCACTAGCAGGTATAACCATAGCTGCTAAAGAAATTGCCCGTAGGCAGATAATAGCAAAAAATCTACACAGATAGTACACAATCGGTACTGATCGTGCATAATCGGAAAATAATGTCCAGATCGGTATGGGAATGCCACCAAGCGCTGGTGGTGGCCTCAGCTACCTACATCTGTATGCTCAGTTAAAGGACACGACCAGTGCAATGGCAATAAAGAAGCTGACAAGCTAACTAGGAGGGCATCGGGTCTTACTATATTTGGATCCAGTCCCTCCAGTGTGCTCTTGCTGTCAGCGCTTTTTGAAATGATTGAGGAAAACACCCACAAAGAGTTTAGAGCACGGTGGGATTAAATAATCAGCTGCCAATTTGCTAAGGAGTTATTAGGATACCCCAACAAAGACACATCCAAAAAATACCTGACTATGTTCAGGATAAGCCTTCGTCTGATGACGAGTATTCAGACAGGACACTGTTGGCTAAGGAAACACCTCTACAATATGAGGAAGTGTGAAACACCCCTCTGTAGATGTTGTAAGCAGGAAGACGAGACAGTTTCCCATGTACTCTGTGAGTGCACTGGTGTCTGGTCAACGAGAGAATCCGTGCTAGAAGAACGGTGGCCTTCTATGCCCTACATTAGAGAGATCCCCATGAGGAATGTCATCACTTTTTTTTCTGATAGGCTGGTTGACGGCTCAGGAGAGCCGATCTCTCGCTGGGTGAATGCACAAGGAACCCAATGGGGCCTAAGTGCTGTAGCTCGGTATACTGAGCTACCCTCCAAACTATTCCAGTTTCCAGCCAGGATTGCTATAAAAATGCTAATTTCTTACAGGTACCTTGGAAATGTCGGTCTTTCCATTTAAACTGGCTTATCAAGTTTTACATCTGAGATGAAATTTTAACTTCAAGTTGCATTGGGATAGTAGATTTTTTTCAGGTGTATGCATCTCCATTATGAAAAAGACGTGACTTATTAAATTTTAAATCTAAACCAACATTTAAAAATTCGTATAAATCTTAAGTTAGGCAGTTAAATAGAAATCTGGACCAAATTTTACTTACTTAAATGTTGTGAAGCAACAACAAAAAAAGCAGTAAATTAATTCTAATAATCTAAATATATAAAAATTCAGATCAATCATATACATCTTGTTTGACCTCTCTTGGTTATTTGTGTATACATTAGTATTTTTTATCTTATGACTACCGTTTGCAAAACAGTTTTACTGTTACTAAACGGTTCATTCTGCATTAGTAAATTTTAACGTAATTTTCTTAAAATGTATTGTGAAAATGAGCATTTTTATAACATTTGATAGTAAAAAAATTTGTCCTACTATGTAGTGTCAAAAATTAACTAGTATTAGAACATGCCTCAAAAATATTTATATTTTGTACTATTATGTTTGTTTTATTTTTCTTTCATTGTCTTTTCGAAAGCATTTCCTTAACTTTAGCTTAGATCACAATTATGTATCAACACAGCAATCGTGTACATGCATCGCTTCTATGTGTTCCACTCATTTACACACTTCCCATGGCACCAGATGGCAGCAGCTGCACTTTTTCTTGCAGCCAAAGTGGAGGAGCAACCAAGAAAGCTGGAATATGTAATAAAAGTCGCAAATATATGCCGCAACCCAAGAGATACAAATATAGATTTAAATTCAGAAAGGTATTTTTATCTTCATTTCTTCGTGCATGTTAATAAATTTATACAATCATTTAAATTAGAGCTATTGGCATTTACTAAGACTCCACATTTTTCAGGTATATAACCCAATCTCAGGATTTAGTGTTCAATGAGAATGTGCTGCTGCAAACCTTAGGATTTGATGTCGCCATTGATCATCCCCACACTCACGTTGTAAGGTGCTGTCATTTAGTAAGAGCTAGTAAGGATTTAGCTCAGACATCATATTTTATGGCAAGTAATAGGTAAGGTAATATGAATATTCGTTAGGACTTTTTAAGCAAAATATACATTTTAGCTTACACTTAACGACAATGTGTATTCAATATAAACCCACCGTAGTAGCTTGCTTTTGCATACTTGTGGCTAGTAAATGGTCAAATTGGGAAATTCCATTGTCAAATGAAAAGAAAGAATGGTACTCGTATGTGGATCCGACTGTTACTGCAGAACTGCTTCAGCAACTTACTGAGGAATTTCTAGTAATTTTCGAGGCTTGTCCTTCCAGATTAAAAGATAAAGTAATGGCCATACCCGATAATATAACTCATCCACCAGCTATGCAGAATTCACCTTTTGTATGTTATTTTGCAAGTTATTTTCTATGAGAATATTTTATAGAAAAACTTCTATTTTAGGATAGCGAACCAAAGAAGGTCATAAGAGACGATGGGAAGGATCCACACTTGCATAAATCATCACACCATGATACTAAATCAGGTTTGTGCATATTTTATTACTCATTACTCAAATCAATTTTTATAGAGTATATCCTACATCCAGTCGTATAATATAACACAACATGCTAAAAAATGGAATTTGTTCCAGGTCCAAATTTTAATATATTACATAAACATTTATATTTGCAGTGTTCATTTTTGAGATACAGGTTGAATTTAAAAAAATAAGATGTCTGAATATCTTCTGAATTAATGAAAATATTGAAATGAAATTTTGTGTGCATAGTACTTGAATTATATGACAATAAAACCTTAAAAAATTAAGTCTCGACAAACCAGTGGTACAGGTATGAGGACAGCTTATGGGATTTACATTTTTTTTTTAATGCAACTTTTTATTTGAAAATACAAGGTATTAAAGTTTAAAAAATATATGTCAATAGATTCACCGGTCGAGTTTAAGGCATCAGTACTTTAATCAATGTGTGCTAATTCTGCCCGGGTTCGATTCCTGCGTCCGGTAGACCGTAGATTAGCTATGCTTGTACGGAGGATTGGCACCCTCTGTGCCTCTGTGTGTATGGTAGGGTGGAAGAATGTTGGCTTGGGTCAATGTGAGAGATTGACACTGGTTGGCATTTGACCACCCCCCTAATTAATGAGGTTTTACAGATTTCCCTCATTCCTGCAGTGAATGGTGGTTAGGGCCTACCAACATAAGTCGTTCCTGGGCGCAAATGCGGCCTGCTTAATAATAATAATAATATGCCGCCTCCTCCCCCGCACAAGTCCTACTTCTGGGCTAATTCTCGTAGTTAGAATGAGGGGGTAGAGATATTATTGTTATTGTTATTAGTATAAAGTATACAAACCTGAATCTTATCAGGTTTTATAATGCTATTATAGTTTTTTCTTTCATCAAATGAAACCAGCCACAGTTCTTTCGAAAACTTCTTATCAAATATTAAAGCATATTTACCTCTAAAACTATTTCCTTGGTGTCCCTACCAGGTTGACGGTTCAAGCAGGAGCTTGTATGGCTTGCGCCTTCCGCTGGCCCTATATGAAATTTTGAATACATTTTGAAAAATAATTAAATGAATTCTACATTTCTACATTTTTTTTTATGTTAAATTAAGTATGTGACGAATCCTATACATGTATACTGTCTTAATGGAAAATAAATCATTATTATTATTATTATTATTA